>NC_142383.1:11744166-12065000 GCF_059441005.1 Hippichthys cyanospilos | reverse complement strand
GTATATTTAATGGCGCCGCGATAGCCCGTTGACCTGTTCAGCTTCTGTTAATTATCTCCAGGCAGCTTTAATTTCCTCTCGGTCCCACATAGAATGATTAGATTCATGATTTGTTTGATAAGATATTTATTTCTTGGCTGCACATTAATATGACGGCGTGAAGGGGGAGGAATAATTGAATCATATGTCTTTTGCTAAAATGATTTTGTTTCCATGCTGACATCATTGTGGTTGACTCGCAACTTGTTTTGTGGTTGTCATATAATATAAATCATGTTCTTTCTAGTTGGTTGCCACACAGTGCTCAAAATGCAGTACTTTACAGTCTAAAAGCGTGCAGTTTTCAAATCAATCATGCAAAAATATTAAATTTGTTTATCGACAACACAACTTTCTAATAAATTCACCACCGATGATTGGGGAGGAAGATGGAGTGTCCCAAAAAATCCTACTAATTTTTGTTCATTACTGCACCCTTTCAATAACTCACATATGCAAAAATAGTATTGCTATATGGCTCCATTGCTTGTCTTGATACACCACCTAGTGGCCGATAGTGGCCCACTTGTGTGCTTAAAAACACGTTGATTGATAATTGGTGGCTTATAAGGTCAATATTAGTACATGGAACATCCCAAAATAAGGAAAAAATCTTCAGAAAAATCATTTGGGCTTTATTATTTGAGAATATAACCGGAATGTATCAATATAATAGAATATACAACAAACCTATCTATAGAGGCTCGGGGATTTTTGTTTGGTCGTGACTCTTGCACAGCTAACCAATCAGATGCTGCTGTGGGTGAGACAGTGCTAGAGCAAGGCTCATATACAGACAGTCAGAGAATTGTATGATCATAGGAAGAGGTTCATACAAAAGGGTGAATTAACTGAAAGAGAGCAGTTAGATTTGCATTCATCTCCGACTGCAAAAACAGAAGCACGGTTGTCAGCAATCATTAGTCAGTCTTCATGCGCTTGTACAGGTGAGCATATGGAAGCAGTCCGTGCATGCATTAACCACATGGACTGACATCAGTGGAGTTTTGATGGCACCCGAACAGCACTTCTGTTGTCCGTCACATCTTCGCTGCTCAAGAGGTTGATGCTGTAAAGACTGAGAAAAAGGAAACTGCACGTTTGTGGTGTAGGGAGGGCAAATGAAACCAAACAGGTGCAGTGTAACAGTTGTTCTTAAAAATAAATAAAATAGTTTGATGGGATCACAGATGCTGCAGTGTCAGCCAAGTAAAAAGTTTGTACACTTCGTGTTTTACATCATGAACACAGCATAAACTGATCCACAAAATTATGAATGTTTGTTCAGAAAATTTGTGAAATTTGACATCCTCGGGACAGTTATGAGAGGGAAGTACTGTTTAAAATGAGCTAACACTTCACCATACTTTGTTGACCCATATATATATATATATATATATACACACACACACACACACACATACTACTTTAAACATTAGTGCCACATACTTTAGGTAGAGTTTGATCAGATCTCGCTTGCACTGGACCATTCGAAAATGTGACCATATCTCTGTTTAAAGGGTTAAAAAAAATCTTTATGTTCCTCACTCACTGTACTGTGATCATGCGAGCGGACAAGTTTTCTTAGATCAGTGTTTGAAAAGGATCTATCTAAGTTCTCACTACCACAGTTTTAAGGCACCTCTCTGGTCGAAAGTCACCCCTAGCCCTTATTGAGTAACCTTTTTAGAGAAGAGACTAAGGTCTGACAACATCCTTTTTGCAGTAACCTTTTCCTTTCATCTATAAGCAGACAGAAGATGTGCAGATGTAGAATCTTTATTCACAAAAGTTTAACAGAACTACCTGGGGATTCCAAAGAAACTGGGATATCAGACTGAAACTAGACTTGGGAAAACTAAATCAAACTAGACTTGGAAACTAGACTCAGATAAACTAGGAAAGAAGCTTGACGTTTTGACATTTCACGGAACGTAGAGCTGAAATGCTGTCAGACATCAATTGTATATGGCAAACAAAGCAAACTAAACGACAATCGTCACTGCATAGCAACTGATACGTCGACAGAACAGTAAATACACGGCCCTATCTGTCCGTGATTGACTACACGTCTCTTGGAATTTTGAGGTTGGAGGCATCAAGATTATTTAGTTTTGATTTTTCATTATGGTCCGTCAACTTCACATTTGTGCACAGCAATGTTTCAAGCTCCACCGTAGAGTCATTTAAGCGAACAATAGGGTGTCAGGTCGTCCTCTAATGTAGGCCATGTAACTACTGATTAGGGTTACAAAGGTCCTGTTATGTTCAAGCTGTCAAAGTGGACCAGCACCTTTTTAAAGGGCGCCGTTTCCTTTTGCCACGCCACACACACTGTAAGACACGATCGGGGGCATCTGCCAGCGTCATTCCTGTCACCGTCACGTAAGCCCTTGTCCGACCCCCAAGGACGAGCTCACTCAATAACTGTCCCTGTCCAGACACGCTAAGCCTGTGCCGCAATCCCTTAAAGCCCTGAACTCTGACACGCTTCAATGCTGGACATGAAGTAGCCTCCTCTGGGAGATTAAATCAAATCTTTTGCCGTTAAACTCCTGATTAATTGGCTTTTACGCTCTTCGTTTGAAGAAATAGCAGTCTTGCGCCATCGTCAGCGTAGTAGCGATGCCCAAGCTTGTCGAGACGTTCCGCGGTAATGACCTCCCTCGTTTCTTCCAGCTTCTTCTTCTTTTTTTTTTAAACTTCTGCTGCTTATTTCACTTCCAGTGCTGTTTGTTTATTTTCTACAAGCGGAGATAAATGTGTCGCGTTTGCTTTTCTTGCGGGGCTATTGTCAGTCACTTTCCTCCTATCTTGAGTCCTCCACGCCGCACCGTATTTACCCTTCACAATCCTTCAGCTGGCAACGTCAAATTTGAGAGCGTGACAGTCCCAGACAGCCTCTTCCACACAGATTTATACGGGACTTTTATCATTTGTTTCAGCCGTTCACTTTGTCACGTGCGGTGACATTAATCAGTGTTATGACAGCGCGACTGGCTGCGGGGATGCGCGCATACCCGCCGCTCGTGATGTTTATCTGTCTTTTACATTCCGCCTTTCTTTAGTACACACTAATGTTCCCTCAGGTTAAAAGAAAAAAAAAATCCCAGGCTTTTTCCTTTTTTTGCCTTCCTTTTTTTGTCAGACACTCTTGTAGCCACTCAAGTCAGTTCATGAAAAGTCTATGCAGTGAACTTGAAAATGCTCCCCTATAGATTTTTCTAGCATAGTGTCTAACCCGCACTATCACTTCTGACTTCTAGCCAGGCGCAGTGCCAGGTTCCCAGGTTCCATGTATCATTTTGACTGCGAGAAGTTATCGCTGATATTCGCTTCCATGAACTTGAATAACCCATCTACAGTCCATATTCTAAATAAGATTGGAGTTGTTCGGAATTATAGAGCATTTGTACTGTATATGGGATGGAGTAGTGTGCAGAGCATTCTGATTTTGATTGCAGCGAATTGTAAACCTTTGGAGAAAGCCTTTATAATGTAAGATGGAGTTTTTATCGACAAAACTGGGGGTACTTTGCAAACAGCAGTACTGACATGAAATATTATGAGGTTTCGGCCAAAAAACAATGAATTGAGCTTGATATTATAGGTACATGGGGCTTAATGGGAAATAAAACAATTTTCATTTTTTTAACTCTTGTGGCATGATGTTACAAAGTATGGAATTTATTATTTTTTTGTTTTGTTTTTTATGATATCATAAAAGAATCAATGGGAAAAAAAAATCACTTGGGAGCTGAAATTTTCAGCTTGTATTGGTGCCATCTTTGATGGAACTACCCAAAGGAGTAGAACTTCACAAATAGTGAAATAGTGTAGTGCAAGTAAACATGTTTTTTTTTTTTCCCATTCGTTTTTGCATTGTCTAATTAGTTTACTGCATGGCAAAAAAATCAACACACTGTCACTAATGCCAGAAACAGTGCAGGTTTGTTTTCAAATTAAGAGCAAATTAACAGGAACATGACACTGCCTATTGCTAGCTTGTGTTATTGCGACTCCTTTGCAAAATTACAGGATGTACAGAGGCACATTATCATTACTGACACATGGATTTGGCTTTTGGAGTTGTTGTATAGAAACACCTAAAGATACCAATACAAATATAGTTCCAGAGTTTTATAATACCAATAAATCAGGCACAGATGTTTATTTATTAATTTATATTATAGTCAAAATTGAAAAAAAAAATACAGGGGCTACATCAGTGAAAAAAAAGTTGAGAACCACTGACTTTGGGGTTTTAAAAAAATGTACTGTCAAAAACATGTTGTGCAAGGCTGAGATAATTGCAACACCGTTGCTTCAATTTTAAAACTGGTAAGCAGAGCTGCATTGAGTACGTTGTTGGCACAGATTAGCATTCTAAATCCTGTCGCATGTGAAACCTACTAGTTGCAGTTTCCTTAGTCATGCAACAAAAGCTGCACCCGATTGGCCCGGCAGTATATATTGAGTATGAATACAAATTATAATCAGAATATTGTTTCCGCGCATATGTACATTTTAATACACTATTCAGTCTTATCCTTGCAATTGTTGCCGTCCTTCATACTACTATTATTTGTTTCTTTGAAAAAAGGCATGCTACCTTTTTGTAGTGAGCAACGTTTATAATGAGGTGAGCTTAGATTTCACGGTGCAATGCATGCATGCTTCACAAGTATTAGTCCTCAAGTGCTTCATCAGGGAGCAGACGTCAGATCGTGGCCTGATTCCTCAGAGAGCTTCGCTGGATATGCGACTCCCGCTATCCGCCCTTTTATCATTTAATATGCTTTGTGTAGGTCTATCCGAATTAAAAGATACGTCTCGTCTTTCCTTTTTGCAGGAAAATTCCATTAATTTTTTTTTTTTCAAACCCGGCTATCATCAGAGAGTTTTTGAAGCATGGTTCATCTCCAAATAAACATATTTGCATTATCTTGCTTTTGTTATGTTGGCTTAATAATTTCAGGAAATAACTGGGGGCAAAAGTTTAGGTGCACGTACAATATATTCTGTATATTTGAATGACTTTATGATACTCAGATTCTCTCTCTCCCCCTCTCTCTTTCTCACTCATATATATAATATACACACACACCTTAAGCATCAGCTTGTCTACAGACTTGGAAATACGAAATGTAAAAAATAATTTACTCTCACAGGAGTTTAGTAGCAGATCATACATAAATCACCACAAAAGATCTATTCTTCAACATGGCTCGAAGCAATATGCTTCATAAAAAAGTGGCTGCTTTTCCTGCACACACACGTACTCACGCATAAGTTTCCCCGGCATCTACAGACAGACACATTTCAACTTTTTTAAAGTGTGTTATGATGTATTGATTTCAAAACATTAACATCAATGCAAACGTCATTGGAAAAAATGGCAGGGATTTTGGTTGGATTTTTTTTCAAAGCTACGTTAAAATGAATGCCATCAAATCTTCTTCATCAACATTTATACACGTGCCAAGTGAAAGACTATGGGAATGGAAAAAAGCAGACCCCTGAAGCATAAACCTGGATGCACAGAACAGTGTAGATTCAACACAGTCTACACTAACTGTCAACAGAGTTCAAATTCCTTATACTCTGTTATTGTTAATCGTAGCAACTACTATGAACTGAGTTAGAGCTATTTTCTTTCCTGTTCGTGAAGAAAAATAAGAGCATTTGAGAAGATACTATACACATTTCTTCATCTTGTACACCTTGGCTTGTGTTTCTTTGTGTGTCCAGATATTCTTATATATATATATATATATATATATATATATATATATATATATATACCGCATTTTCCACACAGTAAGGCGCACCTAAAAGCCTTAAGTTTTTTTAAAAAGCTGATGGTGCGCCTTATAATCAGGTGCGCCTTATATATGGATCAATATTGAGATTGGGATGCGGAGATGGGGAATGATCCGATAAAGTAAGCTTTACCTGTTTCTTTTGTGTGTTTACAGTTGAACAAGGTTGGTCATATTGACTGAGTTATTATGCTATTGACAATTTAGAGTTATTATTTGAGTTCTTATTGTTATTACTTTGAGTATTACTATATTGTGATTGAAAAGTTTTAAAATATGTCATTAATTGAGGGTGCGCCTTATAATCCAGTGCGCCTTATAGTGTGGAAAATATGGTGGTTGTGTGTGTGTGTGTATATATATATATATATATATAGTCAGCCCCCGGCTTACGAGCACCCTGATTTACGAACAATTCGCCTTACGAGCGTGGATCAGGGAGATTTTTGTCCTCCGCTTACGAACAAATCTCTCGCCTTACGAGCAATTCGACATGCCGGCCATTGAGTATGTAGAAGTGTTATCGTTTAATTGCGTCAATAAAATCAACAGTAGCGACATCATCAATCATCAGTAGATACTTGCGGCAGTAACGTGAACGCTATTGGTCTTACAACGTCACACTGACTGTCTCACTCACGGTGTCTAAATATATTACCATTTAAGTGTAGTGTTTGTACAGCTAAAGGGAAAAACAGCTGACATGAAATTAAATGTGCCGATTGCAGGACAAAGAATTGTCATTGGTTTAAATGTGTGGTTTTTTTTAAATTAATTGTCAATACATTCCAACCGTTTAAAAAAAAAAGGGCGAATAATTATCAGTCAGTCACGGAGATGCGAATATGCTATTGGTCGATTAAGGTCACCCGGTCTCACTCACGGAGATCCTATTGGCCGGCGTCACACGTCAATCACAGAAATGCCGATATGCTATTGGCCGAACGCCTTTATCTAGCTTGATGGGACAGGATGGAAGGAAGGAGAGAAAATTAGTGAAAAACGGAATGTTGTGAAGACTTTGCAAACTTTATCTGTTAGACATAGATTCTAAAATTACTAGCAGCGGTAAAGAAAGAAATAAGAGGATGATGTTTCAGTATCTGCGTGATTTGCACCCTGACTGAAAGAGTTACTGTAACACTGTAAGACCAATAGCATACCTATCGCCGTGTTAACTTTTGAGCGTTGGACTCTGCCCCACTCTGCTTACACCCAGCTCAAGTCTCGTCGTTACAAAAGGTAAAAGCTATTTGCCCATTGTATTTATTATATAATGCAAGTGTTCAGCAGATTTTGTCACTCAATTTTAATATATGTATACAGTGTGTCGTGTTTACCTAAGGCTTCGGCGCGCGTTGCACGCATTCACGAATTAACATGGGTTTGGATTGCCCGCTATACGAGCAATTCGAGATACGAGCGTAGCCGCTGAACGGATTAAGTTCGTAACCCGGGGGCCCACTGTATATATAATGTGTGTGTGTGTGTGTGTGCGTGTGAATGTGTATTGTATAGTATCAAGGCTTATATTACGGGGCACACGGCTCCATGTGTGTACCCTTGCACAGTTTTTACGTGACTCATTTGGATCTCATCCAATATGACCCAGAAAGAGCTCCACTGCGCTTTTATTGCTTTCACCGTCCTATGGATGAGACGCTCATAAAACAGCCAAGCAAAAAGTCAAATAAATACAATAAAGGTGCCAGCACTATGACAGTTGGGAGCTGATGACAAGCGCATTTTTCGTCTCGAACGAGGATTGATTCCCACACGCGAGTTTAAGCAGTGTCCATCACTTAGCTATGAAATGACGGATGTGCCACGCACATCGTTGGAATTCATGTTTTCATCACACGGAATGCACCCAAGATGCCATGCAGCCAATAAGACGATAAAGTTGGCTTTTAGCTGCAAGGAAATAAACAAAAACAAACATTTGGCAGACAATCTCCCTTACAGTGTACGCCTACGCTGACAAGAGTTTGGCAACACAACACAAACGTGCGCACGATGCAAAAAAATATTTTGTTTGTAACGACGAGCATGATGGCCTACGCAAAGAACACCTGCCAAAGTCCAAGAGCCGCTTCTCATGAGAATGTTTCTAATGGAATAATAAAATACTTATGGCTCTTGAATTTAGCCTGACAAAAATATATATCAATATGTTGCCGTAACATGATTTGTCTTATTAGGGCTGGGCAATGAATTGAATTGCGTCAATTAATTAATCATTTTAAAAATGAAAGACTAAAAAGTCGATGAACTCGATACAGAAGTTACAGATTGCTGGCCAGGTAGTTTACAAGTCACGAGCCACTGACTCATTCTGTGACCGTTTCTGACCTGACTTCGTCATAACATTTGAAAATAAAAAAAACAAATGAGCATTGAATACCTCGTCTTACGTCTTTGGGGTTGAATGAGTTAATTTTGACATTCAGGTACATTGTACACAAGCTATGAAGGTTAGGTTTACATTCAAGTTGATTACAATCTTCAAATAATTGTGTTTTGGGTTGATGACCTCTAATTATCCAGAAAATGGAGATTTCATTTTTAGGCTATGTTGCCCCGCCCCACTTCATAAAAATGTTTTGAGCCAATAAATCTGATTCCATTTTTTAAGAAAACCTTTGAAATGCCAATATGTAAATTTATTTTAATAATATCTTAATGATCACTCTACAGAATTTGTTTGATTTGGTGCATAGCTAAAAGTGAAATAAGTTCACACTTACGAAGCCTGTTTTTATAGTGCTTAGCTGTGTGAATCTGACAAAATACAGGGATGGAAAATCCAGGTCCAGAAAGTAAAATTCCTGCCACAGTTTGGGTTTAGCCACACATGTGGCTAAAGCCAAACTGTGGCAGGTATTTTACTTTCTTGACCTGGATTTCCTATCCTTGCAAAATAGCAACACCCAGTTCAACCCACCTTGTGCCAGCTTTACGCTGGGCACAAAAATCGAGCTTGAAGACTTCATACAGTTTGAATTGTGAACTTGGGAGTTTAAAAAAATAAAATACGTTGAATTAATGATTGGCTTTGTTTCCTGACACGCGCGTTAAATTATCTACGTTGCTGATTTTTTTTTTTTTTAATTTAAATGTAAAACAACTGTCAAATTTCTGACAAGGACAACTCTCAACTTACATTTAGTCATTCATTGTCTGTTTAAATTGCTTTGTATAAAACAAAAATTCAATTTAGACTAATCAAAAGCAAAAAAAAGAAAACACTCAACAGATAAACAAGGTTAACTTGCAGCGAAACTCAGACATGAACACTAATTTATGGACTTATTTTTCCATCTCCTTCAATGTCTTTTATCTAGTTTTGGAGTGTCTTTGTGAGCGGGAATGTTGAGTGTTTTGATCAAATTGACAAGATCCTTTTAAAGGTTAACCCTGTGTTTTCAGCTGGTACCGGCAGCCTAAAGATGACTGATACAGTTAAGTTTTGTTAGAAAACATATGATGATTTTCTTTTTTCTTTGCAAGCATTTTAATGTCTCTCTCTGCATCCATTTTTTAAAACATTGTCAAAGTATTTTGTCATACATTGTGTAATTGCAGTGTATATTCTCCTTTTAATTCTACATGTTCATGTAAGAACTTTGCTATTTCACATTAGCCATAATGTAAGAAATACTGGAGAAATATATGATACTTTGATTATTTCAAATCACTTGTGATCAGGCATGGGTCGAGCAAAAATCACGATATCACAAAAAAAAAAAAAAATGACAGCTCCGTTTTTGTCAGGTTCAGTCAATTTAGAATAATTAATAACACACAAGGAAAGAAGACAAGAGACTTTAAATTATTTTTGCTCATGATGAGATAGGAAAGACATGTGTTTACTGTTACATTTTCCTACTACCCGGAAACACATCCCATCGGATCCTGTTTTTATTGATGAGTACCCCCGAGTTACAAATGTTGTCGCCCCAAAGGTTTAGGGGAGTACATGGCAGCAACGCGACAACCAGCACATGATAGTGGTGTGTGTGTTTGTGCGTGTGTGCTATCAGTGCTCAGTTCCAACAAGTGCTGCCTTGTTCTTTTTCAAGAACATTTCTGCCATATCAATAGACCTTTCGTCCTGTGGTCAGGTCATGGTGGCTCCTTTCTTCGTGAAGCTGCATGAGCCATCTCATGCTCACTCCTTTCACAGACAACTTTTTCTTTCATGATTCAAACAGGGTTACACCGCTTTGCAATACAAAAAAAGTAAATATGGGATAACTTATTGTAATGTTTTTTTCCCTTAAACTTATTTTTAAACAACTTTTAAATATTTTTTTACAAGGTTTTCTCTTTCGGGGTGGGGGGCCATCTGGTCTGGATGAAGCAAAAAAGATTATTTACCAGGTATTGAAACCTCAATTTTCTTAACTTTTTAACCGTAAAGAAATAGATGTTGAAATATTGCCATATAAGACAGAGACTATTTGCATTTTGTTAAAATTATTCAATATTATAGCTGACAAATGAACCGGGCTCTTCTTTTAAATTAACATTTGCACAATAGGTCCTTCTTTTTTTTTTTGCGGTCTGCTTATTAACAAAACATTGTTAGAGTGGACTCAATCTTGTGAGACATTTTGTCTCGTGGGATTCGTGTCTGGACCCATAACTACTGGCTTTGTATTACATCAGCGGCCCACTTGGGCTTTACAGTACACTTTACCATTTGCAATAACAGTGAGTTATTAAATGCAATTCGTGACTAGTTGTTTTCCACAAATCGACATTCAACTCTCACATACAGTATATTTTAAGGATTATTTTTTATTACAGTATTAACAATAATGCATGTATTTTTTTATTTATTTATTTTTTTTATTGAGTAGTAAGTGCCCATAAAAGAGGTTTTACGCCGCCTGGCTGCCCTGCATGCTATTATAGGCATCCGTTTTCACAATAGTTTATGCCCTCTAATATAATACAAAGCTGAATTAAAGCCATCATGGATGTGTTTTATGGTGTTGTACCAACCAGCTCGCCAACGTAGCCTGCTGCCACTTTGCATTGGTAATACAGTCAAGCACAAGGAGGTTTTTATTTTTTGTATTTTTTTTTTTTCCTGCAGATGATGGTGGAAAAAAAAAAACCTTCCTGCTGTGTGTCATGGACTGTTTTGACTCCAAGGCACACTGATTCATTATCTGTGCAATTACGCAACATAATTACGATGGCTAGAGGCGAACTCTGCCTCCCTACTGTCCATCTGGCGTGCATCCTTGAGCTCCTCTTCTACCGTATCCTGAAGCTGGAGAAGGGGCGAAGAGAACAGCCGCCTCATGTTCAACGCACTTGAAATCCTGGTTTTGAGTGAATTTGTACGCTTTCACCTGCGGCTGTTGAAGGAAAGTTGCCAAGCACATATGGCGTCCTCACTTTTCGAAGGTGGTGGCAAACACCTGCTTCTGGAAATAGATGCAAAGTGCAACACGATGCAAGCCTTGAGTATAGTCCATAAAAGGATGTTTTATTGTGTGCGCGCTTATAAATAGGTGTCTGTAAAAAGAAAAAGTGACTTTTGGGTTTTCTTAACCGAATCTCATGCATTTAATAATCAGTAATTCTTCACATTAGAATATAAATCGGTGGCAACAGATCAATTGTCCTGCGTTGTTTGTGGTTGACAATGGTAAATGTTAAATGTGATTATTGCTATACTTAATTACTATAAAACTATGAAATTTGCACCCACTGTTCATTTAACCACCAAATTCACTCATTGAACCACCAAATTCCAAATTCATTTGAATTTGTTCCTAGTTTGACTTTTGCTAAAGAGCATGTCTTATTTCAAAAAACAATCGGTTCTATTAAGAAAGAAAGTGGAAATTGGAAAAGTGTCTCCTCATTGAAAGTAGCCAGCATGGCTGAGGAAGTCCTGTTTGTGCTAAGTCTCAGTCATGGTTTCAAGAACTAAAATACATACTATACACAGTCATGCTCAGCACATTCATTGTACAGGCCTAAACTAAAAAAATCAATGCGTATGATTAAGTTCATGATATTTTTGTGTTATTTTGCGTTTTAAAAATTATTCAAATGAATAAATCGCTTGCACATTGTTGAGCAAAGCTGTCTGGGATGCAGGCTAATAGGTGACATTATTCCAGTAGATCGAAAGGTGATTGGCTCTTAGACAGGAAATTCAGGTTAGACTGTAAAAAAGGATATGATCTACTAATTTAAGTTGGATGACAATTGATTTAGGTGAAGACTGTAAAGGTTAGCGTTTGCTATTCTTGTTCTCTCGTTCTTGTTTTTGTTATTCTTCAGATTTTAACTATTCTTCTACTTGTTCTTCTTTATTGTTATTCATTTTAATATTGCATTTTTTCAAATCATTAGCACCTCTAGAAAATGGATGGACGGATGGATGGATGACACCATTTGATCAGTATTCTGGAAATATATGTTGTTTTTGTTTCAAGCCTCTACTGTTAAGAATAACACGAGCAATACAATTGGATGCAGGTTCTAACATCATACCTTTACACTTCCAAAATTCAGCTTTAATGACCCACATGCATTTGCATTGAAAACTCCAAATGCATATCCTTGCTTCTGTGAACCTGGCGTCTCTTTCAGGCAAATTATTGAAAAATATATTAATTGGCTGTGAAAATGCTGTTAATAACTGCCACGGTTGAACTGAAAAGGATTACAAAGTTGCTCGCTGCTTTGCGCGTGCGTTTCCTGGACACGCTCGATCCTTTTATCGCCGTAAAGCGAGCGGCCTGCCTAGGCTAGATTGCTAAAACCCTGCCATGATTTGGCAACAGTGACGGGCAGCGAAGTGGGAAATAGGGGAGCTAAAACTGCTTCCTGTCTGTAGCTAATAGCCGTAACATAAAATGCATTCAGCTCGGCTCGCGTGTGTTTTAATTACGGACTCGACAACACTGTTACTTCCCATTCTCAATTATTGGGCTTCCATAAACAAGACCCTTTTCACACATCTGCCTAATTCTCTCAATTCATGTATCTCTATAATTGTAGATTAATTGCCCATCAACCGAATAAGCCATTAATTGCTCTGTTTTTTTCCTCTGCGGGAATTAGTTTAATTAACTCCTCAATTTTATTCCCGCATTTGTTTCTGACTGCTTGGCCAACATCTGGCCTCCATTGACAAGATATTTTTTTTTGATTAGATTACTGATAACCATTGCTATGACAACCACTACTTTATCACTTGAATATGCAATTCAAAATGCTTACAGTGGAACCTCTGAGGGTGAATACATCCACAGAAAAATGTTGGTCGGTGGAGTCTCTTCCCACCTATTACGTGTGAAACTAAACAGATAACAAAGGATTCAGTCGGTTATGTACGAGAACGTGTGAGCTTGTCGTTTTGGCTTTGTGACTGATTCAACAGCTGGGTTCATTTACATAATACTGTGCATTAAAAGCTTGCGTGAGAGTTATGCAATTTTTTTCTGTCGTTGTGAAAATAAGTCGTTTTACCTAATAAGTGATGTACTATTAGGCTGACCCCCCAAAAAAAATTAAATAAATACAAACTGGGACATGGCAGGTTTGCTGAGAAGAAAATATGCTAGAATGATATGCTAAAATAAAAACCATTTAGAACTAAATTAACCAGTAACTGGTTCAACAAACTTTCCCTGCGAACACATGACAAATGTTTGACCAATAACTCAGATTTTCAAATTTAAGTCAGATTTCAGAATATTTTAGACTTGTATCTCAAAGCATCAGTCACGGATTATGGGTGAATAAAAGTTAGCAACATTTGTCCTTGCGCCCCTGTGCTACCTGCATGTTCCCAATTTTTTTCATTGAATGATTTATTATTATTATTATTATTATTATTATTTTTAACTTCCTAAAGACTTCCAAAAGAATTTGCCAGGACAACGTGTCTGAGCGCACTCATCACTGCGCTACAGCTAGCAGCTATCATATGTATGCATTTCTCTTTAGCCTTCCTACAATATTTTCTGTTCACTTTTATTATATGCTACATATGGCACATTTTGAGTAGTGTCTTGATCGTCTCTTTTTTGTTGCAGGTGTGGCTTCCATTTGACGCAAATGCTTTCAATGACCAACTTTAAAGCTCCATTGCATTGCACACTATTGCATTGGCGTGCCGACGCTATCAGCGGGATGCACAAAAGCTGACATTATTCATAAAGGTGAGCGGTGAAGCCTTGATGAATGAGCGGACTTTCTGGTTTATGCAAACACAAAAACTCATACATAAAGAAGATTTACACACATGCACAGAGGAGGCTTTGAAGCCACTTCTGTGAGTCCAAGTTGGTTTTAAAAAAAAAAAAGTATCACATCAGCAGTCTACACAAGCAGGCCATCAACAGAGATGAGACATGAAATATCAGTTTGGACTAATAATGAGGCACATCCATTTAAATCTTTCGGATGTTTGTGCCAAATCATGTTCTGAATCTACAGACTATCTTCATTTTTATCATTCATGAAATGAAACGGTAGGCGCCCGAAACAAGATGACTACTTTGACAGCTACATATTAGGGAAAACTGAAGAACTCTTGTATTGTTTTAATTAATATTTGTGTTTTTTCAAGGTTATTAATCACGGTGAGGACAAAATTATTTGCAAACTAATTATAGTATCACTGCATTGTAGCATTCTACTTAAAATATCTGAATATCTAGTAAATTCTAGAAGTTACAATTATTGGCATAATATATATATATATATATATATATATATATATATATATATATATATATATATATATTTTTTTTTTTTTTTTTTTTGTCTAGGACAATCAGCTATAGCCGGTTGGACTACACTCCATAAAATTGTAGTCCGAATAAGTGGGAAATGAAGAATTATGAGCAATTAAAATACATTTAATCTTAACTGCTTGAGGGTGTTGTGGAGGAGGAATTTGTATGATGAAAATGACATCTATATGTGTGTGTTTACACACTCCTATTTGCTCCAACCTTGGCTGCGCCCCACCCACGCACTTCTCTGCAAGCGAGCAAAAAGTCCACTGGCCGCCCACCTCGCGACTGCATCAGCAGCAGCAGTAGCTACTTGTTTTTTTGTCCAGCAACAGCAATCAAAAACCTATTTTCTTGGGATGTCTGCAAGAAATGCAATAATTTTTTTTTTCTTACCACTGCTGTGCTCTTATTTTTTTTTTTTTAGCCACAGAAAACACTCAATGGGCAGCACTCATATTTTTGTTTTTGTTTTGCTGCCTTTACTGATTGTTGATCTTCATGCAAAAGTACTAATTCAAAATCTGATCAGTTTTAAAAAAATTGAAATAGAATGCAATGTCTTTATTGACATTGCACAGCAGGTATACAAACAAATAATTACTGTTATATATTATTTAGATGAAACATCACAAGAAAATGTGGCGTAAATTCATATAATTTAGACTACATTTCTGACTTTAATCCACACCTGATTATAAGCAACAACAACAAAAACGAAACAGAAAATCTATTGCAGACTGAAATGTACGAAAGTACATGAAAGTTTTTACATTTAAATTTAATTTAGTTTTTTAAACTGCCCGTTTACTGTACAATAATGCCTTCAACACCAACTGAACATGCCTTCACATTTAGAAATAAGAGCAGCACCAACATATTTTTCAACATAATACAGACATGCTTGGATTGTTAGACTACTGCACCAGTACTGCAATAGTTAAATGCCTGGTTGAAAGCCTACCAGACGTTTTTGTATTATCGTCTTCCTCTTCACCCCCTCCATTCACACTGATGTCCAGCGGCTGCAAAAATTTTACTGTGCCCTCAGGAATCACATGGTCTTGAATTTGTTTTTCTAATTTCACAGAATCCAATGGAGAAGGCCCCTGGTGGCTCGTAAAAAAACCCCCAAAAAGTAGCTACGCTGTACTGGCCTACAAGCCACAGTGTTCCAAGCGGCCCATTGAGGACACCTGACAGTTTGGTGGCTGAAAGTAGTCTCAATATGAAGTCTATTGTCTCAGGGTGATCAAATCTGTTGAAGCCCTTGATCTGATCACTATAGAATAACAGCATTCATAATCTTAAATCATTTGCATCCAAATGAAATAGACAGCTTTTTTTTCCAGCTGATTTCACCATGTCATGTACACAAATTTGTCATCATTTTGGGCCCATTATTGCCTCCATCCATTCCTTTCTTCTGAAGAAGTCAGCTTATTGACTGACATCATCGATTCCCATGTGCAATATTTGCCGATAACCAAGCAGTCGGCCTCGCAGTAGTGAAGCACTGAGGCACACCAGCACAGATGACTGTTGTCCCTTTGCAAACAAGTCAATGAAACTCATTCCTTCTGGTCAATTGTTAATTAAATGCTAGTTTGCTTTCAATTAAAAAAACAAAGAACTTAACATAATATAAAACGCAGCGATTCCAGCAAAACTCATTTCTATTACTGGTTCTAATGCCTCCAAAAATATTAATTTTCTGATGACAATCTGCAAATTGTCAGCACCCTTAAAGCTATAAGTAGGCTTTATCAGCCATGCACCTGTTTGATTTGAACGTTTGATTGGTAGGATTACCCCCGACGCCAGTTACTAAAGGGCATCCCGCATTATCAAAAGGGCATGGCTTCCAATTATGCTAAATGGAGGATGTGGAATGTTTTAAATCCAAATATAAGAGATTTTAAAATGGCAAGTGTTAAAATGCCTCAAGCAAAGGCGTCTATTCTCGTAATCTTTTGTACTTGTATGTCATGAAGTCACTCCTGCCGATATTTATTAGAACATGTTCAGTATACACTGTGTTTTGATACATTCAATGGTGTTGACTATTACTTCCACTTTTCGTATTTACAGTCCAGTACAGATGGATACAATATGCGTAGTATGATCGTGATCTGGAGTTTTGTTGTTTTTTTGTTAGTTCTGTTATGTTTTCCTTTTTAGTGTGAACATTTTCAAAATCTCCATGTAACAAGAACAGTACAGGCGGGCTATTGCGAGCTTCAACGACCGTTGACTAACACGTAACATCCGCTACCTTCGCTGACCTTGCAAACATTAATACCAATGAGATAGGGGCTTACAGATTTTTAATTTTGGAGAACTGAAACAAACAAGCTGATTGCCTTCATGTTAAGCAAAGCTTTGGGAATCTTTGGGACAAATCTTGAATGAATTCTGAACGTACATTTAATACAAATTGAAAAATGTACACAAGTGATCTCATTTAAACACATATAACCTATGTATTCAATAAGGAGTATTCGCTAAGGATGTGATAAAGAGAACAGTGATTTGAAACTGTTTAGTGGAGATAAAGAACAGAGATGTTTGAATGATCTGTATGAGAGTGGGCGATACCAGACTGGTTGGAAGATTGAGTTACTGTACTTGTACGCAAGTGGATTCCTTTGTTTGTAAACCACACCCTGCTTGAGAAAGAAATAAAAACCAAAGGAGAGTAGCTCTCTTCTGAATGGTGTGGTCCAAGAAAAATGCGAATTTTGACGACCAAGCTTGTGTTCTTTGTCTACAGTTTCTCTTATGGAAACTGTAACAGCTACTTTCACCAACAACAACAATGATTCATAATACACATTCAGTTATGGTGTTTTCTATTAATGTCAATGAGATCTCTTTTATCGTTTTTTATTTATTTCCGTATAGTTACAGCAATTGCATCTTAATGGCTAGCTGTAAGTCAAGCATACCTTTTAGCTCCTGATTGTAGCAGCCACAAGAGGACCACTACCATTAAAGATACCTTGAAATAAGGTTGAGTTTTGGCCTGATATATAATACCTGGTTTCGGTACCCGCCCATCATCATGTTTACTTGGTCATACTGGTGTTTATTTACGTATATATAAATCACAGTTGGACACGGGCTTTCATGCACCGATTCGTATCCGTGGAAAGGGGCTTGCATATGGCGGGGTTTCATTTTGTCAGCTGTTCGGCAAACTGCCGATGGTAACCACGCCCCTGCATTCCTCACACACAGCGTATGATTTTGTATTCATGTTTAGTACAACAGATTTACTGCGGTTGCACATTGTAATTAGTCTCATTGTCTGATTTAAATGTGTTCTGTTCATCGATTATACTTTGATCATTGATTTTATTATTCTAGTATGCTACTCATGTAAATGTTGCTGATTTACAGCTGGGGCCTCACAATACTGTATTCTATTTGATTCTGTGACTCAGATGCTTACCAACTGGTATAGTGATGTATCATTGTCGCCTTTCAGTCCAAGAAATTTCAGGTTATTTTTTGTTCTTTGTCAAAACAAACAGAGGCATTCCCACAGGCCCGTGCAGATACCCTGGCTCCAACCCAAAGGCATTCCACTGTGGCCGTCGGAGTCGCCACCATGAAGGCAGGATCATTCATGAGTGTGAAGAATCACATAGGATGGCGAGAAGAGAGGAGGAGGATGCTAGATCAAGCTTTGCTGTGAGTTATAAAGCTCATGACAGATGCTTCTCTTAAAAATGCGGCAGTGTGCTCTGAGGGCTCGAAAGCATCCGAGTTCTCTAGAGACGCGATGGAGCCGAAACCCTCTCACAACTGTCAACCTGCATTCTTTTTTTTCCCCTTTAAAAAGACACCACATACATCAGTCACTGAATCATGCAGTATAAACATGTCCAAACTACAGAGAAAAGTGCTCCTGTTCTCTAGTATACTGTAGAGACCAAACTTCCGTTAGATAAAATATCCATAAAGTAATGTTTTTTTGAGACGCATTTGCGCGTTTCTATTTTCAATGTTGACTGCACGTCGACATGTAGGAACTCCTTTAAATTGGGAAAACAATAAGAAATGTTGACAATAATAAGTATACACTTTTGACATGAAAATCATTAGTTTCTAGTAATTCATTGTAAATGTTTTTTTTTTTACTCATCATGAATAAGGTCATCTGTTACTTGCTCGACGATTGCGTTGTTACTATCTTATGACAAAATCAGCCTTGAAAATCTAATTTATTGCTACTTTATAAAGCATAGTGTTCAATAGCTGAACCCACACAAAATGCTGAATAGTAAGTGCTTTTTAAATACATGATTTATAATGTTAATGATTCATCAGACGTCAATTTGAAAAAATAAAAAGTCAGCTTTAATAAACAATTTCTAATGTCCTGTAAGGAGGAGGATTTGGACCCAGAAGCAGACAGGACAAAGACGTGGAGAAGAAGAAATGATTTTTTAGCAAAAATCCAACATAATACCTTGAGTCAGTACTTGGGGAAAACAAGACTCAGAAACTAGACTCTGAACAACAATTCAGAAACTTAAAACCAGATTAGGAAAATAGACTCAGAAACTAGACTCTGAAAGTCACCTTTACATGACTGCTTGAGCGCCTGACTTGATGTTCTGACATATCACTGAGAACCTACACTATAGCTTAACCCTTTTACACCCATCACGGCTTTTCAAAAAATCGCAGCGGATGTAGGAATAGTAGCAAAAACATGAAATAGCATCCCAGCAGTTCATTAGACACATTTCTACTGATTCTAGTGGCATTTAGCAATATTTCAATACACAAGAAGCCAGTGCTGGGCTTACTGTCAAAAAGGTAGGTTGCATTGTACAATTTTTCATCAATTAAAGATCTAGTACTGTGGCACTATACACTATTGATAATATGTGCTATATATGTGTATTACTATAGATTACACTGATTACTATGTGTTGGCATTTTCAATTTTTACTATTCACTTCTCTGGCATGTTTTTTTAATATCATTATAAAATACTGATAGGACAAAAAGACAAAAAATCCTAGGGCCTGTAACTTAATATATGGAAGTGGGATTTTTTTTTTTTTTAACAAATGGTCCAAGTATCCTAGACTTATAAACAAGTAATATATAGAATAAGTTTTATCCCCCCCCCCCCAAAAAAAACAAAAAAAAACAAAACAAAAAAAAAAAGAATGTGAAAGGGTTTAATGCTGTCAGACATCAATCTTTTTTGCCGAAGTAAAGAACCATGGTTCAGGGTAACTGGGCAACCTTTACATCAAAGAATGGACGATTCACAACAGTAAATACAGACCTTGTACGACAAAAGCGATAAATACATCTAAATGGCAAAAGGTGACACATACATGACCATGGCAACCGCATAGCAACTGCTATCACAACAGGAAATAGGCTCACTATTAGTGCATGTATGAGGAGTATGTGCATGTAGATCCAAATATTGTATCATAAGGATAATGTCTAACCCAATGCAAAGTGCAGATGCATTTATAAGGCGCAAAGCTTTACATATTTCAAACGGCGTCGTAATATATATAAATATATATATATATATATATATATATATATATATATATATATATATATATATATATATATATATTTTAACTTCAAGGTTGAAGTGCTGATATTCTTCAAGCAGGGCCAACAATTGTATCGATGAAAAAGAGTGTATGTCTCATTGTTGCCGCGTTGAACCACTGCTGCTCTGTCCTAACGGCTGTCCATCTGTCCTCGGCCATGGAGATGGTGCACACATGGTCCAATGTTGTCATGCCAAACATCTCCATATAAGTCTGTCCAAAATCAAAATGATTTCAAAAAAATATTTTTTTTTCACTCATTTCAACTAATAGCGATTTAAGCCTGTTTATAGCCTGCTTTTACATTAGGATTTGATCTAGATTTTGCACAGTTCATTTAACCTTGTTTTAACGTTTATTTCTTTGCCTCTTTAAAGCAAAATGGATGTGCATGGGAATGAATGGTGCTATACAAATAAACTTGCCTGGCCTCCAAAGCAGATGTCTGGCATCTTCCCAAGACTGACCTGTGAGAGGCAGCGCATTGCCACGGGGCATCCAAACTGTCAGAAAACGCAGAGAATAAGAAAAGTAGTAGACGCGGAAGAAATATAAGAGGCAAAGCTGGCATTTAGCTTAATTGGTAACTACATTGCGGTAGTAAACAAAATGGTGGAGCTAATGATGAAACTCACTCTGTTTTGGTTGCAAACATAAGGTCATAAATATTTACAATATTTATATAGAGGTACTGTATAACATTTGCAGTTGTTGCTTCCTTGATCAGAGGGACAAATCACTTTCATCGTGCTCATCACAAAGACATCACGCGAGATAATCTTGCAGCAACAACAATTTTCATCATTTAAAATGTTTCAAAAGCAGTCTCTGTGGTCTACTCATGCTATTCAGATTTAATATTGTGATTTGTGGAATATAAATTACCACCCATTTTTATCTATATCAGCATGCGGCCATTTTTCCACTGAAAATTACACCAGGGTTTCTCAGGTCTCACAGCTCAGCTGTGAACGCATGTAAGGATATTTTCTACTGCTGGGTTTTGTGTCTTAAAAGGGTATTTTTTTCCCCTTCATAATAGGAAAATTACTTAGCATATGAAAGAAACAAAACAAAATGATATAAAACAAAATTTGAAATCTCATCCCATTTGAATGAAACGTAACATGCGATTCTACTGCTCGTTAATATGGCTGCTCAGATATTATTGCGCCTGTCGGGAACACATACAAGCGCTTGCCTGAGATTTGACTACAAAGATGGAAACGAAGTAAATGTTATCTTGGTATCATAAAGTTTTCTGTTTTTGACGTTTGCCCTCCTTCTCTGCCTCCAGTTTTTGTAACATTTAATGAGGTGTTTTTGAAGCCCTTGAAATGATTCACATGTCAATAATAAGACCAAAATCATGATACGAATGCCACTCAGGAGCGGATTGATTAAAAAAAAAATAAAACAATTATTATATTCGTATCGATATTATCGCCCATTATCAACCGTAAGTGGCAACATGCCATATTAATTGTATGCAAAAAATAATTATCAAATGAATTATCAACCACATTATAACTTTTTACAGCCAAAAAATAATACAGTGAATAAGTATAGTACTACTTCAACCCTGAGCTACAGTTTTTTTTGTTTTTTTTTTCCCAGTCAACAGCAAGGGATACTGAATAAATGGCCACCGATTGTCTGAGCAAACGTGATGCTCTGACAGGCATCAAAGTCAAGAAAGGAGTGCAGATGATTTCCATTCTGTGATCCGAATGAAGCGACGTATGATTCAACTAATGCAATAACAATTATGTTGCCTCGTAAATCACTCTCGTAATCCCCCCCCCCCCCCCCCCCCCCCTTCTCTACATGATGTGAGGCGGGGGAGGCGCAATCTCCGCCGAGTGTGCCAGGTTTAATCTGTCAAGCGCAGAGGCGCGACGTGCACCTCACCGTGATGAAGACTGATTGCGCAGGGAGGCGTGCGGGAGGGATGGATCATAAAAATCGATTCGTACCGCAAAGGCGGGTTGGCGGCGGGGGTCCCGAGCGGTCCGGCGCGGACCGGAGGACAGCTGCAAATTGTTTGGGTCACACGGTGTTAAGTGTCGCATCCCAGCTGGAACGCTCCAGTCAGCTGAGATCAAGCTCACAACAAGGAGCAAAGACACAATAGTTATTGCTAAGGATTGTATTTCAGCCGGATAGTCTCGGCGACGAGGATGAAATCAAACTACGGCTGACGTGAAATTGTCGCGCGGAGCTTTGGGGGCTAACTGCACATCTTAATCGAGTGCTCCAAACTGACTTAATTTTTCTAGTGAAATAGCACAGTGGGTAACAGATTTTGACGGGTAAGATTTAGGACTGAGTAACTTGAGTAATTCAGTCCCAAAGACATCTTTATATATGTTTTTAACGAGTAAAGACATTGAGTCCCGAGTACTGACTTTTAGATCCTTTTTAAGTTATTTTTTTCAAATCCTTGGCAAAAGGAGTGTCCATTATTATAGGTAATTAAGTACTAAATTAATCTACTACTTTATCCATTAAAAGTAATCAATTGCTTTCTGTTATTAAATATGTAAAGTAATAATTTACCCTAATACCTTTTCCCCTCTAAAGTAATTAAGTTACTTTCATGTATGAATGGATTACTTTTGTACTTAATTATCTGAGATCATGGATTACTTTAATACTTAATTCATGTAGCACTAGTCATTTTTAGTTACTCCTTTAGCCAAACACAAAAAAATTGAAAAGTAAAAATGTACCTGGGATTGGACAGGATGTCTGGATAGACTTTTAAAAAGAAAAAAAAAAAACACTTTGGGATTTCATGACTTTATTTGTAATCAGAACAGAACAACAACAAAACCCAGAAACTTGGTTAGTAAATGGATGCCACAATTGTTTTGAAACTTTGCTCATCAGCTTGTCCTTGCTTCTTGAGAGGTTTTTTTTTTTTCTTTTAAAGGCTTTGTTCCTCTGATGAGCCTGTTGGCTATACAGCAGCAAATGCACTATTTATTCATTGATATCCTTTGAGGTTCTCTGTCATAGGTTGAAACTCTATTGATTTAAAGGCAACCGTTTCTGTTCATTATTTTGGCAAGAATTGAATTTCTCAGGAGACAGTGGCAAATGTTTGTTGTCAACAGGAAAGACATACACAAAAAGGAGAAAAGATGACTTTGTTCAAACGCTTCTATATGTTTCCCCCCTTCTGTTGGAAATGGAAAAAGCAAGAAAGCCAAACAGGTGACTGTCCCAAAAGTAATCGCTGCTTGTTAGGCCGTGTAAATTGTGTGCATTTCCCAACGGAACGGTCCAACCAAACAGTGTTTACTCTTGTATGTCCTAACCCAGACGCACACGTATTTCATTTCACTGCTGTGTGCTTTCTGTTCACTTCAGCACTTTTTTGTACCAGATACACTGAAAAAATGAGGGGATTGAGTGGATATATACAGTATATATATATATATATATATATATATATATATATATATATATATATATATATTTTAAATAATTTCTAATCATTGTACTTTCTTATAATAGTTGATTCATAGTCCAACAATAATTTAACTAATTCATAATTTTATCAAATTTTATCTGATTTTATCTATGTATTTATGAGTGAATGTGAATTATGTAGAATGTGTTACAGTATGTTCACTAAAACGAACTATCAAAGGGAGACAAAAAGAGATGCTATTGAAGTATTGATTTCAATTTTGAACTGCTGTTTAACTAACAGATATCCATCCATTTATTTTCTCTCAATATGTTGGGACTAAACATGCAGGCTGTTAAAGAGAGGATGTTGCTTTAAAGAAATTAAATTGCTAAAAAAAAAATTATAAACTTCACGTACCATCTTTTTGCGTAAAGATCTGATGTTATTACCTGCGGCTTATAGTCCAGTGCAGCTTACCCGTGAGAAAAATTGTTTTTTTTGCTCATATAATGCTGTTGCGGCTTATATACCGGTGCGGCTTATAGTCCGGAAAATACGGTACTTTTAACCTGTTGCAATAATTCTCGTTCCTGACATTGCAATAGTCGTATTTTCAGTTTCACTTTTCTATGCGCCACTGCGATTTCTTCAAAAGGGCGTCAGAACACAACGCAATTTCTCTCTTCTAATTTTTGTGAAGGAACACCAACCGTATCTTTTTCGGTCTTCCTAACATGCCAATTAGTGAACAAGCAACACCTAACCTCATTCGTCTCTCACTTAACAGTCGGTGCACAAGCATACTCATCGTTATTTGTGTTGTTGTAAAGTACCATTTAGAGTACCGATTGCGCACACTGCTCCAGATGATGCGTTCAGAAGACTCCATTGACTCAATATATGACCGGAATTTACATGTTTCATCCATTAGTGAACTTGCGCTCGAGTGTGTTTAATGTATGAGGTGACTAATAGCTCACAAAGCTAGTGTAGCTCCCTCCAGCATCATGCCTGGAGACTCTCATGCAAAACAGTTTGACACAACACTTTTCACGCACTCCCCTTCACACGCTATAACCGTAGGTCGTTTGGACTCCGATAAGCTTCTCGGCCATTTTTAACGCTTATTGATTGCCCTAAAAAAATGCGATCCACGAGTAAGTGCAGCAAATGATCCAAACTTTTGACCTTGTGTTGGAGGTGGATCCACGTGCATGTCATCCTCTAAATCCGTGCTGCCAGCCGATACATTTGTGGGCCGTTAAAAAATAAATAAGTGCGGTTTTTGAGGTGATGGAGGTGGAAGCCATGAGTGTTTTTTGGATGCGATAAACAACCCCTGAGGAGATGAACTCGGATATAATCGAAGAAGCGCTCTAATCAGCATTGTTGTGGTCAAGAGAAAACCACCCGAGACGTTATGCGGACTGGAAAGTATCGAGACTGAGATGACCAAGATTTATGGAGGTTGAGACGGTCATACCTCATAGAGACATTACAAAAAGGCCAAAATGACTAGTATTCTAATTTTCCTGATGTCTGCAAAAACAAAAACAAATTCTGCCATTACAAAACTCAAATAGGTGCAAATTTGTTAATTCAATTCTTCTACAAATCACGCCATTTTTCACCGATCGCAGCAGCAGAAACTTTTTGACTCGAGGGCCACAACTGCTTCTAAAAATCGACAAAAAGGGCTTGACCCGGAGCAGATGGAGTGTTTTGATAATCCACCTCATAAAAGATAAAAAATGTGAAATATCTCAAGGTGCTTTAATTTCAGTAGAAAATCAACAAAGGCATTACAAGCACTTATATATCCGCTCTCATTCAGGATTTAACATCATCACTCTCCCTCTGACTAATAATTTCATGTTCATCAGCCCTATTAAAAAATTTAATGGGCCACATATGGCCCCAGAGCCGTAGTTTTCCCAATGCTGCATTAGGGCGTGATTATCAACATTCATACATTGGCCAAAATGAAATAACCTAATGGCCAATATTTGCCGATTATTTTAATGATTTACCTTTCAATACTCTAACCATATACAGCAATTTAATTAAGAGAAACTCGTTTGTCAGTATTCAATATATATAAATCCATTCCATGACATTGTATGCTAAAGCATATTTCATGAAATTTGTTAAGATTGTCATGTGCACCTGATATTCAAAACAAACAAATCTTGATTTTTGACAATGACTAGATGAGCAAGCTAAAATAATTCTGCAAAGAATTGTCCTGCATGTCACAACTTTACACACAACCTAAAGTCACAGTATGGAAAAAAAAAATGCATTTTTGTTGTTGTTGCCATTATTGGTGCATCGCTAATCAGGACTTTACAGCATATTGGGGATGCGGCTTTAGGACGGATGCTGGCAAGGATTTTATAGATAATAAAATGCATTTTTGTTTAAATCTGTGACAGACCCCACACGTACAGATAGACAATCAGACTGTTAATAGTTTTGGTCAAAACAAACCTTGATACGCACAAATATTTGCTTCTACACACATCAGTTGGTGTGCAAGACCACCTACCAAATTATATGTTTTGATGATGGATCCAACCACCTTACCCAAGTATTTATTCAGTTCCTAACGATCTCTATCGGCTTTGCTTGAATGATTTGTAGACTGAATGATCCTGCGGTTCAATCTGCTTGCAACTGTATGTCTTACAAATTGCTACATATAGCTCCACCATGTGATTTAGCCTTGCTGCCTCCTTTCAATATGTTGTTGCGGCTTCAAACCTGCTCTCAATCAAATGTTGCACCGTGCGGGTATACCATGGTCATCACTACATTTTTTTTCTATCCCAACCAAAAAAAAAAAAAAAACAAAAAACAGAAAGACTGAAGAATAGCAAAGTAATATATATATATATATATATATATATATATATACAACATGGTCAACATTTTGCAACCAAGTTGGCAGCATCACCTGAAAAAGCCCCAGTTAATATAACCTCCCTTCAAGGATAATTGGAGTGTGCATGATTCTTCAGTCACTCCGGTAATAAGGAAGCCGTTCTTGTCACAATTTTTTTTTCGTCGTCCATTTTTCTTTTAATTTTAATGCTTGTTTATTCTAATTACATTTAGCAAACAGCACAAGACCAAACAGGGTCGAGGAGATCCACACTAATTACATTAGAGCTGGGGGAAGATTGGCGCATGTGATGAAGTGGTTTGGCCGTTGGCGATCCCGCCGACCGAGCTCAATAACTTAAAGCCGTGCCCGGTCGTTTATGAGATTGAGCTGTCGTCCCAGGCATCACTCACGTTTAGGATACTGCCCCCACCGTCTTTATCGGAGAGACCTCGCTAGGGATGCTAAGGGGCGGAGGTGATGAGTTTGACATTACAAAGCAACTCTGATTAGAAGAGCCTCAGGCAAAAACCCAAACAAGCTTCCTGTTTGGAACACAATGGCACATTTTATACATTCATTATTCGCGCAGTCGAGTGGAACCGCTCTCTTCTTGTAAAGATCGGAGTTTAACCAAAAAGTTGCACAAAACGTCAGCAAGAAGTGGCTGTGGAGGCCTTAAAGGGTTCAAAAAAAAATCCACAAACATGATGGAGCTCACTGAAAAGGAAGTCAAGCCCAAAGTTTTACTTTTCAATCCATTCCCACTTGTCTAAACCGTGCATTTTGAATATCATTGCATTAATGGTCTATGAGTTAGGCAAAAATAAATCCACCCCATTTCATCCATTTTGGCGGCAGCCATTTTTGCCACTTGTTGTCTGCTAAAAAAATGACATGACAATTGCTTGGGAAGGGTATGACTCTGTCTCACAAGTCGGTTCTATGTTTTGGGTCTATAATTCCATTTAAATCCATTTTTTATTGAAAATGATTTGATTGACAGTGAATTCCGCACATTTACTGCCTGAATTTGAAATGTCCGAATACATCATATAGTTAGTTGCTAGTGCTGAAGCTGGATACTTGTGCAGTACTGTACAATGACAGTTTAATTGACTAGCAGTTTATGAGTGTCCTTTATCAATGACTGACGATGATTTATAATGGCTATGTGTTGATGCTGGCAGGGACGGGATTTGATGGCAATAAAAACGGAGTCGTGAGGAGAAATGAAGCTTGCTGGTAACAACTAAGGCCGCAAAGGCAAACTTCAAAATAGGAAATCACCATGTCCATTGTGTGTGTGTTTTTTTTTTTTTTAAGTTGGCTTTTCAGCACATTTTTTTTTCTTTTGAGGAGTCACACTTGTACTGCTCAGTTAAAGGCCAATCATGGCTCACCTGCTTTCTGAGGTTTGTCATGTGACATACTCAAGCTGAGCTGTGATTGGTAGTCACCCGATCTCTGCGCAGCTGTGATGTCATTTTCAGTCGACAGCAATTGGCAAAATGGCCGTCTTGGATGGAAAACAATGGGTGTTTGTCTTGAGTAATTTTTTGTCATGGCGGGAGCCTGGCTTCAGGACATGAATGTATAGTTTGATACACAAAGTATGAGGCTACCCGAAAGGTTTTAGTCATTGCCTAACTGCATTTATTGTAGCTTGGCCTTTTCGGGTCAATTGTTAGCTTGTCAGCTGCATATTGCTAGTCGGCGCTCTTCTGTTAACCTCCAGCATTTGTATTGTGTACATTCTGTAGAGTGCTTGTACCACTGTTGAGGTTTATGACTACGTGGTGTTTGTCTGCGTTCCACACTGTCAGCAACAGCTCAAACGTCTCTTTGTGACAGCCACTATTTTGAGTTGAGTGTCGCTCTCACCACTGTATACCCTTTCAACAGCGTCTTCTATTTGTTTGGCTGTGTATGTGTGTGTGTGTGTGTGTATTTGTGTTTGTTTATGATTTTGTGTCTGTATCTGCTTCAGGGAGGAAAAGCTGATGGCGGATGTGGTGTGTTGAAGAAGCGTGCAGTTTGCCGCTGTCTCAATGAAATGTCAATATTTATGACACACTTTATCTGACGTTTTTGTTATGCTAAGGCAGTGGTGGAGTGATGGAACAAAACCTGGAGGCGCACACACACACACACACACACACGCACACACACATATATATATATATATACGTGTATATATGTGTGTATGTATATATATATATATATATATATATATATATATATATATATATGTATATATGTGTGTATGTATATATATATATATATATATATATATATATATATATATAGCACGTCTGCCTCACAGTTCAGAGTCCAAAGAGTCCAACAACCATTCCCAATCAAAATCACACCTAAGGGCAATTTGGAGTGTTCAATACACATACCAAGCATGTTTTTGAAATATGGGAGTAATAGTGTTCGTAGAAGACCCATGTGAGCACAGGGAGAATATGCAAGTTCCACACAGGAAAGCAATCTGGAATTCAACGCCGGGACCTTTCAACTATGAAGCAGACGTGCTAACCAGTATGCCACTTTGCCACCCCTTATACACTGTATATATGTATGAGTACAGTATACAGTGGTACCTTGTGAATAGTCTTATCCTTTCCAAGCCCCCCCTAAAAGTTTCTAAACCCTCGGAATTAAAAATATGAATTGTAGGAGCTGATAATATGAATGCAGTTCATTTGTTTGTCTTGAGGTGTCTCTGGTGTATTGGTGATACATGCAGAGAACTTTGTTTGGGTCGTTTTATGTGTATCTTTTTAATTTATGTTGCCAGTTGTCTAGACATAATTTAAAAGTCTACAGAAGCAATAATACTTATTTTTTGAAATGTCAACACTTTTTCACAGCATATCATTCAACGTTTCAATTTGCCTCTTCTACACACACTTACAAACCCATCACATTTCAAATGTCATTTTCGTCATCCGTTTTATTGTTATGTACTGTATTTATAATGTACAACAGTAGATATCTTTTTACACTTGTGGGACACGTAAAAGTGTTGAATATTATTTAAAACGCTTTCCCTACTGTTAAAGGATTTAGGGTGGTGATAGATGTATTCAATTTCATTGATTGCATATGGTGAAATTTGCTGACAGGAACTTTTTTCTTCCTTGGCATTTTCCATTGTACATCATGTTTTGAATGAGCTCACCTATTGTTAGAATCATAACTTTAAATGTTTGATTAATAGTTTGATCAGCTGTTATCTGGATGGCCTTGAGTGTTTTTTTTTTTTGTTTTTTTTTAATGGTCCCCTTGTTTGGCTGTATGCTGACTCAGTTGGGCTGGCCACACAAAATATGGCAACACCTCACACTGCTGGGGAGGAAATCAAACCTTGCCAATAATAGTAATTGAATTTCTCTCCAGTGCCAGCCGCATGAATCGAAGCGAGAACGCAACATCTTGGAGCACTTTTTTCCCAACAGAAGCTCATTATTTGTGCCTTAGAGGAGTCAGGAATATCACTGATACAAAGATGTAGAGAGAAATGAACAAAAAAAAGTTTAATTAATAATAAAAATATACCGGAGGCCCTGTTTTGAATTATGCTACACATTTGACTCTTGCCTTTCCCGTTTATACACCTCCATCTTTTATTAATATTCTTATTTATTTATTTTTTTTACAACAAGTAATTAAAATATCACAACTTAAATTACATCCTCATTAGTTAAAGTGTTGGCTTATCAGGGCTGGCTTCTCCGCAAACATAAACTTACCGAGCTTCAACAAATGAAATGAATTGTCAAAAGGATTAAATGATCATAAAGTCAAATGCAAAGAGTATCACAAGTGGAATATGTTTCACAAAGTGCCCGGAGCTGGGAAACAAGAAAATTCTAAATCTCATTAAAAAATGATTACAAATGTTACAGATGCTCTTTCAAAAAAAATCCTGGAGAGGGAACAAAGAGGTGAATGAGTTTATGTGAGGTGGTAGAGAGAAGCCCTAATTAATAATTTTTTAAGCATATGAAGCTAGTGTGGCAGCATATGTACTTTTTTTTTTTAAGTGCAAAGTTAGCTTGAACATAGACAGCCCTAATATATATATATATATATATATATATATATATATATATATATATATATATATATATATATATATATATATACAGTATGTATATATATATATATATATATATATATATATATATATATATATATATATATATATATATATATATACACACATATATATACACACATATATACACACACATATATACACACACATATATATATATATATATATATATATATATATAATATACAGTATGTATATATATATATATATATATATATATTTTTTTTTTTTTTTTTTTTATATTGCTTCTGAATGAAAATGTTTCAGACTCAAACTGCACACATATTATGCAGTTTTATATAGTATACTTGTATTTTTTATGCTTTGCTTTAATTGATAACACTGCCACTGGTAGATGCAGCACTCAAGTCAAGTAGCACTCCACTGTAAACCTTTTTACAAACTTTTTAGAGTCTCAGCCAGTACTTGAATGTTGCTGAGGAGTCTTTCAACTTTTAATATACAAGTGTTCTGCTCAATGAAGTTATTTGACGTGCACTCGCACTGTGCTATCTTTTTGTGCCAGATGGGCAATTAAAAATATGGTAACCACACACTGAGCACTGGGTGCAACTTAGTCACATGTGGAGAGATTACCTGACAAAATCTTTTAAAGTCCTTGACCTTAAACTTTGCACCACTTGATAAAATGTAGAAGTCGGCACTTTTGGCTTTGTGAGTTTAAAATGGCAGAGTCAAAAATTGTGCTGATAAGAGACTGTTTACAGACACAGTTGTTCCAATAAGATCTAACATAATACTAATAAAGATAATAATAAATGGATGAATGTAATGTTGATTAAAAAATAGATATAAATTCAGATCTCTAATCAATTAATCAAATTCATTTTTAAATCTCCTTTCAAATTCTCCCCCCAAAACCCTTAACATTCTTTTTTTTTTTTAGCTACATTGTGTTTTTTGTGGCAGATCGAAAGATTTATATACAGCGACAAAAGTGGCTTCAGTAATTTTGTTTCTTTAACAGATCTAAACAGATGCAGTTAAAATGGATCATTTTCTAATTTGAGACTAGTCCCAATTGCAGGCTGAAACCACTAGTTTTGATCATCCGGGGTAATGGTGTTATATGTCACTTGCCAAATAATTAAAAAATATTAACTTCAAATATGAACATTGACATGAAACATGGTCCATCCTGTTTGTCACATCCTTGTTCAAATGTGGTGTCTTTGCGAGGTTAGTCTGGATATGGCTCAGCTGTGACTACAGTCACAGATGGATGCTTTGCATTTATGTGATAGGCTAAACTTGAGCTGCTTATTACAAAGAATGCATATCAATCTACCTTTATGAACAGTGTTGTCTGGGCGGTTATTAAAGTTAAATTTACTGTTTGTGGAAATGAAGACTTTCACATGCCCTTCCATTTCCAAGCCTTCCTTCTGCTTCTGAACAGCGTCATCTTCCCAACATGATGTTTTCAAACCCCCAACAACTTATGCATGAGAAGTCTAATGCAGAAAAATTCTAGATTCTAAGTGTCTATTGTCATGGGCAGTGTTCAATGAAATTCTTACTTTGCTGTCCACATGAATTTCGTAGAAAAGGATTTGTAAGTCAAGTCAAAAACTAGGCATAAACAAAAGATATTTAGCAGAGCACAAGTATGAACCGTAAATATTAAATAGTGCAAAACAAAAATCAGAGCTCAGGTGCATGGTCTTGGGATTGTCGCAGCTCTATGAGATGTTTGAGAGTGATATTATGAGCTATATTATACTACTGGTGGCTGTTGAGGAGTTTGATGGCATGGTTAGAAATTAAAAAATATTTAAAAAGGCTTTACCTGTGACTGTTATTGATCAATCACAAATAATCTGATAACCCAAATAATAATCCTAATAAGATGTGGATGGCTCAGGTGAATGCTCTGAGTCAACACTCCAGCACGTGACGGTGTGTTGGAAATAATCGTGGTTTTATCTCTGCTGACAGCAGGCCGGTCCGCGGTAAACATACACGGTAGCTCGAGCAGATAATCGCCGATAACGACGTAAACATTAACATAAGCTGTTTGTGCCATTCCGCCTCAAAACGCTGCGTCCGCGGGGATTCATCTCATCTGTAATGCGTGGCCTTTGTTGGCTTGTTTGCGATTGAGCGCACACCATCGGTTGAACGTGCGTTATCGTTTGTGGAAAGGCTCAGATTTGGGTCGAGAATCGATAGCGGCTGCCGCTCTGTCGCTCTTCAGTTGGAGGACCGACCTCTAGTTGGAACCAACTCCCCTCCGTATGCCCCTCCCTCAACACCTGCTCATGCTGGTATTCCGCCAGGGCACTTGTGCTTTTAGCATGAGTTATGTCACTTCGGTAAACGCGAGCAGCATGAGCGATCGGCCCTCGTGACAAATGTTGTTTACAAATGAGCTTGAAGCGTGCATCTGGCCTTTGGACAATTACGTAGAAAATATAGAATGCCTCAGAGCAAGCATAATTGAAATGAAAAGCTGGAAGTTTGTTATTTTTTTTTTTTTTAGAGTTGCTCTGCATAAAAAAAAAAAAAAGTCTTTTTAGATTAGAGCCAAAATGGAAGTGATGTAATTAAAAGATTTGTGAATGGGGATGTTACAGAACAGCAAAACATTCAGGTGATTCTGGCTGTCATAATGGAAATTTAAAAGTGGCTGCAAGATAAAACAGACTCACTTTTAATTGATGCATTTGCGTATGCAAATTCCTGCTTACTGAACTGTGCACAGTAGGAAAAATAGCTTTTTTGTCATTAACATATGGCAGTTATTATGCAAACTGCAAATATGTATGTAAATGATCATTCAGTTTATTAAACGTAAGTATTTTTAATGCTTTGTTTTGGCACCCTACATTTGCGGTACCGATGTTAGAGGCCACTAAAGGGCACTGGGAAAGATCCTACTGGCTGAAAAAAAAGAGAAATGTCTCTATCAGTCCATTTATTCATTTCTTGTGTACGTTTACGTTGTATTCCCAAAAACAAACGTGTTTTTCAAAGGTCTAAGAACCATTTTTTGTTTAAAGACCCCCCTGTGAAATATTTTTATAGCACAAATAAATAAAGACCTGCTCTGATATCCGTGTCTAATTTACTAAACTAGAACTACATTTGAAATGGTAATGGTAATTCCTGAAATTTTATTTCTTCCTCCTCTGGTAGAAAATAGCGATACGAGAGGCAACGCACATCCATATAAAACCTAACAAAATAAAGGTCTACAAATTTTTGCAAAAGTAATATACAGTTCAACATTGTTAGTTCAAGTTCCAATTCATATGCTCTTGATTCCAAAATGAAAATAAAATGCTTATTTTACGGCATTAAAAAGTACTAATACTAATACTAAAACTTGTTGAAATTTTTTTACACAATGAAGTGCCTTTGTACAAAAAAACAATTTAGATGCAGTTTCTAGTTTGCCCTTAACACATTGCCAATATCGATTTTGTCCTCAAATCATTGCCAATATTGAATGGGGAAGTGTTATCCTTCCAAAATTAAAATGAACAAAGTCAGGACAGATCAATCGTGCCTTGAAAAAAAAAAAAAAAAGGAAATCAGCCATATTTGAGTGTATTGGATTTCCACTATACCTTGATATTTAGCGTGGATTCCACTTTGTAGTTTTAATGCAAAGATGCCCTTGACATCGGCAAAACAATGGGTCAACCTCAGAAGTAAGGCAATACTTCAAGAAAAAGTTGAAAATCTGTCTGTAGGCCACCATTACTCAGCAGCCCCCCTCCAATAAGTTTGTTTTTCATTAGAGGAGCAGAGAGGCTAGAGCGGTGCCATCTTTACTCATCCGCGCATCGCCCCTCCTCGACCCCTACACGCCAAACAAATCCTTGTGAGTGATGAACCTTCGGGCTATTTGGACATCTGTCTTCTCCCTTGTCGTCGCGGCAGCGAAAAAGGTCTGGCTACAATGTCACGGGCTTCCCGCGACAACGTGTATTAACACCGGGTAGAGACACCTCCATGGCTTGGGCCTCGGAGATCGGCCATTAGCGGCCTGTCAATCTAGTGAGGGGTTCTGTGCTACTGCGGGCAGCTAGGAGCAAGAATCGCCTTAAGGTAAAGGTGTGATCATTACGGCTTGATTTAGCCTCTGGAATTTTATGCTACTTTGGGCCGGTGGCAGATTGATAATGTACGCAATTCACACCAGTGCTTTTTAAATTGTGGGGCGGGCTCCCCTGAGGAGGTGCGGATGACCCCAGGGAAAAGGGCTTTGTTTTTGTCATTTGAAGTGTATTTGTAATAAAAATAAAATTGTCATCGTTTTTTTATTAGTTTCAGGCATTTTGATGCACTTGGTTCTTTTTTTCAGTTTTAGACTAAGCTGTAACCCGTATAAACGCAGTAAAAATGTTTTAACCATCGTTGAGAGTTGATTTGTATTGCTTTTTTTCTTTCGTTAATGTTAAAGTATATAGGTTTAGGTGTACTCATACAACTTTCATAGATAATAATCTTATCGTCGGCGGGTCGAGTGGGGAGTCGGGCGCCAAAAGTTGTGCATTAAACCAAATCATATACAGTGTATTTGTATTTTGGAACAGAGAAATAAATGGAGTTACAAAGACACAATGATTATACTGGCAAACATTTATACAATATTCAGAGAAAAACAGTTGTAGAAAAAAGCAAAAAAGGTGGATTGTTTTAGGAAAGGGATTTTGAACATGAGAAGTCTTTTTTTTAAATATATTTTTGCCATTTAGTGGTTTTAAAACAAAATCTATAAACTGATCAAGATTTCTGTCAAATGCTTGGCTACCACTACCTTGTTGTAAAAATATATATAAATAAATAAATAAATGTGTATATATGTGTGTGTATATGTATATATATATATATATATATATATATATATATATATATATATATATAAAAGAGTGAAGGTCTATATCATGTATAATAAAAATTCTAAGTAACATTAGAACATGTCATCATGGATCATTTTATTTTGATTTAGTCATACTTGGAAAAAAAACATCCAATTTGGTCGACAGTAAGTCTACTATTTGCGTCAAAGATGTTAAACCAGAAACTCGTAAAACTTTTGACATGAATGTTTGCACGTCAGGCAGACCAGCTGCCTGGGTGTCTGAAAACATGAAGCCAAGCTTAGCTTGACGATCTAACTTGGAGAAAATTACACCGGGATCACGTTGTGTTGTCATATGTCATATGTTCATATTTAATTGATTTTAATACCTCAAAAGCTGCATGAAGAAACATGCGCCATGTAAATCAGGATTGACTGAGCTTATGGCTCGTTAATTCTTCTAACAAGAAGTGATGAGGGAATATGATAGTGTCTTTGCATGATTTGCACACAAGACTTTGGCAACCATGCTGGAGAGGAAAAAAAAAAAAAAAAGTTCATTCTCAGTGTGCTCCAAAGTTTGCATGGAAGTCATTAGTCAAATAAAGTTGTGGTTTCTGCTTAAGGCAGAGAAACGTTGCTATGTGCTTAAGATGGCTAGCAACTGGAATTTTGTAAGTGAGCTATGGCTTTGTTGGAAGAAAAAAAAAAGTTGCAAATCAGACAAAATGTGAAGTAGTAAAATAGTAGAAAATACACTTCTGTGACACTTGTCAGTTATGTCAAAACTAAACATACAATACTAAAACAATCATGCAACTTTGTGGAAAACATGATGTAATTACATCGGCATTTAGCTGCATGGTGCTCGTTTTCAGAGTTCAGCGCAGCCTCTAGCATAAATTAGCCGCTAGCTAGCAGCACTTGGAACTCTGCATTGGTGGATGGTGATAGTTGTTCGTCCTCTTGAAACGTTTGAACAAGCCAGACAAATGTGTCTTTAAGTTAAGTAGAAACGTGTTGCAGTACTCAGAATCCGCAGGCTACAGGAGATATATATATATATATATATATATATATATATATATATATATATATATATATATATATATAAGGGACTTCAGAGTTAAAGTTAAATCTGGGGAATATTGTTAATATTCTAAAGCATTAAAAAAAAAAATCACAGTTCGGTTCTAATCCTTTAAGTTCCTAATAGATAAAAACGTACATATTTCGGACATCTTTTTCTTCGACTCTTATTTTAATACACCCATTGTATCCTGAGCTTCAAACCGAACCTTTTTAAGTGCCAACATGCACATCCGAACTTTGACAGGTGTTGATACCGCCTGCTGGAGTGATTGATGGTTTGCTCTTGAGAGCATGAAGACGTTGACGCACCCTTCCCACCTCAACTATATGCTTTCGAATCCTTCACGGCAAAAACCTTTTTCGGCGGAGAAATTAAAACCCAATCATATCGAATGTTGTCATAGCCGCCACTCCTTTTAATGTGAATCCAATGATGATGAAGTATCATCGAACACTGGCTCCAAATGAGTGCGGTGTATGAATATGCATGAGCAATAGACTGATATGAAACGCCGCCATCCCTGGGACATTCGACGTGGGCGATAAGCAAAGGCAAATTGTCACATGTCAGCGCCGTCTCCGAGCTCTAATGACTCAGTAATGACACCATTTGTCCATTTAGCCTCATTGGCTTTAATGCTGCGCCTCACTCGCCAGCTTCCTCTGCCAGTCTTGCACAAGTGGACCATTGAGCTTATATGAGCGCAGTGTGTGAAAAACATCATGTACTAACTTATTTTTTGGGCTCATTGAATAGGCTTTCAATGATTTGGGATTTTTGAAAAAAAAAAAGTTTCAGCTATGTTTCAAATACTTCTACAAACCTTACAATAGAAAAATAAACGAGGCAAAAATAAATGAATACAAGTGTAAAAACGGGTTATGACTAAATGCTACTTTTTGTAATAAAACCATCCATTGGAATTGATTAAAAAGACGAGCCTTTTAAAGTAAATGCCTAAATAATTTTGAAGTTTGTAGCTCTTTCTATAAAAATGTTAGTTTACCTTTGAGAATTCCTTAAATAATACTTTGTGCATCTATGTATCTATCTATCTATCTATCTATCTATCTATCTATCTATCTATCTATCTATCTATCTGTCTGTCTGTCTGTCTGTCTGTCTGTCTGTCTGTCTGTCTGTCTGTCTGTCTATCCTTTTTCAATGAATATGATTCTGGGTATAGTTTATAAGAGGTGACTTTTAAAAATCTAAACAGATTCCATTAAACATTTTTACATGAGATATTTGAAAACAGCAACCAACAAATAATGTTCATTATGAATATCATCATTTATACATGAATTATTACCTTTTGTTGACTATAAATTAATCCATTCATGTCATTTTTTACTGATATAGAACACCTCTGAAGATAATAACCATAGTATCCTTTTAAATGCTTGGATTTCACCAGTATATAAATGCTATAAACAAATTTATTGTTTGAGCAGGACTATGTCCACTACCAGTTTTTATTAAAAAAAAAAAAAAAAAAAAAAAAACATCAACGTTGAAATAGTCTCCAGACGACGGAAAGGATTCCGTCAGCCGGAACAGATGGCATTCAATGCACGGAAAATTGTTCACAAATGACTGCATCCATCACCTTAAAGATAGCGTCATTAAAAGTAATCTTGGCCATTTGAATGTGGGGATAAACACAAGAATGTTACGCTTGGACACCAAGTGCTGGATATAAAAGTGATGGAAAACTAGCCGTGCTTGCTCAGCCCTTTTGTAAGTCTATTACATTTAATAGAAATACACTTCGAACGATATGTTGTCCAGATAATGGATGGGTTGATGCCTTTATATGTAAATGAATATCCAAGTTATGTAACGCCTGGAACAAAAACCAAAGAAGTGAAGTGATTTTGTCGATTTGTGGAGGAAGAAGTAGGCGTTTTGACTTGTGAGCTTTAGCGTAGCATTGTGTGCACAAGTCGAGCGACCGCAACAATCTGCTAACATGCACGATCGGCTGTGTGGGTGATGTTCGTCAAAGGGCTTCTTTGCTCGGAAATGAAAATGCAAATGTAATGAAAGTTTACCAGGGGAATGCGTAAATGTGTCCGGATAATGAACGAGTGTCTCGACACTTGTTGAACAACATATTTTCTTTAAACAATGTTTCTATAAGTCACTATACTTTTATTCCCCGTATACTGTCAGAAAGAAGTCAAGTTAAAAACGGCAGCAGCGTTAGCGGCTAGCAGCACTAATCTTCACCATATAGGCTGACGAGAGCCTTTGGGTTACATTGCAATGGCAGTTTAACAAATGGAAATGACTCAAGTGACACAGTTGCCATTCCCACTGATCACTTTTTAATAAACCACAAATATGCTGTTTTAACCAATAAAAATGACTACTGCGGTTTGGATGTCACTTCCTCACATCAAGCAAAGGGGGAGATATTTGTCTAAAATCTCACTAATATTTAAAAGAGTAAAATAGTCTGCTCATATGCATAGTTTAAATTTAATTTAAAAAAATTCTATCTAAAAATATCATACAATTTATTAGTGTATTCTTTTCTCTAACCAAGAAAAACTATTCATTTTGTATTATTACCCAAATTACATATTATTGTATGCAATTTAAAATTTAAGAATTTCACTGTGTGGTATAGTTCTCTAATGTACATGTGACAATAAAAATCTCTGAATCTTTTCAGTAGCATAAATACTATAATATTTGATATCGGATTTTTTTTTTTTTTCCCTGATAGAACCCAAATCTGAGACTTGTATGTTTTAAGAACTAAAAATAATAGTGAATTAATTTTAATCAGAAGTCATTTTCAAATTTTTCAATTGTATTTTTAACTTTATTATTAGCATATATTTAATCATTCCTATATGCAATCTTAACTGACAAAATCTTTGGAACTGTTCTGAAATCTTTTTTTTTTTTCCAGAATTCGTCAACTCATACTTAGCCCAGCAATATTACTAATTTAGATGGAATGTTTGGTGAATAAGAAAAAAAAAGTGAATCTTAACAGATTAGAGCTGCAAACTATTGGTGTTGAACGTATTATATATATATATATATATATATATATATATATATATATATATATATATATATATATATATATATATATATATATATATATATCAATGTGGGTGTATATGCCATATACTAGTGTTTTATATAGGTATCAGATATGAGTGATATTATGAATAGGAAATTGCCACTGACTTTATAAATTAATGAATGAATACATTCCTGAGTGAATTTCTCGCATCAATTAATGAAAAATACATTTTGACCGCCCGAGCTCAACATCTAAGGCTACGTTTTTTTTTTTTTGCCAAGATTAATATGCTACATTTAAAAGCTACTAACATGCATACCATTAAGCAGCTAATTAATGATGAATATGCTTCTCATAAATCACTTACTAGAAATTCATATCCCTGCATGTTCAGCAATACGCTATTAAATCCACATGGTTTTGCATTAAAAAAAGGCAGTATGTGAGACGTGTTCTTATCCGATAGTGGGAATGGATTTGATAAAACTTTAAATGAGTGCCAGTCACGGATAGCATTAACCAACGCTACAAATTCCTGCAATACGAGTTTCATTGATTTTTTTTTTCTTTTTTTTTTCCCCACAGAGGTGTCAAGATGAGAAGAAATTCCTCGCTAATTTGATTACTGAAAGAGCTATTCTTTGAAGTTAAATCTTTGCATATTCTGGGACATTACCATGCTTAACAAACCTAGCAGACTTTGAAGAATTTGCATTCAAATACTTCACAATGCCATATTAGTCTATATGTGTGTGCGTATATGTGGGACAATAGGTCTCAGTGGTCCAATACATTTCTTAAGTACTGTGAGCTATTCTGCGAGCCGACATTTTAGATCAGGGGTGGGCAACCTACAACCCCGTGGGCGATATAAGACCCCCATATGTGCTATTAATCAAGCAGGGGATAAAAGTCATCATATATTCTCACTTTAGTATAGCTTTGACAGAAAAAAAAGTCTTCAAACCTCGCTTTTAAGGATATCCAAAGGCTGGGCTCACACTGCACGGTTCAAGTGATGCAATTCCCATTTATTGTCAAGTGTCGCAATTGGGTTATACGCCACGGCAGCGTGAAGAGGAAAGAAAAACATAGAAGCAGATATCTCAATTATAGAATTGACATGTATGTGGCACGCGTCAATATGAGATAAGTGGCTGCGGTGCAAAGGCGCTGATTGCTTATCCCGTCAGTGTGAATTTGACGTCATCGAAATCACGGATTGGGAACGAGTTCACATCCTTGAGTTCACAACAGAAAACCATTTTAAAAACAACCACTGTGAATGTTACCTCCTGTAAAAGGATGGCTTGTTTAAAAATGAGGTAACTATGCTACATAATTGAAGTTTGAACATGAGTAAAATGATATCAGGTGGCAGTCTGTAAAGTAATTTGGAGGACACTCGAATTCAAATCAAGATTGATTATTCATGCATTATTGTTTACTTCTTGGATGCATGTTAAGTTAGAGCATAAACCTTTTGTGTGTATGCATTCGGGTTGTTTTACGTCAGTGTAAACAATGCCATGTGTGATATGTTGCTCTAGAATTTGATTTGGAAAGTCTTTGAAGGTTCAAGTGATTCAAGTGGTTCAAGTGATTTGTTCACAAGTTTTTTTCAGTACTTTCAATTAGGTATGCCCTGATACCAATCACGTCATTTTAAAACGAGCCTAATCACTGACTGACTGACTAACTAACCGTATTTTCTACTAATTCTCTACTAATTAACTAATTTACCACTGTGATGACACCCATTGGTTAGTTTCTAGTTTTATAACTAACTGACTGCATTCTGTATAAATTAGCTAACTAACCACTGTGATGTTAATAGTAAATACAAAATAGTTTTCAGTTATACAACCTACTAGTCATAATGTGTAGTTATATTACCTTTAACTATATAATAAACAGTACATTTTGTTTAACCAAACTCACACACTCACTCATTCACTCGCTCACTGTGACCTCTAGTAATAGCTAAATAAGTAACCACTTTGGTGATAACCATTAATTAGTTTTAATTAACTAACTAACTACTGACCTGAATGCTCAGCAACACTTGAAATTTGATTTCAGGACCAAGGACAGCAACAAATAACACTTTGCCATATATGCTAAAAATTGAACAATAATACAATTTTGATTTTGAAAAAATCACAAAAATCTCAAAATCAGAACCTGAAATCTACCATCAGTTTTTGATTCTGGTGTACCTAATGTTGTGACATGAGGGCTGAGCAACACTCGAAATTTGACTTCAGCACCTAGGACAGCAACAAGTCTTTTTTTTCTTTTTTTTTCTCGTACTCCCTCTTGACTTCCTACTCAGTGCGCGCCTTGTTAAAGTGTGTCATGTTCAGACGTTCTCGCTCGCATTGCTGCAAAAGTCCACACAGCCCACGCGTGTCACAGGAGTGTGACTCCTACCCGCCTCCTCAACATCTCACACCTTCTGCTTTCTGGATCTCTAATTAGTGATCCACACGCCGCGACCTCTTGACGTCTTGAAGCGACTTGGACCAATATTTTCAGCGAAAAAACTGACGTGAATGTAAAAAAATAAATGTACTTTAGCATCATAGCACACATCTCGAGTTTTTAGCCAGTGTCAAAGAAATCCGGATTTGTTAGTGTTTTTTTTTTTTTAATACCAAAATGGCTTTTCATGAGGACCTTCTGTAACTGTGTGAGTCGGTCCACCTGTTTGTGATGCTACATTAGCTTCTGATGCTAGCTGCTTTGAAAGAACACTTAAAGCATTTTAGGGACAAAAAACATTTGAAAAGGACTTTCTGTCAATGGCATGAATAAAATGTTGAGCTAAGAGCTATTAGACAAAAATAAACACAGGATAAACATGTTGACTGCTATGTTAGCGCCACTTGCTAATCACTAGTGTTTTTGATGATTGTATATTCTGTGATGGGTGTACATTTTTTTAATGCATTTGTTTATTTTGTGCTTTCATTACACTAGCTTCTCATGCTAACGCCAGCAGGGTCTAATTTAAATAATCCTCTTCATTTATTAATATCTATTACATACTTATAATAAACTTGCTAGTTAGCTTGATAGGACCCCAATTAGTCCGATCGGTATTAAATTGCAGACTACCTGCCGATCTGATCCAGCCTATCAGATCTTGGTTAGACTTAACAAGGTACTAGCTAACTTAACCGCCCTGTGTAATGACCATGAGTTTGCAAAAAAACAAAACAAAACAAAACAAAACATAAAACCTAATTCTATGACTGTTACCCTAGATTTGAGTCGATCTCTTGGTACTGTTTATCAAGAGGAAGCACCAAGTGAACATACAGACATCAGCTTTTTTTTTTTTTTTTTGCTAGCTGTTAGCTTGTTAGCTAAGACTTTGATTCGGATCTTAACTTTCATTTTAAACCATCTGTTAGGTCTCTTTGACAAAAAAGAACAGTGAGGATGTTGAAGCTGCACCAGAATGGTTTGCTTACATATGATAATCACATCATCAAAACATAACATGTGCGTGTGTGTGTGTGTGTGTTTGTTTGTGATTTTACATTACATTAACTTTGTCAATGCCAGATATTTTCTGATGCTAAAGTAATTTTTTTCAGGAAAAAAGGTAAAATAAGTCAATGGTATTAAATGTCCAACATACAAAATATCTGACAATCCAATTCAGCCAGTCAGTTCTTGGTAATTCTAATAGCTAATTGCTAATTTATAGAGCTCTCAGCCAGTGTATGTATTGACCTCCAATTTGCAAAACAAAACAATTTCTATGACTGATGTTCTTCATTTGGGTCCATTTCTGCTTTGTTTACCAGGAGGCGCCAAGTGAACATACAGACATCAGCTTTTTTATAATTGTTTATTGATTGAATATTTAATATTTCTCAGCAATAAATGTTTCAGTTGTTCAAAACTGTTTCTAGTTTAAATTTGGATTAGCGTTTTTTTATTTTTATACACTTTGGCGTTTTATTTCAAACTAAACTGTAACTTGTATAAAACCTTCAAAAAGTAAAGATATTTTTTGAAAGACGATTATAGATTTTTCTTTTTTTAATGTTAAAAAGGATGCAATCTTAGGTTTAATATACTTACACAAATAATCTAGATACTGATCTCATTTATAGTCACCACGGTGAGTGGGGGAGCACAAAATGTTTTCACTTTCTGGCACTGATGTACATTACCTCTCTTTCAATGCAAGATATTTTCCGAAACTCCCTTATTTGAATATGTCGGAGGAAGAAAAATACTCAGCAAAGATGTGTTTTTGGCAGTGAATGCTTTTTCATTTACCTGCGACAATATCGAAAGCATAATAGGACACATAGTTGCAACTTAAAGTCCGCAGAATATTCCTAATATAACAAATGTAACTCTAACTATGTAAGTATTTTCAACGGTAAGGTTCTTGTCCTCATCCACCCTAAGCAGCCGCCCCTCCCCTCGGTTACCTCATCCGGTCCGCAAACCCCACCACCCTTCTTCTTTGCCGTCTGCATGGACCCTCCCCCTTTTTTCTCGCCTCCAGTCTGAGCATCACAGCCTCCTCTCCCTCCCACCCTTCACATCACACGCGCACACACCTTCTCCAACCGCAAAGCCCGCCGCTGTGTGACAGGAAGCCACAGGAACGATATAGACCCAGCGAGTAACGCATACACACACACACACACACTGAGAGAGCTCCTTCCTGACGGACTTTCTTCTTCTTCTCATTCTGTGTGCACTATAGCGACCCAGCCTGGATTTCATCCCCCCCGAGCATGAAAAGGATTGCCAGGATTGCCCAATTAGCCGCAATCCAGCATCAGCAGCAGAAGAATCGCCATCGCCGAGCGCCGGATGCTCCAGCAGAAGTTGTTGGCCGCGCAAGTCACACGGGGGGGCTGAGACTCGGAGGGGAGCGTCTGATTTAGGTGAGTGCCTGTGCGTGTGCCTACGTGCTCCTTATATGCATACATACGTGCGTCGTCAGCATTGTTATTGTGGAGTGCAGTGAGCCTTTTTTAGATATTTGGTGCAAACGACTTGCTTGTGTCCATGCTTCTAGGACGGATTTTCACTCGCCACACATGTGCCACATCTCTGTTTTTGGACATAAAAAAGCATGCTTTTGTAAACCATATATATATATATATATATATATATATATATATATATATATATATATATATATATATATATATATATAGATGTATATATATATAGATGTATATGTATATGTATATATGTATATGTATATATGTATATGTATGTTGTATTTACTGTATACATGAAACCGGTATGTGTGTGTTTGTTTGTACTTGTTTTTATCATCACATGGGTGCATGTACATAAAACAGAGCAAGGGTATTTTTGATCAATACAGACTCTCCTAGTTCAGAGTGAGGGTTAACATTCTGCTTTCCATTCAAATGAATTCAAGAGTCAAATCCAACCTAAAAACATAAGAGAAACGCACAGCTTTTTTTCAGGTATTTTTAAATCAAACAAAACAAGCTCACAAAAGCCATTTGAACTATAACCCAGCACACCAGAAGAAAGTTGTCTCACCTAAAAGTTTACCTTGATCGTGCTGTTCCACCAGCTCACTGCGAGGGGAGCTCATGCTCTTTTCCACTAAAGGTGTCAGGAATCTGGCCCGAGGCGAGATGGCTGCTAATGATCCCCCGATATCAACTCCACAGAATCGGTTTCTGTTGGGAAAAATGGGTCCCCGGAGCGATTCCAGACTGGAGTTGCCCTCCCTCCCTCTTCTTTTTCATGTCGCATGAGACGGCATTATATTTACACCAGAGCAAATACATCCTGTGATTATTATTTGGCCTCCCTGCAGCTGAGAAGCGGCCGCCTTTTAGTCGCAATGCCTGGTTCGATCTGGTGGCCTTTCCATTTGCAAAGCGCCGTAATCGTGTTCACAAGGATCCCCGTGTCACGAAAATGCCAGCGTGAGCTCCAAGCTTTATTTGGGTCTTGGCTTTTAGATGACCCAGTGGAGATGGTTTCTTTCAAGGAATCTTGTCAGGGCTGGTCAGTGGCGATTTCCACAGTTGGAACAGTTGGATCAAAAAAAAAGTACAATTTGGCTCAAAAAACCACTGCCCGATATTTTGGGCCATTTGACTCAACTTTTGGGTTATTTTGCACCCCCTTTCTCCTCTCCTTCCCCCAAATAAGTTGTTTTGAACAAGTCAATCAACATTTATTTTTACATTTACAATTGCCATTATAGTTCATTTCTTTTTACATTTACAGTTGTCATAATAGCAACGCCAATAATAATATTAATAACAACAACCGGAACAGAACCAACTTGGATCACATTGACACCAATACACCTGCCGTGCATGTTTTTAGAGTGTGGGAGGAAGTCGGAGAACCCACGTAGGCTTGGGGAAAACATGCAAACTCCACACAGGAAGGCCGAAGCGAGGTGCCACCACTTGATAAGTCGTTGGTGGGGAAAAAAATACTACTATGATTCATCTCAGTACAAAAGAAACCAAACATAAATAACTGACCTAGAATTTTACCCGTTAAAACCAGTTTGGTTAAATATAACCAAATTATGAGTGAAAAAAATTGCTGAATCAATATTTGAGTCAATTTGACCCTGCCATTTCGGTTGTTTTATACGAAACAACACATTTTTTAGGAGGTCTTGTACAAATTAATTCATTTTTGGGTCGGTCTTTTCTTGACCCCAAATTGTTTTTAAAGTGTGAAAAAAAAACATTCAAGTGACCGACCTAGCTCCAATTCAAATTTGGAACTTGCCTTGCTGTTGAATATCAAAAATGGTTCCTCAAGAGATTTTATGTTTAGCGAAATTGATGTTGCCAATTGGCAACTGGCTCTCGGGAAATAACAAAAACAAACAACAATTTGGACCTACTAGCAAATGGAGAAATTGACCACCTCAGAGTGGCGTCCCCTGGTGGCCAAAATTGCAAGCAAGTGCCAAGTTTTACTGGCCCAAACAAAATCAGCAATCTCCTTGATTAAAAAGAAATAAAATAAAAAAAACCCTTATAAAAATTCATAATTATCTATGTGGGTGTAGTCTCAGTGGCTCAGACCCTGATAATTTCTCTCGGATGTGAGCAGTGTTAAAAAATGTCTTGTCAGCTGCATTTTTTGGACCAGAAGACAGAAAAACATCAGGGTCACTTAATGACATACAAGAACTGGGGGGGTGGGTGCTGGCGCAGCTGAGTCAATGAAGACATCTCAGCAAGGAATTAGTCATACCCTGGTCTCATTTTAATCGTTTTTTGTGGTTGGAAATGATGGGTAAAAAGGACCTTTTAAAATGCTGTTTTTTGACAGCGTAATAGCTGGTTTAAATTTTAGTAATAGCAGTGGTGTCATTTTTGTTGTGGGTAAAGGTCAAAGTTAGCGAGAAAGTTGTCTTTAAATTGCCTTTTTTTTTTCCCGTCTTTTTTTTTTTTTCCCCTTTACAATATTGTTAGGGCTAGCTGCTTTCCCTAAGCGCATGAGTTTAATTGGGTAGCTCTACCATGATTAGACCCACAAAAAAAGACAGGAAGTGTTGCATTTTTTTTTTTTTTTAATGTGATATGTTAAACTCATAATGGGCATTTCCAATGGGAGATTTACAGGAAAAAAAATGTCTTAAACCTGTGTTACAATCACAAACTATACTGTATATACATAGAACATTGCCATTCTGTGTAGGGATGATGTCTTTTCTACAACTTTTTTTTCTGATATGATACCAATATAAAAACAAAGCATGATTTGATGTTTAAAAAAAATACTGTTGGCAACAGAAAATGCAGTCTTCAAAAAAAGCTAACTGCTTGTATGTGAGTGCCAGTATAAAAGATTTTACATGTGGCCCAACATAATCCAATGCTTCTTTTTTGGTTGGTATGGGACCAATATCTGATATCAATATCTGATCAGTAAAATCGGAACGTGAAACCTCTAATTTAATGAAATTTGTAGAAAAAAATAGCTGTCATTTTTTTGTAGAGCTGAATTTAGCATCAAAAGTATGAGTGGTATCGGTACATGGTATCAGAATTGGTGACCACTGGAGTGGAGTACTCAAACTGCAATCTGTTTGGCAAAAAATTGTATCAGACATCAATAGTAAAGAGTTGTGTTTGTAGGAAAGTCACATTTCAATTTTTTTTACGTTAAATCCTATTTCAAAATCGTATTTTTCCTTTTCATTCGACAGTGGCAATAGTTTTAATTATCCGGCGCAGAACTTTGTCATACTTTCCCATGTCATTACCAGCCAGAGGGTTAGACATAAAAACCTAGCTTGAACTACAAATTCGTCCAGCCTGTGAATAATTTGAGCGCGTGAAGAATCTCAGTCTGGTAGCTAATTGCAGCTATGCGCGCCATTCAAGTAAAAAGGCGGTTTGAAAACTGAAGTCTGCGCCGAGCCTTTTGGGAGCCCGGGCGAGCGCGGGAAATTATCACAATAGAGACATTTTATTTTTATAAATTTTTGAGACTTCCACAGTGCTCAATTGCTCCTCTGAAGAGTCAGATATGGTCCCTGTCTCTCCCTGGCTCACTTTCTGCAGCTATACCCTTGTTCATTCTCCCTTCAAAGTAGGCGACACCTCTTTGAGAGCCACATTTGCATTCGTTCCAGCTGCCCCCCAAGCCCCAAAATGAACAATGAACTTGCAGTAGAAACACTTGCAATTTGTTACGTGCTACAACAAAGGCCATCTATCCAAAAGCTGTTTTTCTTCTTTCTATATACATGAGCAATGACGTTCCCAGCTGGAATGCCGCCTGTGTGAGACCCCCCTTTGGCGCTTCCATACCCGCCAACAAACAAACATACTGATGAAAAAAACGCACTGGAGTGGACTTGCATTGTAAAATGGATTAAATTAAGCTATATAACAACAGGAAGGAATAATTGGAATTAGGAAATAAAAGTCTTGCACTTCATAAATCAAAATAAACACAAATAAACCTAATTATAATAAATTCCCAATAACAACGTTTTTATGTTGAATTAGAGTACTGAATGCATTATTGGATATGCTTAATCACCTTTAAAAGTTGTATAGGAAGTAGTCTGGAATTTCAAAATTGTCGCCAAAATAATATCCAACAAGTAACTTGAACATGCCAGTTACTGCAAAATTAACAGTAATAAAACACATAATTAGCTCCAACTATTGATGAACGATTTTTGAGAGCATTTTTGCCACAGTGGCAGTTGGAATTTGATCAATTCACCATGTGTTTTTTTCTGTTTCCATCCATTCCATAATAATCATAAATGGCCACGGGATATGCACCTGCATGTCAATACAAAATGGCATCATGGAAAAAAAAACATGACACTTTCAGCACGTAGCCTGCAGATATACACATTCAAATGTTTTTGGAAGAATGTTTAAACATATTTTGTTTTTAAACATATTTTGGAACATATTTGCAGGCAGGTTGAAACGCATTTGCAACTACGACTAAACGTACTAGCCAAACACGTCTCAATTTATGTTAAATGTTAAAACATTAGCATTATTTCTCATAGTGCCCCAGGGTATGGGGTACAAAACAGGGCATTATGGAAAAAAAGTTTTTAGCATGCAGCTGTAGGATAGATTGTGTGACATCACCTGTTTCATTCCTGCGACTTTTTCATTATCACACAATTCAGCAATTCAATTGAGTTGCTTTATGTTCCAATAGATTTGCTTTTAATTTGAAAACATCATTCTGTTCCTGTCAACCAATCAAGATAAATGATAAAGCTTATTCAATAAATGTGAATTAACATCAGACCTTCTGGTCTTGATTGTTATCCAGCTGAACTTGATAAGATCACAAGACTTTCGTTATTAAGCTAAAGCCTTTACATGTTTGAGATTTGATTGAATAGAGACTATTTATTCTATATACAGCCCATAGTTGCAATCATAATTTCAAATGCAGAACGACTAAGGAGGTTGTAATTTGGCCCTGATTATACAGATGATTCAGTAATATCAACTCACTTGCCAATTAATTAGAGATGTAAAAATAATGCCATTAATCCTTCCTTCATGAGGCTTTCCATCATTTTTTTTCTCCCCCTTTAATGAAACGTTTCCAGAGAGGTGTGTGGTTGTTTTAATTCCTACTTTGGGAGCTGTAATTTGCCGGTGATCTTGAATTGAATTATATAAATTACAGTGATGATATACTACTACTTCTGAAGATAAATATCTCGATTTTCACAGGCGCTGCTCTGTGCAACTAAGTATCTTCATATTAATATTTCACATAATCTCTCATAACTCCGCACATTTAAAAAAAAAGAAAAAGAAAAAACTGTACAGTTATGAAATTAAAACGGGATTTCCAGGAACACCAAAATGGATGTTGTGTGCCAGAGATAAATCGTTATCTGTCACAGCTTGTGAACACGTGAGCCCAAACGAACAACTCGGGAGGCAGAAATGAGAATGGGAGAGGATTTATTGGCAGCCTGAAGAGGCGCTAATGTTTGCGGGCGATGAGAGAGGAAGAGGCTTTAACCAAGTCAGGTGGAAATGTTATAAGAATAATAACTGTATTATATAGTGAGGGTGCGTATACTGTATCTATATAAAGTATATTAGTACGGCTAACGTACTCACTTTTGAGAAACATTGCAATAAATATTCAATCCTGAATTGCCACCGTGCTAACTTAGACACAGCAATCTAAAGAAGGGTTTTCATTTTACCGTATTTTCCGCACTATAAGGTGCACCGGTTCATAAGGCGCACCCTCATTTAATGACATATTTTAAAACTTTTTCCATATATAAGGCGCACCGGATTATAAGGCGCAACCTCAATTGATGACATATTTTAAAACTTTTTAAATCACAATATAGTAATACTCAGAGTAATAACAATAATAACTCAAATAATAATGCTAAACTCTCGATAACATAATAACTCAATGTCAATATGTCCAACCTTGTTCAACTGTAAACACATGAAAGAAACAAATAAAGCTTACTTTATCAGTTGATTCCCCATCTACGAATCCAAATCTCAATATTGATCCATATAAGGCGCAGCTGATTATAAGGCGCACCATCAGCTTTTTAAAAAAAATAAGGCTTTTAGGTGTGCCTCATAGTGCGGAAAATACGGTAATTTAAAATCATTCATTTCAACTTTGAGGAAAACAGCAGAACTCAGGGTAATTTTTTCTTTTTTTTTTGCCTTTATTAAACTTTTCCACCCAAGCTATGTCTGTAATACTAGCTAGCTTAGCGCAAAGCTAAAAAAAGTAGGGCTTCTCGTTGTGGTCCTTGTTTCATGCTAGCACGGCATGAGCGGCCAATTACTAGACAAACTGTCTAGATGACCTTCATTGACTGATTGTTTAACAGTTTATGCAGCGACAATAGCGCTCATTGTCCGGCTAAATATTCCAAAATGTACACAAACATTCCACCTTTTTAATGTATTATGTGATCACAGATTAAGTTACTTGTCCAGCTTTATTGCTAACACACACACTCACGATAAAATAGATATCTATATTTTTTCCCACAAGTTGCATGCACTGTTTCTTCAGTGTATTATTGCTAAGCACCTGCACCGCTACCACATTGACATCTTCGCCAAGCATTCATGTCGTTTATTCGGTGCATGTTGAGAGAGGCTGCGGTGGGAAAAAAAAACAAACAAAAAACTGCTACAGCGCACATTAAATGACAGTGAAATGTGTTATTTCCGTGAGTGTTTCTCTCAATGGGCGCGCCTTTAGCACATCTGGAATTGAACTTTGGAGCTCAGTAACTACATCCTGTCACAGCTAACCTGCGGGGAGCATTGATTGCATAGCAATTAATGCACATTTGTGTTCAGCAAATGTTACTGCCTTGCCTGTTGCTATGGTGATAGCGACCACATTTTCTCATACATCTCTACTTTTATTTTAACTTTATCATTTGGTGTGAATTTTGCTTTTAGGAATCAATCATTAACGAGGAAAAAAGACTTGACAATGGACACCCGTTTGTTTCTGCTCATTTAGCTCCACTCATGTTAGTTTTTTTTTTTTTTATTTTGCATGTAAATGTTAACAGGACGTGTTTGGAAGGCAAACATCACCTGAGGGCTCTGGCATTATTGCATTTAAACAAGACTTGCTTCAGGGTGAGGACTTTAATTGAAAGCTACAAAAATTATTATTATTTAGATGATGATTTAAACTATTCAACCATGGATATAGCATGATTATGAAATGTGGAAAAAAATTACATGCCTAACATAAAAAAAAACAATAATTAAAAAAAATGCAGTACCAGTCAAAAGTTTGGAAACACCTTCAGTTTTTCCATATTGTCCTACATTATAGATTTACATTGGGGTTAAAATATTATATATATATATATATATATATATATATATATATATATATATATATATTTTATTTGTGTGAAAAACGACCCAATAATTGGTGTTTTTCGACCTATTTTTCTGGGTTGTCTTCCACAAAATGCAATTTTTTAGGTTGTCTTGGACAAAATGGCTAATTTTGGGGGGGTGTTTTGAAGAAAAATATTTACAAAGTTGGGTCAATTATATTCATTATTATTATATTTCATTCTATATATTGTGTCATCACTTTTTTAACTCATTTGTTTTTTCATACCTGTGGTTATTTTTTGCTGTTTTTAGAATGTAATTAAGCCATTGACACTACGAAAAAATATTGATGGAATTATTTGGTAAGAAAAAAAAAACAGTTAAAACAGATTTCGTCATTTCGATTCTTCAAAACGAACATCTTTTTCCTAGCTTTGCTTTTCCTCACTTCACTGCTGCGTAATGTCAATTGTGACTAGCTTGGAATTCTTGATCTCTTAATGACTGCATTTGAATTTGAATTAGTTTCCTTTTTTTTGACTGGTCCAGTTTACTTGGTAGTCTCGATTGTATTGTAAATATGTTGAATTGGTCGTGACCATTTTTCAGTCAAGTAAACTAAAGACTGTCAATTTGTCCATCCACCATGCCTCTTGCCCAAAGTCAGCCGGGTTGGACTCCAGCTCACACACAACCCTAATGAGGACAAGAAATATGCGCTCCATCTACATAATTTAAAACCGAACGATAAAAGTTGGTTTACTTACACGAGGGTGAGGTCAGCCATCAGCATGGCTTCTGCGAAAAAAGGATTCAGCCTTGAATATTTAGCTATAGAACTTGAGGCTGGGGATGGAGAAATTGCGGACTGCAATGAATTATAAATGTGGTGCGGCAAATTTACGAGACAGGTTCAGGACTTAACGCAAGATTATAAAAACATTTTTAAGTCGCACTGAGCCCTTAATTTAAAACGGCCCCCTGCTGAACTCTTCCCTTTTTTTCTCTCCATGAACATTCTCTGTGCCAAGGTTAGAGTGTCACACAGGAAATATAATTTGAGTTGTCCGCTACTATCCTCAGTCGTGTTTCCTGGAGGTCCAATTTTTTTTCGCCACATGGAGCACCGACGATTCCATGCAAGTGTTAATTCCGTGTATTATATGAGGTGCAATTTTGAGGTGATCATTCGCACACAAAATCGAAAAAAAACCTGCAGTCATCTCTTGGTTCAGAGTCTAAGCAAACAGCTAACGGAGACTAAGTGCTGCAGTGGGCTCTGGCCTGGATAAAGTGACACAAAAATAGCCGGCATATTGGTAAAAATGCAAAGTCATGCCTTTGCACAGGCTCTTAGGGAAGTAGCAGAAAAACAACAACGACTCCTGAATAAATGAGCATGTTTCTACAAAAGCTCAGGGCACAGCAATGTTGGCTCAGCTAGTTGCGACTGCAATGCATGAGAAAGATGAAGTAGACATTATCATGCTAATGCCAGCTGTACTTGACTGCTCGCCTTGGTTCCACTTCAAAGTAAAATACACCCCCACAATTTGACCGGCTGCAAAAAGCAGAAAAATACATCAATGAATAATAAAATACACAAGAAATGTCCCGATTTACGCAGCCACCTAAAATGGTTATAATTTCAACTGCAAATATACGAAAAACTACCGGTATGTCGTATTTTAAATTCATCTCACATTAGCCTTGGAATCAATGGCTTGCATTTGCTTTTGAAAACATGCACAGAAACTGAGAGTGCCGCCTTTGAAATGCGTAAAGATGTCAAGCAAAAACAATTGTTAGCTTGAGCTATTTTGACAGCCGCTGGGATCTTGTGTCATCTTTGGGTGCTACGGAAAGAGCAAAAATGCAAATAGCCAAGGATAGGTTCCATGGAAAAATACATGCAAATTAGGGAATTTGTGAATAGCAAAAAAGCACAGTTCACTGTGGTATAATAAGCTGCAAAACCCACAATACATTAAAGGCATCGCATTGGAACAGTGAAGGCCAGCTAGTGTCTACTCAAGTTACTTCTCAGGAAGGAGAATTTTTCGCGCCATATAATATGACAGTATCCAGAGCTGATCTAAGATATCAAACACTATGTTAACGCGTGCTAGCATTAGCTAACAATTGCTGATTTAAGCACTGCATGTGCCACATAGCCAAATCTATAATGACTGACAAGCTCAGCTTTTATTGGTTTACTCGAACCGTTTTCATACCCAGGAGTTGAACACAACTAAAACAAATAAACTGTATGGACAACGGGAATAAACTCCATGGGGTATTCTGGCGAAATCATATCAGACATCTTATTGAGATACCGCAAACATGTAGTTCATCAGTCGTTTGCTGATTATTTTGACCATGTGAAGATATTTATTCGATTGATCGTTCTTTGCCAAATGAGAGTACACACACGATAAGTAAGGTATAGCCATCTATCTGTTTTTGCTTCTCTTGTTGTTATACGCAGGTTAGCGGGAGCTAATTGGTTTTCTACAATAGTTACATTGTGGCAGGATATTTGGATTCTGGTGGTTGGGGGAAAATAGTAGTGATGGGAATTTTTTTTTTTTTTACTCCTCTAGGTGATACGCTTGGTTTAAAAATAAACACTACTACAGTGGAAATGAAGTAAATTACCCCTCCTTTTTTGAACCTACAATGCCTTCTAGAGGAATCAAATATCACTAGTGCTTCATGAAGCTTTTGTGGTGCATCAAAATCCATCCATCCATTGGTTGCCACAGGGACAAACAACCATTCATGCACCCAATCGCACCTAATGACAATTTAGAGCATTCAATACACCTACCATGCATGATTTTAGAATGTGGGAGGAAGCCTAGGTAAAACCCACCAGAGCATGCAAACTCCATACAATTAAACCGAAGCGAGATGCGATTGAACTCTGAACTGTGAGGCGTGCACGCTAACCACTATTCCTCCGCGCTGCCATCACTAGAAAACTCACAAAAGCTCAAGGGAAAATAATTTAAACCCTGAAAGACTCGTCTACTGTGCTGCCCCAAGTATTAGCCATGAGAAGCTCATTGATGAATGAATAACAAGTCTCTCAATAGGTAGCTTGTTATACAGTGTTTTTTTGTTGAAAGCCTCTTGAGGTTTGTCGCAGTGCAAGCACCTCATGCTGTCGGACAGCATTCACCTTGGAGTTCCATCCGCGGCTGCTGAGGCAACTAAAAAACAATCACAGGGCTCCGGTCTTGGCAAAGCATCGCGCACGTGCAGCACTCAGCATAAAGATGGAAAAAAAAAAAAAGAGAAAAGACCCACTGCGCTTTGTTGTGCAGCCACTACCGGTTATACAACAGTGTCAGGATGTCGAGGCAGGGCTGTTCCCGAATGTTCAGAGGGGTGTAGTGTCGGCGAGATTTGTCGCGGCGCGAGCTGCTTTTTGCGAGAGGCGGCCCGGCTCGGGTACGGCGCGGCCTCACTTCAAAAGAGTCGGCAATTGGAAGGTGAATAAAAGCCGGTCAATTGGCCCTGAATTCCCTCAACTAAACTGCAATATCAGCACTGCCAAGGAAGTAGCCGGCTAGGACCATTTTCGGCTTAAATCACTCAGCCCTGCACACTGACACAGAGGCCAGGCGGACGGGGAGGAAGGAGGAAGTGTGCTGGTTTTATCAGTAATTATAGGAACGCTATTTTCTCCTGTCAGGAAGCGGAGTAGCCATTCTTTAATCTTGACACATGGTCATCATGTAGCACACCTATTACAAGTCCAAAGTGTTTGAATTGTATTGCAGGGGAAATTGGGGTGACAGAGATGGAATGTGTTGGGGGATACATGAGCCTGAAGGAGAAATGGAAGTTGACAAAGGATAAAAGTTGAGTGCAATTATATGACTTCAAAACCCCACTGGCCTTGTGCAATGATTTTTAAGGGGAATGTGTGGGACCTCTGGCACGTTCTTCTAAAATCCCAAAGGTGAGCCTTGGACAGCCGGACAAAAATAAAAGACAAATGGATGCTTCTCTTTTTCCCATCAGGAAAAAAAAAAAATCCATACAAATGATCTCAAACTTTAGTCTGAACTTAAAGGGACACTGTGTAAGATTTAGACCGTTTTACATGAAAAAGGATTCAATCGAATGATTAGAAATGTCAAAAACTTATGCCAAAAAATAAATGCGTTTTTAACGACCAGCAGTATGTTTGAAATATAATCGTAGGTCTAGTTATAAAATAATACTGCGTGGGGGGTGGCACTTCTCCGGAGGCTCCCGTGTTTGTAATAGCTTCAGAATCAAACCTGTTTAAAATTTCCTTGTGACAAGTTAAACACATTACGACCGCTTTGGAATGTCCGAAGAATGTCTTGAAAGAATTTGTTGAACTTTTGTGTCATTGAACATTGAACAGTTTCACTACTCAGTGGAATAGAGGCTCAGTTTTCTGAATTCATCTTAACAATGTTACTAAGCAATTCAGCAGCACCTACCACAAAATGTAAACATGAATTAACAGTAAAAAACTGCTACACACAACTTATTCACTGCCATTGGCGAGTATACTTGTCAGTTACGTTTTTGATGCTACGCCACTTAAAACTTGACATTTAAAAAAACTTGACCCTTGCATCGATGTAATATTTTAGATAAGTCATGAGCCTAGCTTGTGAGAACACTGGGACAAATCGCCATCTTTTTGTGCAACATACTTTCAGTAAATTTGTTAGCTGCTTCACCCAGTTTTTCTAATCTAATACAAAATCTTATCTAGAACTAATATTAACGGTATTAAACTTTTCTTCATCTGATTTGACCACACCATAATGATTTTTTGTACGTTGTACTAAAGTTACCTGCACGGTTTTTAAGATCTTTCTTTATGTACTGAATCATTTTGTCTGCATTCCAGCAGACTCCAAGTTTTACACTTGGTGCATGTCATAAATAAAGTTGCCTGGCAGCTCTTAAAAAAAATCTTAGGTTAATGTGAATATATATGTATTGTTTCTCTGGATTTGCCCTTAAAATTTCTTTTAATTCAGTTGGAAACTCTAGTTTCTTTTGAAATACACCGTAATAGCCGGGTAATATTGTTCAATTTTGCTCCAAAATTGCCTCTTCGGTGTATAAAAAACATGTAACCGTTCTCACATGAAATTGCACGGCTTTCATGTTTCGCCCCATGGGCTGACTTTGAACAATAATAAAACACAATCAAGACAAAAACGAATTGTGTTTAGCTTTTGGGATGTTTACGCATTGCAAATCATCCGACGGCGATAAAGTCAAGACTGGAGTGTGAGTTCCATTATCTCTTTTGATTTTCAACCAGGCAAGAAACTCAAGCACTTTTCTCCACAAAAAAAAAAAAACAAAAAAAAACTAAGTTGTTCAATATGAACAGAACCTCTAGCACACCCTGCCAGTCTTCTTCTAATTTTAGCATATAACACAAGTGGAGTCATTTCAATCATGCTATATGCTGTTTGTTCCTTGGAGAAAAGAGGAGACGAATGGATTCACAGTGTCAGAACTAAGAATAAAAAAAAAAAAAAACCCACAAATCAACCCATTTTATTTAAAGCCAAAATGTCATTTTAGCACTCAAAGTGCACTCTGCGATGAAAGGTTCTCAGTAGAAATTGTTTGGAATTCTGTCAGATTTGACAACAGTATAACACACACACACACACACACACACACACACACACACACACACACACATATATATATATATATATATATATATATATATATATATATATATATATATATATATATTATATATATATATATAATAAGCGCCAGGTCCCAAATGGGTTTATTTGAACGGCAGTTTGTGTTCAAAAGTTTCTAGGTTTTGTTAGACTTATACATCACTAATACGCTATAAAGGCCAACTTAAAAATATCATACCAAATAATAAATGGGCATCAATGCAATAACCTCATTAAGCTTTTATTTTGAATTTTTTCTTTTTTTTTTTTTCCCCTATGGTTGTGTTCAGATTAGCATGAGATTTCCAAGTCTTCAGTTGCTGCTGACGTTAGGACAAGACGTATGGTGCATTCAAATGCAGTCAGACATTTCGAACAACTACAGATTGAAATGCCATTACTCCAGTAAATACAGAATAGAATAGAACAGAATGCAAATAAATGTATTCTGTTCGATTAACAACTGTAATAATAACAATGACACTGGCAACAATGACAATGTTAATAATAATAATACTGACAATAATTATTATTCATAATATCATGTTGTTGTTTAATCCTCTTTCTCCTAAATTGTCACCCTTCAGTCCGCAAGGGCCTGCATGTTTACCAGGTTTTTCTTTGCAACTCACCTGATTCAATTGATTAGCTCATCAGCTAGCGCTGCAGTAACTTCATAATGATCTGATCATTTGAATCAGATGTGTTGCAGGGAAAAAATTTGGAAAACATGCAGAACGCAAGCCATCGCAGACCGGAGTTCGATGCTCGAGTAGTATGAAGGTTACTAAAAAATGCGCCTGGTCCCCGGTGAAGTATTCACAAAAGTTGCCTGCACAGAATTGAAAATGATGTTATGTTATGCGAGGACGACATGTTTGGCCTTCACTTGCGTTCAGTCCATAAACGTCCTCTTTAATTTAGCTGTAAACACAAGATTAATAAGGGCCCCTGCTCCTGATCCACAATTTGCTTCATCTGCAGTTAGGTAAATAACACCCTCGTTTATGTTGACAGTATTTGATTATTTCATTCTCCTTTGGTATTGGAATTAGAGTTAACCGCATGTTTCGTCTTTGCCGCTTCACCGATTGCCTATGGATGCTCACATACTGCATACATGTTATAGATTTAGCGGATTCCAAACGATCAATTCTTAGAGGGCGGCCAGTGCGCATTGACATGAGTCCACAAGGAGCTCAAGAGCATTATATTCCCACAGATGCTGTGAGTGCAGCCTACGCTGATGGAGCCACTGTTGTTAGTGGTAATGACAGAGAGAAAGCGGCCCAGGTGAAGCTTAGCGGCGCTGTATCGTGTTCTGGCAACGTGCACACTCAGCATGCCGCCACATCTCCCATGTAGGGCGCAGAAAAAGCAACACAGCACATTCGCGCGGTCGTTAGCAGAAAAAAAAAATGCACAGTTTGCTGCACAACAATCTTGATCATGTTAGTGCTAAAAATAAAGCCAGGCAGGACTAGGTTTGCAGAATTACGGGAATGCTCATAGCTGACAAGTTAACATCTTACATCCTGAAAGACTTTTATCTTGCACTTTCAGATCATTGAAAGCACATTCCAGTTATTGATTTATATTTTCTTTGTGGCTAAAAACAGACGGACGTTCTGTAATCATACACTATTCATGGGCATGACACGAATACCAAAAGTGAATAATTTATGTCCCGCCGTAAAAATATTTATATTTGCCAAGGATATTGATTTAGACTGTATATATAATACACAACCAAACAAAATGTCAAATTCATCTTATATTACTCTTAAAAATGAATGGCTAAAAATCGCGGGTTTGCTGGTGCCAATCCTCATTGTCATTGGGCTGCAGCCGGGGTACCCTAAAAGTGCTGGCCAATCGCATAGCACACGTAGACCAACAACCATTCAAACTCACAAACACATCAAGGGGCAAGTTCGGCTGTACAATATACTTACCATGCACATTTTGGGAAATGTGTGAGGAAACCGAAGCTCTAGAGAATACACAAAGGGGCACGGGGAGAACATGCAAACTCTGCACAGGAAGTTCTGGGCCGGATTCAAATCCACGACCTCCGCAAGGGAAGCGGATGTGTTGACCAGTCCTGTGATTTGGCAAGAGAATGATAAAGAGTTGAGCCTTTTTCCAGTTTAATTTAAGAAGCTTAAATATAAATGTGGCTGCCTTTAAAAGTTACTGGAAAAGAATCGCAAGTTTGTCGCAGACGTTCAATCATCCTTCACATTTTTGCGAGTGTGGGAAATTTTGAGAAATTACATTTGCAATGTTGTACGAGCATCTTCAACATGGCGCAGTGTTATTTGTAGCAACATGACAGGCTAGCACTTGTTTCCCCGTCCATTTTGGAAAGAAAGGAGGAGAGAAGTGAAGCCGCGAGCCCTGTGGCAAAAGTCTCTGTGCTGCAGAAAAAAAAAAAAGAGAACTCGAGGGAGGAGGAATTCGATGGCGGTGGGAGAATTTCAAAGGCAGGAGGTCAAGAGCACTCTATTTCCAATCTTAACACTCGAAATGGCTCCTCTAACCTATATCAAGAGGGCGTTTCTCACTGAGGATAACCTCATGGGGAAGAGCAAGTGAAATAAGGTGCAGAAATAAAGGATTTCTCCATACTACGTGGATCTACGCAATCTAGATTGACACGCCTATGTCCGTTTTGTGCAACCTCTCAGACTCAATGGAGCGCATATTTGCCGGGCTCATGTAGAGTGACGCGCCAGATGGTTTGTTTGCGCTACCATCTGGGAACGAGACAATGGGAGCAGCACAGAAAAAGGTTACGTTCCGTCTATCACATCGATTTGCAGTCAAGTAGAGAAGTAAACTACTTACAGTGAGTCAGCGCGTCTTGTTATACGTGGACAAATCTTTCTATCAGGAAACATCCTTAGCCATGTGCTCAAGTTCCGAGGGAACTGCCGTGGCAACTTGACTTTTTATTTTCTCTTACCCTTTGTGCGGAATTGTGACCATTTTGGGGTCATTCACTTCCACGTCATTCTTGCAGCGTTTCGGTCAAGGGATGGAACACTCCTGGTTGTTTGATAACTAAGTGGTCGTGCCATGTTGAACTTTGAAATTTCAGCTTCCTAGTGACTTCCGATGCCCTCCCTTTGACGTAAAATGTCTTCAACATAAAACCAAAATACCAAACTAGGGTTGAAACTTGAGTTGTGTGTAGATATGTGTTTGATGTCATCTATTTTCATATTAAAAATACCTCAACTACAACTCAGCTACAATGGATCAATTTGACCCAACTTTAAAGGGACAATGTGTAAGATTTAGACAGCAGGTGCTGCATTTCCCATTGTTTGTAGCTATAACAGACATGGCAGCCTCTGGAGTCGTGCCACCACCCATGTAATATCATTTAATGATAACTAGACCTACAATTATATTTAAAACATACTGTTGGTTGTTAAGAACACATTTATTTGCAAGTTTTTGAAATTTATAATCATATAATTTATTCCTTTTGAATGAAAAATGGTCTAAATCTTGCATAATATATTTTAAATATATTTTCAACAGAAAAATATACGCATATGAATTAAATTAGGCACATTGGCGAATTATAGTGTTTTGAAAAATGTGCTCGAAGCTCAAGTAATGCCAACAAATGCAACAAATGCGTGACCCTTGATTGGTCGTTACCTATGTGATGTGATTTTGAGCTGACAGCAAATAGCAAAATGGCTGCCCCCTGAGATAGATAAAAACGGACCTTAATTTGTTTTCCACAAACAGTATAATCAAAATTGCATATTTCAATTAGTGGAGCCACACAGAATGCTTTATTGTTAATGAATTCAATTTTATAATCTTATCATTTCTACGGCCCGGGGTTATTTCAAGACGCACTCACTTTTTTAAACCAATTAATCAGCACATAATAAGGTAGGAATTGGCTACGATGTACTATAATTCCCTAAGTAAACAAAGCACATATTCTAAACCACTTCAACTTTTTGAAGTTGTTTTAATACTAAATAGTTTTGAATTTTACTTGAATAGTTTTCTCAAGAAGAAATACTACTTGTAGTGTTACACTGGATTACACTCTGCTTGCTACAATTTCAAGTTATTGCTTGGACGATGTATTTTGATGAGTTAGACTTCCTGTCACATGACTCTGTTTCACTCGGTTTCACGTGACATTTGACTCAATTTCACTAGACAAACAGAGCATCTTGAAACATATTAATCGAAACTACCGCGATCATTATTTGAGACACATTTTTGGCTTCTCTACCTACCTTGAGGGGAAAAAAAAACACAAAAAAAAACAGCTCATATATGATTGTTCTATTCTCTCTCCGGTGTGTGTTTGCTTCATAAAAGGTTAGACCAGTCGGAATCGCCAAACGTCTTGATAGACAATTTAGTTTTGTAATTCTGTTCCGTTCGCTGCTCAGAGCCATTTTATCGAAAAATCATGAGAGGGGGAAAACATGACCTGTATTTATAATTAGGCCGCCGCTGCTCTCTCATTATGAGGCAGCTTCTTCCTCCCATTTATTCTGAGCTTTTAAAATGAGAGTCTGTCAGGGCATGCTGGGTGATCAATTCCAACGTCATACATTATCTTATATTACATTATCCATATTTATAGTTTTTATAGATGCTTTTTTTCTTATTTTCATTTGTGTCACTGTCATCAGTTTTGAAGACTGCAAACATATATGAGCCAAGCCACCCCTACTAGTCTGGCTTGGATGGTCCATTTTTAACTAATCTGTTGTTTTTTTTTAGTATTTTTTTAAACCGGCGATATCTCAGCTTGTTTTTTTTAATTTCATCCATTTTTTTTGGGACACAATCAAAAAAAGAAATAAAAAATCTTCCAAAATGCCCCTTAGAAATGGGGAATATGGCCACACCCCCTACATCTTGATGTGCCAGATCAGGGACCCGACACAGTTTTTCTATCGGATATCTTTGTACTTACATTGCTTATAAGGTCCCAGGACAGTTAGCTTTGCTGGTTATTTAGCTGCGAGAGTTAGCATTCAGGCCAAAAATGCTGCTGGCTGGCTGTAATAAAAACGTCAGGGTTAGGGCTCAGGTAATGACCAATTACAGCTCACCGGTTTTCCGAGTTTGGTATGTGACGCAGGCTGATGAAAAACAAAAATACAACAATCAAATGGATTGCAGATAAAAGGATGGACAAGATTCTCCTGTTCTGTTTTGGAGCTTGCAACCCTTCAGATGGTGCAATTGTTGACTAACTTTCACAAACTAATGTGTTATTCTTGGCAGCAAATTATTTGTGGCCAAAAAGTATCATTCTAATAGAGATGCAACACATGTTGGATGTCCTCTGTTTACTGTGCGCCCTTCTTGTTGTGGTTGAAGTCATTGGCAGCAGACAAAGTGTCACAATATTTAACAGAGCTGACATGGCACATCTGTTTGATTCCAAAGTTGGCTTCCATACGCCTGTTGGCAGCAGATAGTTTGGTACCTTCTGTGATTGCCATTGAGCCCGGCACAGTTGAAAACAGCCTTTACGATATTGATATTGGTGACACAAAGCACTGGTAGTACGGCGCGGTTTCGCTTCGCAGTTCTTAATCTGAAAGGAATTGAGATGGGAGTCACTGGGATGGAAGCATCTGCCATGCGTCTCGGCAGATTTAGCCGACTTACGGAACCCTCCGAGCCCCTACGCTTGTTCTTCCCATTCCCTCTCATTTCCGCAAAATGTACGACTTTGAATGCAGGAAGAGTGAAAGCGGGCAGGACACACGCTTAACACTTCATTTCCTTCGCTCGCCCGGGAAACCGTCGGCCTCTCAAGTCTGCTCATTAGTAATTCGTCAGGCGGGCGAATTGGAAAGTAAACAGCAAATTGGGAAGAAATGAGGTCGCTAGATTCAGGGATGGCACCTCATCAGAGCAAGTGCAAAAATAAACCCGCCGCAGCTGGACAAAAACCTCTCCGCACATTATGCGACCGGTCGCCTCCCTCGAGAAGGCAGCAGCTGTTCTCCATTTTCTTCCCCTTTATTTTCATTTCATACAGTTCCTTGTGATATATGAACATCTGTCGGTAAAAGCGGGAAGAGATGAGTCGGCGGGGGCAAAGACATGATTTGGCGTCATTTCCCGATAAAACCCCAGGAATGACAAAACGACACGTATTTATTCCCTCTCCCGGTTACAGGAATAGGACGGGCAAAACACGGCCTCACCCTGATAAGGTGATGCTCTTTTTTTCTGTGAACAGCTTTCCTCACTTCAGCTGCAATCTTCACAGTCGCCTCGCAACGCTTTCATCGCAGCCAACGAGGCGACACCCGCAGTGAGACATGAATACATTATGACACCAACCAAGGGTGACGGATCAGTCGCAATGGGGACATACCTTGGAAACGGCTGTCTTATTCGTCCGGTAATAATGCTAAAGTGTTAATGGGAGCTGAGGTGAGCTGAGTCTTAATGGGGGCCCGCTTAATACACGCTGGAGGTATTTACCCGATGCCGATAAACAGTGCAATAGTCTTGTTGTGTCCTTCTGGACGTTGTGAACTTGTGAAGTAGCGCCGACTCAACTTCCCTCGCCCTTGTTTAGTAAATGCATGCTGATAACCAGGCGAGATTCCCGAGCTATTGAGTCCATGGTGTGCAACACCTCGAGTGAATTTCCCTACCTCTCGATTTATGCGGAAAACCGTGGCTAACGGTCAGAGATTTTGTAAGGATGCAACCCATTCTTCAGCAGTAAAATGGTTATTTTTTTGGAATATACATAATTTGATCACCTCGTTATTTTTGACGTACAATTATTATAGTATATTGAAACATTTTTTGCCACTTCCTGTCACCTGAAAATGACAAGCTCAGGTAATGACCAATTGTGGCTCAGCTGTTTTCTCGGTTTGGCCATGTGATGCTCCCAAGCTGAGCCGTGATTATTTACCTGAGCGCAAGTGATTTCTTTAACTTACTGTTATTTTTTCTCAAAAACGTCAATAAGATATAACCTATTGAGAGTGAATTACTTGTATGAATAAATTCAACTTTGTGACTACTATATTTCTATTGACGTAAGCCGTACAGATACGCGCTAGTTTTAAGGCATTGGTGCGTTTGAGGCCAGTTGTGTTTTCTCGCTTTTACTGACGTAGACCTTGAATGATGCAAGATACTGTATCCCTCATTGTATTGTAGGTTTTTTTTCAGTGTATTATCATGCTCTTATTGTGTGATAACATCATTGTGATCATGCTTTCCCTCGGTGAGCACCTTTTGGGTCAGTGTGCTAGCTTAGAGTAGATAACATCGCTTGACATTTACATGCATGAGCACGGAGGAGTCACACAGCGAGCACCTGTCATCGACAACCTCGGAGCCGCTTGGAATCGTGTCGGGGGCTCTTCTCGCTGCATTATTGGACTCCGCTAAGGGAAAGGAATCTGCTCGCGCACATTCCCATCATACATTATTCCAGCAGAACAGATGACTGCAATCTGTCAGGGTGACTCGCTTTAATGTCCTTCCCCTTAATGTATTTTTGGCGAGTGACTACATAATAAAATAACAACGAAAAAAAACAAACAAAAAAAAAAAACACATGCCTGTGCCCACTGAGGTAAATCCAAGGAAAACAGTCAGTGGTTTCTCATCAATAAAACCACAGGGTAATTAGAGAAAGCACTTGAAAGCCAATTTGTGACTTGACAAATGATCAATCTTCATCTGTGAGGCAGCCGCAGTTGCGTGAAGCGGCGACACTGACGGATTTGCTGGCAAATCACGCAAACCCAGAACCCTATGAGAAATGTACCTGTCCTTTTTATACTTTTAGACATAGCTGATGAGCTGTAGTGTAATGTTGTTGAGATTTGTCTTGCTCTCGATAGTAAGCTCAGGACTACTTTCCGTCTTGGCGTCACAGGCATTTTAACCCGGTTTTGTCTTGTACTTGGACAGAAAGGACTTTGGATTTCTGTTCAAAACAAGTTGAGATCACTGTTGAGATCGGGTTTTTGCCAAAATTGGAGTTTCTGAAACATTGAGAATACCTTTGTTTACCTGCCTTAGCGAAGGGGGTTGTGGATACTCACCACAGCAATAAAGGAATCGGTTTCACTTTTTCTTAAAAAAAGGCATTTTGTTGCCTCTGAGTTTTGCTCCGTTTACACAATGAAGGGGAAATCAAATTTGGCTCCTTAGTAAATAGTGTTAAAATTTAGGGAATTACTGTTTAAATTACTGTATATATACATATACTGTATATATACATACTGTAATTTACAGTATGTGACTTTTTTTTTTCTTTACCATTTTTGGTTCGATAATTATTGCACATCCTTGAAATCTACCACAATTGCATTGCGCCATGTGGGCTATATGGTACACCTGGTTTTAGCAAATCTAAATTAAAGTCTACATTTTATCACAACATTTCCAGATGCTTTAACCATGTCTCCATTTTTATGCTGAAGGCAGTCTACTTTCTGTCACCAAATTACCAGATGCATCAGCTCAGTCTGCCAGAACATACAGCGAGGCTCAATGCAGTCCCAAACACAGTAATTTAGCACACAGCTAAATCCTGTCTAAATCCCCTAAATTGCTGTCTCATCTCTAATCCAAAATTTCTGGATGAGAGCCCAATTTGTTGTGCAAGTTCCATAGTCACTGGCTAGGTGGGAAAGCACCAAAGTCACTCTATAATGTTCATAATCAATGGTTGTGCTGTAAAATTCATTGTACATTTTTTTTTCTTCATAATTTGTTGTAGAAATTCCATCATTTCTCATCAATGTACAAGCTTCCTTGTTTGAGGACGAATTCAATAGACACTGATGTCATAATGCATCATCACTGTTCTGTATGCACTCCCCAGTATAAACAGCATTGTACAAGGTCCATCGGTACCGTGTAACCTCCGTGTTTGGTGTAGATTTTCCATGACTGTTACATGCGTAGTAGTAGTGCATTGATGATTAATAAGCATCATACTTCAAGATACGGTATATGAGTGCTAGACTCAGTCCATAGTCACTCAATAAGCTTCACAGTCGCTGCATCCTTCGACCTTCATTTCTGATTGTCAGCTCAAAAGAACTGTAACGTTGAGTGCTTGTTTCATTCACAAGCTCTGGTTCTAAAGTAATAGACTTGAGGAACAAAAATAATTAAAGCTTGGCAATGTTTTTATTTCCCTTGCTGCCAGTTCTCTCACGGAGCAAATGAATTAGGTTTTTTTTTTTCCCCTCATGCGATATTTTACTGCCTTTGTGGTGGCCAATTTATCTGCATAACAGTGAAAAAAAAACACACACACAGCTCCAGCGCATCCATAAGCGATTGATCTCACGCTGTCTCTGAAATCTTATTAATTAGTTTGCTTTATGACAGAGACATTCCCGCCTTTAAGAACCATCTCATAAACTGCCTGTGTGCCGTCGCTGGTAGGGGGGGGGGGGGCAACAATCTTATAAGCCTTGCAGCGACGCATTCATGGCCAAAACTTAGCAGTGGATACCTCCCTCTCTCTTCTCTTTTTGTAATAAGTCTGCTGCCAGGTAAATTGGAATAACTGTGACCATTAGTGAATTAGTTTGCTCTTTAAAATCGGCCATTGATCTCTGAGCTGAGCTGATTGGTTGCTGACCAGCCAGGGGAATTTAATTATCAAGTGTGCTGCTTGCTCAGCCATGTTTTGTGAAGGTCAGGGTGCCATCACAGCCATTTTTTTTTTAAATAGCGACCATGTCTAGAGACTGTGATGGGGGGGGGGTCGGTGGGATATGGAATCCAGTACAAATGAAGTTAGCCACGGCTGGTCCTCGAGCTGTTTCTTCCCGGCAATTGCAAGTGGCAGACCATTACCACGCCTTTCCGCACACGCCTGCGAACTGTGCGATCATCGTTCTCGGAATTCAGATTTTCATTGGGTTATCCCCTCAACTGGGCCCTTGAGAGGTGACGCATTGAGGTTATTACGTCGGCCGACGAGCGAATGTTTTTGTGTTTCCAAAGGCACGTTGCCACCAAGAAGTACCACTGAGACTTTTTTTTTTTTGTCTTGCAATTATTGGACAACAGGCGTTCCTTCAGTTGATTGTCCTTCAATGTTCAATGTGAGGAATTTTCTAGAGGGTGAATGTGAGGAGGAGCAAATGAAACTATGTGTTTACTGGCTGTAGCTCCTACTAGAGCCCCAGCAACCCGTTGGCCCTGCGAGGCAAGACAGGCACAACAGGGTTGCTCAATTCATTGAGCGGCTTGCCCAATGACAGGAAGTTCAGTTTTTTGAATCTTGGTTGGTGTTTTTTCTTTTTTTTTATTCTTTTTGCTCTTGCTGCTGTTTTACCTGGCTGCTATGCTGTTTTTTTGTTTGTTTTATCAGCAAGGCTGACTTTTTGGCGCATTAACCTTGGACTTTAGTGGTTTATACTGGGTCAAAAGACTCACAGTATTGTAAACCTTTGTCAACTTTATCTCTGGGGTGTCCAAACACAATCCTTGAGGGCCACTATGCTGCATATTTTTGGTACTTCTGTCCTCCAACCCACCTTATGATCAAATAACCAAATGATCAGCTGAACATGCTGATGAGCTAATCAATTAAATCAGATGTGTTGGTGGACAGAAACATCAAAAACACGCAGATAGTGGCCCTCGTGTACTGGGTTGGTTACCTATGCTGTATGTGCTTCAATCATGGTTAGAAGTTAATTTTAGAAAATTTGAATTGAGAAAATGATTGCACAATGGCCACTTGAAACCAAAATGACAGACTTCCTAGTTCCTCAGTTTGAAAAATGTAGGTGAGCCCTGCTCTATATGTACACATGGATTAACACTTAAGTGTTTTCTCCGTGCTTCACATTTGGCAGCAAATGTACGTTGGCTAAAGGGGGCAAACACTCCAACGGGCAGAATGTTACAAGCACAGAAATGAGGCAAAAAACAATTGGAAAAAATGCAAACACGTTGGTAAAATATAGCAAAAGAACAGAGCAATAAAAAAAAAATGAAATGGACACAAAACTTCACAAAACAAGTGGTTAAAAAAAGCACATCAAGATTAAAACATCGAAAGACAAACAAATAAAAATCGCAAAAGATAATCAATTAAGCAAACACTAAAAAAAGAGAACAACATTACAAAAAACACATTGAGATTAATTAACCTGCAAACAGAGAAAATATATCAAAAGAAAACCGTTGCCAAAAAACAGATACACAATCACAAATATAAAATAAAAGCAAACTTTCAGGCGACAACCGCCTGTTATTTTTGTGCAAAATGACAAAAATAATCACACTATGATTAAAACACACGCATACAAAAATGGAAACGCATTGAAAGTAAAATTCTGCTAAAAACTTACATGCAATCACAAAAACAAAATCAAAGCAAACTCAAAACTGTAAACATAAACACACACCAAGATTCAAACTGATGAAAATAGCGAAACCAAAAAAAAAGCTGTTAAAAAATAAACAAAAAACAATATTAACAATGGAATTGCCTGTCATTTTTGTGATTGCATTTACTCTTTTTTTCTTTTAAAAACAATATGAACAAAAGAATTGCCTGTCATTTTTTGTGATTGCATTTTTTCTCTTTTTTTTCTTTTAACCCCCGTGCAATATTGATCTCTTATGGGTACTTTTCTTCCACATCATTCTTGCAGTATTTTATCTAAGGTATGGCACATTCTTGGTAATGTGATAATTAAGTGGTAACTTAAACAAGTCGCCATCTGGGTAAAATTTCAGCTTCCTTTCAATGCTTTCATTTTGATGTGATGTAAAGATCAAAGGGTAGGACAGAATACGTTTTGTTTCTTTGCTATTTATTTTGTTATAAATGTATTTCCTTTTTTGTAATCATCCTTTTTGCCTGTTTTTTTTTTTTTTTTTTTTTTGCATTTTGCTTGTTTGTTAGCCTCCTTCCTGTGTTTGCACCGTCAGCCGCCGTACAATTGGGCAAAATGATGCAAATTGGCAGTTTCTAGTGCCTTTGTTGTCAAAGGAAAATTCTCCATTGTCCACGGGAAATGACGAAAAAAAACATTCACAGTGTTACCGATTTAGCATCAAGATAAAATATTAGCACTTAATATTCAGTTTTCTTCCAAAAAATGTCTAAAATGGCTGCCTTAAACCATATATATATATATATATATATATATATATATATATACACACACACACACAGACCAAGCCCATCTGGGGAGCTTATGTCCACCGTCACTCCTGTGTAATATGGAGCAAGATTGAGGAAGGAACCTCAAAATATGGAATCATTTGGCCTCAAAACAGGGGCGGAGCCAGTGTTCCGGCATCCCTGGTATCTCGCCTGTATCCCCCAAAAGAACTCAGTCTCCATTCATCTTTCTCCCGGCTGGGATTCAGAATTCAAATAGGGAGAACAAGTCAGGCAATTCTGATGAAGTTTTTTGGAATAAAGAGGGACACTTTTAGGCGGGCACACAGGGGGAGAAGATGGGAATTGATTGACAAAGCGAGTGACGGGACCAGAATGGAAATTGAATCCCCTTGAATGAACCTGAATGGAGGAGGAGACGCCTCATGAATAGGGCCGCTTTAAGACAGGCGACGGAGGAAACAAGCCCTCCCTTGTCCTGTCTGCTTGATTTCCTGAAGCAGACATCCTCCCTCCTTTATTTTTTATTCAACGCGATCCACTGAGTGCAGCTTCCACTTTTTCTTCGCCGTCTCCTCTCGTCTTTGCTAATCCACTCTGCAAAAAGCTGTAATCTGCAAACAGCACAAGATGGCCATTATTTACAACATGCCGCCAGGCTGTTTTGTGAAACGCATATCAAATCTGGCCTCGGGATGTAAACGGGAGCTGGGGGGGAAAAAAAAAAAAAAAACAGCAAACAGAGAGAATCGATGGATCAATATTTACAGAAGCGTGCTTGATTAAGTGGGCTGTTTAATGTTCTCAAACAGACTGATTTCGAAGATGAAAATGTTGAAAACTTTGTGGTCATAGTTTTTTGTTTGTGTGTTGGGCATTGGGCGTAATTAAGAGTAAGGTCGATTGGGTGGAAGTAAACTAATTCTTGGTTAAAGCAAAATGGGGTGCAGAAGGGCTGTTTATACACTCTTACCTAGTTAGGTAAAAACATTGAAACAAATATGAAAAAAGATGTCATTATGGTATAAAACGTAAATACGTATAATGTTCAGGAAAAACAGTTTTCCCAAATTACCATAGTTTCCGCACTATAAGGCACACCGGATTATAAGGCGTACCTTCAGCAAATGGCCCATTTTTTTCCATATATAAGGCGCACCGGATTATAAGGCGCATAGAATAGAAGCTACAGTTATGGCTCCAACTATGATTCTGTTGAACTAAAATCTTTTTAATCAAATTGCAATCAAAAACCTTAATATATGTTGTTTTGTTCGTTTAAAAACTGTTTCTGGATTAATTTTATAAAATCGTGCTTTCTTTTACAAAAACTGTATAAACGTTTTTGCACATTGTCCCCATAGAAATTGCTTCAAAACTGGAGCATATACTTTAAAGCATATCAAAATTTCAAACAGTGTCTTATAAAAATTTCAATAGGAAAAAATACATTTATATCTGATATACAGGAGTAAAAATGGCACAATTTATATGGTGACTAAGATATTTTATTTCTTCGTTCCGCAAAAATGAAAACTTCGCGTTTATTTGCTATATAAGGTGCACCGGAACATAAAGCGCACTGTCAGCTCCTGAAAAAATTGAAGGCTTTTAGGTTCGCCTTATGGTGCGGAAAATACGATAATCACATTCTTCAACAACTATTTTTACAAAGCTTGCGAAAGATGATTCGGGTAAAATCTTAGAATTGACGTAAAGTCTTTAATTGTTTCAAAAGCTGCTTTGATAGCTTTCTTAGGTATTTGAATACTATTTGTCTTCTATGAAAGACAACTACTGAAACAACATCACTGAATCGGACTCATCCTTATAACATTTTTTCTTGTAGTCTTCACAAAGAAGCAATTTTCAAAACTTCTCACTTAGAGGTTTAGTCACTTTAGCAGTGTTTGCAAGCTCCTGTGGTACGCCAGAGATATTTGATCTTGGCTTTGCACCTTTTTTTTTTCCGTTATACCAATGTGCCATCAAAATTCTTTTTTAAGTAAAACTACATAAACCGCTATCTTTGTCTGTCAGTGTGCTCATGCTGTGTGCTCCTTCCTCTATGTTTGGTTGCAAAGCTAGAGGTTCAAAGGCAGAACATATGAGTTAACAGGTTTTTTATATATATATATATATATATATATATATATATATATATATATTGTGCCATCCTGCAGCCACATTTTATTACCCCCTGATCTGTACTCGTGGATGCGATTTTCAGTTAGATGACCTCCATCTAGGTGTCCTGCAGGTTTGCAGATAATTTGGCCGTCCTTTGGATGGCATTGAAAGACCCTGCCGACATCTAACAACGGTCCTCAAAGGAGCAAGGAAAGCACTATTTGGATACCAACGTGGCATACTTCCTGCTGGATGTGTGCCCTTGGTGTATCACTGCTTCTCATTGTGAAAGTAATTGCCAGAGAGGTTTTTTTTAAATACTGAAAACATACACGGAGAACACGGTATATTTCGGACACTTGGAATCACTGTATATTCATCCGCTCGATCTTGTGTATCCTGATGAATGTATTTTTAGTGGTACCCAAAACTCACCCGGTAGCACCCCCTGGGAACCAAAAAAAGCACATGACTCAAGAATTTGGGTCAAGTTGTTATTTCTTCACACGGTTTTTGAAAATGTCCCACGTTCGAACTTGAACAGGTTGCCAAACATTATTTCATTATTAATGTGTTGGAAGTAGGTATGCGCTAATAACCGTTTTGGCCATATTGCATAATGTTAAAACTCAAATGCAACTGCAATGTGCGGCGGGAGCCTCCTCTCATTGTGTATCGTACCGTATGATACACAATGAGAGGATGCAGCAGCCAATCATATTAACCATAATATTTTCTTTTGTACTGAGTGTATACATTTCATTTCAGTTTTTTTATTATATATAAAAAATGCAGATTCGAGGTGGAAGCGAGCACGCTACACCAATGAATATTAGCGGCAGTGTTAGCTTAATCGGCATCCATTTTACCTGGCTGTAAAGCAAGGTTTAAAGAGTCATGCTGTACAACTATCTGCAGAAAACGCGGCATGGGATGAACACCATTTCAAGGCAGCGGGAGGTATAAAGATCTTAATGCGCCGACAGAATCGTGTCTGTGGAAATAAGACGGGAGGATTTATTCTCATCCTGTGACCATATGAATGTAAATGTACTCACGCCAGGAGGTTTGAGGATTCAAGAGAGAAATGATGCGGTTGGTACCTAAAATTTCAAAGCCCCTAGGTGCACCACAGTCAAGCTCGTCGAACCGTCATCAGTTACAAAATGGATAGTAGCTGTACAAACCATCGGGACTTCTGTATAAATCTACAGTATATATTCATCAAAGATTTTTATTGAATACATGGTTATCAGAACAAAAGGATGCTATATTCCAAGTTCCCATAATTCTGCAATTTTTTGCTGCTCTGTCAAAGTTGATAAGGAAAAATATTTTTATTGTATTTATTTATTTTTTGTACACCTCTCATGCTGTCTACCATGACATAATGTCATTACTTGTATATAAATTGCATTTCAGGTCATGTCAAAATGTATTTTTAGTATACGCTGCTGGCCGCAAAATATGGATGGTGGACCATAAATGGCCCCCGGGCTATATTTTGGACACCACTGCTTCAACGCTTAAATACAAAAAGTATTTGATTAATTTAGTGCTGGATTGCCTCAAGTTATTGATTAGCATGTAAATACCTAAAGTAAGTGCCTAAAGTAATCAGTTACCTTAGTTACTTAAGTAATAAAGTCATCTACTACTTTAGTGCTTAATTAATTACTTGGAAAAAAAAATAAAAAAGGACATTATTAGTAAGTAATATCGGTTTGAATGAGGAACTTTAAAGTTCCGTTTAAAGAGTGAGAAAAGTAATCGCTCTGGTGTCAAAAGATGTATATTTAAAACATGTATTGTCTTAAAAAAAAACAACTGAAAGGCTCTTTTGATAGCAAATTCAATATTCTCTTCCTTTGCAGTACTGCAATGTATGTGAAGAATTTTTACCTAAAATAGTAGTATTGTTTTTTCACTTATGATGAAGGATATTTCTTAATTGTGCTATCAAAGAGTGATGTGCAATCCCATTCTAAGTGTGTTAGTGGTATTTAATGTTAGGTATCGAGTTGTTCATCATCTACTTAGTGGGAACAGATTACGGCCATTATACTTAGTCTGTTCTTTTACGATGTTATTGTCTAATAAAGCATGAAATAGGAAAGATTTCACACAGCCTCACTTGATAGCGCTCTGTCGGCCATCCCCTCCCACGGCCAAGGGGCACAGCTCTATTGGTGCGATTACGATTTTTTTTTTTTGTAATTTCTTTTATCGTTAACTAAGTAGCTTAATTTAACTTGCGAGAGAATATTAATTCAGGAATTTTACACTACGGGGACGTCTTGTATTTTAGTGTTCGGAGGAGCAAAATTTTGTACATATTCTCATCTGCTCAAGTGACAATACATTCTTCATTGTATTCACCGCCTGTAAGATTTTTAAATTATGTATTCACTTTCCAGAATACACTAAGGATTTATTGCTGCTGTATTCTGCCATGAAGCTCAGAACTAAAACTGAATGTGTAAACTGTAATGCAGTTGTTTATATATTTTTTTTTCCAAGACATTCCCGAAAGCCTTGCCCTGAATAGTTTGTAAAAACATACTCATATGTGGTGTTATAATGACTTGGCATTTTAAGAGCAATAATATTGACACAAGGCTGTCAGTTTTATTGATGCTTGATGCAAATTTCAAATCTTGTAAAGTTAAGGGGCTCACAAATATGTGTAAATTTGCATTTTTTAGAATCAATTCATTCAAAATTTGCCTCATGGATTTTTTTTTTATTGTGGATGGTGAATGCCGAGTGCAGCAGTGACTATAAATAAGAGCATTATAAAAATTGTATATGTATGCCAAAAATTGCATCCTCTTTTAAAATAACAAAAAACATTTAAAAAAGCAATACTTAATCAACTTGACAAGCACTGTTGAACCAGAGCAACAATCTCAACCTCTTAACACTGTTATCTCATCCGTAAAGCTAAAGCTAACATGCTAACTGCTTTCATGCTCAAGCGAGGACTCCTCCGTTGCACGTCATTTATGACGTCCGATTGAATTGCAGGGCGCTCGTGTGAAAGCACCATTATTGTTTTTTTGAACAATTACCCTCATGTATGGCTCACATTGTCATCTAATGATTGTCTTTCTCTTCACATTCCCTCCCCTTCTCTCTTTTATTCTCCCTCATCAGGTCTCCACATAATGGAGCGAGAATGAACAGAGAGCGGCTGAAAAAAAAGCATGAACTGGAGGTTTATTGAGGTCATCTGCTTCCTGTTTATATGGGACCATATAACAGTTCAGTCTTCCCGCCAGGACCAATTGGCCACTGAGCAACATGTCGCCAAGCAGTATGACTGGCTCATCTCCGACCGCGGACCGTTCCACCACTCACGCAGTTATCTGTCCTTTGTGGATAGATTCCGCCAAGGATTCACGACCAGATATAAAATTTATAGGTGAGTGTTCGCTGACACCGCGCACTATTTTCAGATAGCACTTGCAAAAAGCCGAATGTACATTTTTAACCTACTAAGTATGCATTTTTCATTATAGCGTGTTGTCGCTCCTTATTAGAAATTGATGAGGCTTCTTGCTTACTTTGAACGCAAAAAAAAAAAATATTTTTTCTGACAGGCAGAATAACAATCGGAAAGTACGTGGACTTTACCATGCCGAAACACCCTCCATAAATAGAGGGCATTTATACCTCTATTTTTATAGCCCTTAAGTCCAAAAGCGCCTCGCAGCATTTCATTGCCTTGCCTCTTATGCAACCCACTCACGCCCACATCCACACGCCGGTGATGATGGCAAGGTGCAAAGCAGCTCGTCAGGAGCTCTGAAGGGTTCGAGGTCTTGCAAAAGGACACTTGGGCTGTGTCGGAGGAAGAATAACTTTGGCTATTACGTACAAGATGGTCACGATGATCTCCTGAGCTGACCGAGCCTTGGCGAAAGAACCTACTGCTTTAATTTAGATGTTAATGCCAATCGTCAGAGATGAGCATCCACACACATGCAGTAATCAGCTACTAAAGACGAGACACAAATCCCACGAGGCCAGATGTCCCAGGAGATTATGTCCATGAGAACTAGATGGAAGGTGACTACATGAAAATTAACAATCTAGCGTGAACACAAACAGGAGATCGTTTGGTATTACCATGCGATATTTATGTGAGTATTTGGTGAAACCGCATTTTATACGCAATTTTCTCCAAAATGCAAATATTTTAAAGCTTGAAACTGTCAAAAAGCTTAAAATGAAAGTGAATATCACACTGCGAAAGTTTCTTTTGCGTTTTTCCCAAAATGGGCGTTAACAAAGTTATAGGAAAGTTATAGGAAAAACAAAACAAATGAGATTTCGACTTGCTTTTTGGCACGTTTCTCTGTGCACATTGCACGAAAAAAAAGAACATTTCCCCATATATATATATATATATATATATATATATATATATATATATATATATATATGCCTTTTGTATGGTTGTCAAAGCCCTTACAATTTACTTTCATTTAATGAGACTAATAGTAGACGCTTGACAAATGAGTACACATTTGCTAAAATATAATCAATATCTGTAGGACTACACACAGAATTGAAAGTAAACAAAGTTTAATTTATTTCATGTACAACTGCATCTCAAAGTCTGGTGCACACGTACTCTTTCCCTCTGTCGCTTGCAAACTCACAAAGCGTAGAAACACCCGAGTCCGAATATTGAACTGAATTTTGACTGTTTCACTCACTTTTTTTGGAAGGTTGCCACAGCGCCTGCCTGCTCGCCTTCTGGTTTTCTTACCCCTTGCATTGTCACACGTAGCAGTAAACAAGACATTTGCATAATATGTTTCTCGACTTGAGCGAGGATTGTTGCGCCCGGCATGCGATTCTCGGAGGTGAGACTTCTGAGCTGACGTTCGGCAGACAGGGTGCAGAGTTCTGCATGGGTTTATTAAAACACAGATGTTGTTTGCACGGAGGGAGACATTGGGAAATGTTGCTATGCCCCTGGTGTTGTCTCCTCTTGACAAACCATTTGTAGCTTTAAATTCAGCCGTCAATGCGGGGTACGCCTTCTCCTATTACAAAGCAGTTGAATGGAAAAAAAAAAAAGTTTGGGGGATTTTCTCATCTGCCAAAGCAATATATAATTTAATCTGTAGCTGTTAAAGTTTTGAAGTCGTATCGATCAATCGAGTAAATGTGATATGTTTGGAAATTGGCTTTGAAAGCTGAGAGATAGCAGAGTGCAAGGGTGTTCAAAAACAATGTCCGTGCAATAAGATACCACTTCCTGTTTCATAGATGGGACCACAGAATGCTTAAAGAAACAACAACAACATGAACATGACATAATTCATTGAAGAGTTCGGTTCTAGTGATTTCCTTGCAAACTTTTGCATGCCTTTATTTTGTTGACTTCTACGTAAATTCGCAAATTCGCATTTCCTTTAGTGATGTAGCCATTTAGCGGATGAGAATTAATGCTCTATGGAATCATATAAATATTGAATCTGGAGCAGGCACAGCGATCAATCAGTATAAAACAAATAGATTGCTCCAGCATTACTGAAGAAAATACAAAACACCAAGCTTGTTCTTATGTTGTTAGTATCACAGGCTACTTTCTGATTCATAAAGGGTGATGCAAAAAAACAGGCACCTTGCAAATCTTGACTCAAATATTAAAACAAAAATAATGTGTTTATGCGTAATAGCTTGCATGCTAATTGCTGTTTCACAAACACTGACAATAGGATTATACTGTACTGTCATTGGTGCTAAATATGCGGCTCGGTGAAAAAGTGGTTACATTGTCTGCCAAGTACCGAGTTCAATTCCAGCTTGTTCTGGCCTTTCTGTGTGGAGTTTGCTTTTTCTCCCTGTGCCTGGCTTCCGCCCACACTCCAAAAACATGCATGGCAGGTGTATTGGACACCCTAAATTGTCCTTGGGTGTGATTGGCTGCGTGAATTGTTGTTTGTTCCTGTGTTCCCTGAAATTAGCTGGCAACCAGTTCAGGGTGTGCCCCACCTGCTCCTGAAGGCAGCTGGGATAGTCACCAGCAAGCCAGCGACCCCAGTGAGGATACGCGGCTATAGGAAATGGAGGGATGGATGGATATTGGCTAGCATGCTAATTACTGGTTTACAAACACTGATGATTGGAAGATCCTGCCATTGATTTTGAATAAGGGAATGAATATTGTGATCAAAATGGTCAATGGTAAAAGTGACACATACTTAGATCAAAAGTACGTAATAAAATCCACACAACACTACTTGATTTTGTTGGTGTTGGCCATTATGACAACTATGGTAACTAACTGCCATTGAACACATCTCTGGAGCAATGAGTGCTGGCTGGCTTACATGATGCAATCATCGATAAATTAGCTGAAGTCAACAAACAAAATGAAGGTTTGTGTTTCACACTTTGTTGCTCAGTATGACTGCTGTCAGCATGCACACCACGACCATGGAAACAAATTGCAATGAGCACTCTCAACTGGCCAACCCACCGGTGCAAATTGACTGGTGGTGCTAGTTGTGTGTTGGAGTAGCAGATCAGTGCATCCTCAAGCAGCGCTGAGGAAACAAACGAGGGCCTCAGCTGCTGTAGTGTTTTGCTGGAATGAAGCCTCCACCACAGCGCGCGCTCTCCTCTAAGCGCCAATGAGCACTGAATAGCTTTGTCAATTTCCCCGGAGACTGTCGGCCGCGGCGATTTCGAGGTGGAAAGCGGTCGAATCAGATTTGCAGAGCCACAAAAACCTTCCATCCTCTCTTTTTTTTCCCCCTTTCTTCATTTTTCTCCTTGGCGTCTCATATCTCAAACGATTACTCTCGAGGCACAGCGCGCGGACAATGCCAACCTGATCAGTGACAAACAAATCCGGCCCATCTCTAATAACGTGGGCGCAACGCCTAATTCCGAAGATAAACACAGCTTAAGGAGGTGCCAGCCTCTTGTCTCTTTCTCTGAAAAGGTCAGTGGCTGTCTGAAGGGGGCCAGCGAGGAGCCACAGGGCACCAATTATTCTCTCCCCCTGCACTTAAGAATCATGGGGAAAAAAAAAAAAATTCCCAGGCTTGAAATAATCATCAACAATGTCGATTGTAATCTTTAAGCTGCTGAGCACATTTCTGGGCGATATGGCCAAAGAAACTAAAATCTAAATTTTGAGCAGTAATTCTGTATGATTATGATTTTGATCAATTTTTAATTGAAATAATAAACCAGAGAAACATTTATGTAAATGCTTCACTTGTTAAAAAAAAAAAATTCTGTGGTAAATATTTACACAACAATAATGTATACTGCTTTTAAATCAGTTTTAACGTAAACTTAACAATCATAGCTTCTGCATAAGTTGTTTGAATGCCACAGTTAACTCATTCAATCCCAAAGACGTAATTTTACGTAATCTTACGTATCTATATTCTTTAGCCATACTGCAGTGAACAGCCATCACAGCACTTTTTGATGCCTGCACGTTTCACGTAGTTTATTTATTGAATTTTATGTGTCTTGTCATGATTATCATGTTGGATTTCATGTCAATCATACTTACTCATGTTGCATTTCGGTAGGTTACATTTGATAAAATATCTTCAAAGTCAGTGGGTTTTAAAACAGACGTATACCACTTTCCCGTGTTTTAAACGTTACTTTTACGGTTCCTCGTATAAGCGGATCAAATGCGTTAGCAATCGATGAAATTCAGTTTCATACCCGAGTTTCTTGTCACAGAGCCAGTTTTCGTAATTACTCTTTAACACATGTTTGGTGCATTTTTAAGAAGCGATGTACAGATCCTGATCACATGATGAGAAATAGGACCCGATCATATAAATTTCAGTAGATCGAATTATGATAAAGAAGGATCGTGGTTGACATTTTTTTAAATTTCCTTTTAGGTGCTATTAAGTAACAAAACAACCCAGAGGTACACAAATATTGCTAAAGGGGGGAAAAAAAGTATACATGCACATTTTATTCTACACAATCTCACACAATGCAACCCGTTAGGGAAATGTTCTCTTCTTGTAGGAAAAAAAAATATGGATGCACATTTTTTCCCTCCTGAATTGCCAAGGCAACTGGGAAAAAAAGACTTTTTAAGTATATTAAAGCTCTTAAAAGGCCTCATAATTACTTGACCTCATAATTATACCTGCAGAGTGAGAACAATCTTTAGGCTAGACTATCCATATTTTGTCACAACTCATGTCAAGGCAATGCATGGGTCTAACATGAAGCTAATTACAGAGAATAAGAATCCCAATTAAAAGCATGGAATAGAATAGGTTTGAACACGGCTATCGTTGCTAATGTGCAGGCAATTTTCATTCTATAATTTAACATGATGATAAATATGATCTGGAAGGATTTGTAAGCCCCTGAAAACGGTGCAGTGAAATATCCATTGGCCCAGTTTTCCATTTTAAATAAGCTTTTTCCTCTCAGTAGATTATACTCCTCCTCCTTTATGGTATCACTGAAAACAGTGTGCTTTTAAATAAAGAGAAAGATTGGTTGCTTTATTTGATATCTGATATCTTTTATGCTTCTCCGCAGGTCATTAGGCCGCTGGCATATTTAGCGGATTGGACGGCAGACGCTTCAAAGAGAGCAATCAATCAGAAGTGTGCATTTTCATAAATATTTTTCATGTCTAAATAACATCCTCTACCTCGCGTCTTTGATTACAGTACAATGCGGGATTGAGGCCTTCAGAATGCATTAATGGCCGCCGGATTTGCATTTATATTGGATTTTGGCGTGGCGCGTGCGAGAACCTGAGATGGAACAAACAAAGAGCATCGTATGAAACACATTGGTAGCCCATAATGGAGTACAAGTCGGAGAATGAGCGATTCTAGTCGGAGCAAAACAGGCTGTTGAGATTGAATTGCTAAACGAATCATACATTGGTACCATTGGCACACGTCCACTACTGAGAGCTTGCCACAGGGAGAGACAAATTGCATGTTTATCAATAATCAATACGAAGCATGGTAAAATTCGATCGACTGAGCTCACTGGTTTTGGTTTATAAGCTGCAAATATTAGACGTAATGTGCTGCCTCCTATGGGTCGCATGCATGAACCCGACAATGGCTATTATTAGCAAAATCCAATTGTTCAATTTGTATGTCTTCCCATTGGTTGTACTTTTGATGCTTTTTAATCCCATTTTATGTGAGCGTCACGCTAGCAAACCTGTTAGGCTAATGATCATTTTAATAATGTTGTCCTTCACATACAAAACAAGTTTTGTAGGTTGTTTTATTTAAAAACAAACGTTAAAAAGGATGAGAAATGGGAACGTTTCTTTTTGAGAAGCAAGGATTGACGATAGATAAGCTACCGCTTGTGTAAGTAAAAAACAGGGAGACAGAATTCGTCGATACACTGTCAGCGGTTTGTTAAACAGAAGAAATAGTCAAACGCACAAAAACAAAATGATGGCAACCACAGTCGAACAAAAGAACCAAACTCACATCTGCTCACATACAGACTAAATGGCCGAGTATTTGAGAAAGTTAAACCCCTCTCGTGTCAAATTTATTTACAAGTTCACTTTGAATTAAATAACCTCCGCTTTGAAGCATCCCTTGCATTTGGGAATTAAAACTGCAATGCATTGTCTAAAATTATATAATTAAGAACACGATGATGATGATACCCCAAAACACCCCCTTAAGCAACTCCGTTGTCGCAGACTTAATTACTGGATCACAGTGACAATCAAAAACCCAAAGCCAGTGGCTAGCAATTAGCATAAATCGCCGGTCAAAGTGTTAAGCTGCTCATTTGCACATTGTTAGCTCCGGGTGAGTCGCTGCGTGCGACTTTATCGGCGTTGACGTGTCACAAAAAAATGCAAGTCCACTTAAATTGAACTTCTCTGGAAGTTTCCTCGCTTGTATGTTGTGTAGATTTTTTAAATATAGGCGTTTTTAGAGTACAATAAACCCTCTTTTGTCTCACAATGGGAATATATGAAATTCATATATCTACACATCGAAATAATAGAATTATGTGTGGTAAATATACGTGAATAACAAATACATTGTTCCCTGATTTTTCACGGTTAATGGGGACCTGAAAATTGAACGTGAAAATTGAAAGCTGTGAAGTAGAATTTGCATTTGTCACAATATCACAATGTATCTTAACTTGTTCATTTAGAATGTCATTTTAGCTCTTAATTATTTAACCCGTCTTTTTTTATCGTTACAACAGCACTAAAAAATATTGAGAATTAAATGAAATTTAACAGTATGTACTCTCTGATAGGTCCTGAAGTTACAAAGCAGCCCCAAACCGTCACGCAATCACATGCCTTTTGTTAGATGGAACAAGACACATCTTCCCCAAAAAATTAAGCCTTCGTTTCGTTAATCAATTAAATATTTTTTGAAAGTCTTGGAAATCATAATTTTTTTTTCTTTTTTTCAAAAGTAAGACGAGCCTGTATGTTCTTTTTGGGCAGCTGTGTTTTTTTGCCTTGAAACGCCATAACCATAGATACCATTTTTCAGTCATAAACACTGACCTTATCTGAGGTGAGGGACACCTGCAGTTCTTTAGATGTTGTCCTGGGTTTCTTTGTGAGCTCCTGGATGAGTCATTGCCGTGCTCTTGGGGTGATTTCAGTATGCCGGCCACTCCTGAGAAGGCTCACCACTGTTTCATGTTTTCGCCATCGTATATGACGGCTCTCGCCATGGAGTCCTGAAGCTTTAAGAATGGATCCCTCTCACACGACACATATTGAAATGCGCCTCCTGCTGCCCAGGTGCTTGATTCAATATGTTGTGACATATGCCGTTATACAAGCATATTATGCACCGCGCTAACAGAACATTTCCTCGGCATTGTTAATTATGCCTAATCAGTCCGCAGATGAGCCTTGAATGAATTATCCGCACTTCTCATTTACATATAAAAACTTCTCTTGCTGTGCTCTCTGATGTTAACTTTTTATACCAAACACACTTGAACATTTACTCTTTTTCCTTCTTTCATTTTTCCCCTCGGTTGACTGCATGCTTTTATTTTATTTTTTTCCTTAGCCGACTACAACAAGGTGCACCATTTGTCTCGAATCGGCGTATTGCATTAGCTAGGATGAGCGGTCTGTAATTGGAAAGCTGATTTGATGGAGTCTGCAATTTTGCCGCGGCCATGTTTAATTCAGCAGGTGTACTACGGTGGTAGCCGCGGGAAGAGAAAGCGACAGAGCAGCGGCGAGGTGACAGGAAGTCAGGATGGATGAAACAGACTGAGGAATAGAAGAATACAAAAGGGAGCGGTGGGGGTTGGTGTCCGATGAGGCCATTAGAAGATGGGACAGGCAGTTGCTAAAACTGTGTGTGTTGGGGGGGGTACAGTAAGTGATGGAGACATGAAAGCAGGTTGGTTGTATTTAGCATGAAACAGGGCTGGGGTTGGTCGGTCCGTCGGTCCATCTGTCCTGTTATAAGGAAGACTGCAGTGTTATTATAACGTCACTGTTATTGCAAGCACAATCACATAGTTTTTATATATATATATATATATATATATATATATATATCTGCAGTAAAATTTTCGCAACTTCCCGTTTGTGGACAAAAAGCCCCAGCTGTAGGCCGACTTATCGTCAACAAGGAAAGGGGGCGGCTAATTAGCGATGAAACAGGGGAAGGCGAAAAGGAAAGTGCCAGGGTTAAGCGGCGACTAATTCACCGCGTGGGTTGTTGCCACCCTCCCGCGAGACTGTGGCAATCTCCACAAGAGCAAGCCAGCACTCAGAGGAGGAGACGTCGGCCTCGCTGTCGACGTCGTCTCACATTAGCCGCTTAATCTGTCTAATATAGTAAAAGAGCATCTGAAATGTACATGTAATAATATTTTTAAAAAGCTGTCGGGCCGGCCATGAAGTTAATGGAGTTTATGTGTCGTGCGCTGACACTTTAATCCGCGGCTGTGAAAGTCGCCTATTGAACGCCATCCTTCACATTTCTGTATTTAAATGCTGTATATGACATTATGAGTTTGTTAACACTCTGTTGGAAATTAATGCGGCACTTTAGCATGTGGTTATAGTACCAGTGACATGTACTATATATGACAAGTATAGAACCTTTTCAATATTCTCCTGAGACCCAGCCTATTCATGTGTTTTGTTGCGTTCTCCATTTTGCCTCAACAAGATTAAAAACTTAATTGCATCCCATCCAAACAAGTCGTCATTGTCCTCTACTGAGCACACTAGAACTTAGGAAGGTAGGTAGAATAAGTCAAAATAAGTGAACAAAGGGAAGGGAACTCCGTATCAGCAAGTTTTTTGAAGCCTGATACCGATCCTGATTATTCGAATCATATAAGTAGTGAGACATCGAAAAGAGGCCAGATACAACTCTCTCAAGGAACTGAGTTCACAGCGACACACCAAAAACACATTTCCACAACAATGGACACATTTGAACAACATTGCAGATTTAAAACCCTTAAATTCTGTCTGAGTAAATTATGAGTCCAAAAATCACCTTAAATGGAGATGGGTCAAATGAATGGAACCACTTGATGAAATTTTCAATTTTATTTTGTGTTTTCTTTTTTCTTTTTCATTAGTATTCCGGGGTGTAAGCACATTTCCACGCCACCAGGTGGTGGTATTGCTCTCATCAACAATACTTCTTTTCTAAATCACAACAATGATCAATGTTTTAGAAAAAAAGTCAGCTAAATGTTATATAATTTTTCTACTGGTTAATATACTTTTACTATTTTTTTTCCAATTTAATTGGCCAGTCTCCGCTGTGTTAAAATGTGAGTTTGAAATATAAGGGGAAGCTTGAAACAGTGAAAGCCTTCCAGTTTGGTGCGATAAGAATGACCGAAGAGTGGACGCAAGAGAAGAGGCAGATTTACGTGATGAATGCTTATGAATCTGTGGATGAATGGTCCAGGCGAGTCGAATGCGGGCGAGGTTTCGGGGTGAAGTCTAAAGGTGCCAAGTTCTAGCGAACAAGAGGCGAGGTTAACAAAGCAGGAGGGCAGACGAGAATGTTTTTGCACTACCACTGAAAGAAAGATATCAAGAAATCAGGTCCAAGTTACGGCAAGTGAGGAGTTGGATGAAACTGACTTTGTGACTGGCCTGATAAAAACATTCCCAATCATGGCCACTATTTTCATGTTGTCAGAAACATTGTTTGATCAATGTTTTTAATGTTTTAAAAGGTAGTGGTTCAAACCATGAAAAATCCACTTACACTTATTCTCACATAAAATCCCTATTTATTCCCGGTAAATAACATTTGCCACAATAAGTATCCACAAAAAAATATTATTCATTCTCAAAGGCACATTCAACAAAAGAAATTCTCATCATTCCCATCACAAATTTTAAATGCTCAACAAAGAATAGAATATACTGTGTTTATTGTCATTGTTTTGCTGGTATTTAATAAAATTGGGAATGCTTCTCCAGTTGGTGCATATTAATTAAATAAGAACACTAAATAGAATAAAGGTTATAGAATTAAAAGCATGGTAAAATATGCCGTTTTTTAAAAAAAACTCACACTCAATTTCCCCAGAAATTGCAAATATCTTGTTAATATATACGACAACATAAGTTGGAAGAATCTCTGCTTTTCTCGGACATACATAATAATATATTCGCTATTTCAATAAACATGCATGAGTTTTGAAAACTTTAAATTGTTCTTAGTTGTGAGGATGAATGCTTGGTGCAGATTGGTGAAAATATGTATGTCGTACTAAACATTCCGCTGAATTCTGCTTTACTCGTGAAGGAAATCAAATGCTGAAGATTTTTTTCTGCTCTGTGTGCCACAACGTTCACGTGGCATTTGAGTAATGATATTGCTTCCCTGCTGAACACAGTAGTTTTTCTTACCTTTTCATTTTCCAATAGAAATTTGCCACCTAGCGACAAAAAAAACTAAATAACTGGCCGGACATCCTTCAGCTCAGCACGGCAGCTGGTAAACGCATTTAGCTTGATCACACTTGAAAGTAAATGCTGTTTACAGCAGCAGGCAACCTGCCACGCTCTGTATTTCGAACATAAAGAATCTAGCATAACAATGTCCGACATTTTCACAGTTTTGCGGAATGTACAAGTGAGTCAGATGTTCTGTAGGAGGCTCGGAGTCTGATTTTTTTATTTTTTTTTTTAGTGTTTGTGTAGGTCGCAGCAAACAACAAGACAAACAGGCAGGTGGCTGAAAAAAGTATCCCCCAACGCGCTCAATATTTATAAGTTTATAAATGAGCAATTAATTTGGAGCTTTTCAAACTTGAGCAAAATGTATTTGAAGGCTCAAGGACAACATTGTAGGTGTTATTAAATTATTCATTTATCTTTTTGTTTATTTTTGGGCCACAATGGTAAAACAGTTAACAGATGTCTGGGACTTGCATCAACATCCCCGTAGGAAAAAAAAAAAAAAGTTCTTTTATTTAATAATTTATATTTTAATCTTGATATGTTATGTAAGGATTTTCAATAACATTTTTTTTAAGACCAGGATCAGTAAGAGCACTCAACTCAAACTCCTTTTGAAACACAAAATTTAACAAAAGTTTAACCACCCCGTAAAAAAAGCAATGACAGATCATTTAAAAGTATGAGCCTCCTATTCCAACATCCATAAATTGAATGACATTTTTCTAGTCTTCCGATTAGCGTTTTTGAGTTTGCGGTTTGAGTTTACGTCTCTGACAAAATATTTGCATTCTAAATTCAAGATGGCAAAAACATGATTTTTTTTCTGGTCATTCTGGATGATTACCATTTTAATCAATGACTGCGATAATAAAACCAACAAATTTATTTTCAGACAATGCATTACAACAATTTATACAGATTTGAAATCAGTTTTGTTTTCAAATTAACATTCATAGCTTGTACAAAATTCACAACCTGTGCATAAAACAGAAAAAAGTCTCACACGTCCTCTTTGTAAATGTTGTGCAGACGTGAGTAAATACAGCACTGAAGTTTAGTTTGAATGACATCCTGAAACTAACAAAATCACAGAAAAATGATGTGACGCTTCAAAATTCCAAGTTACATTTCTTGCCTCGCTGTAAATGTTCTTTTCGTTTTATGTGAATCCTCGAAATGGGATTTGCTTATCATAGCCTGCTTCAGTCTTAATTTCAACGCACGTCATGAGACTCATGCTTGAATTTTTGACCTCGGAATAATGCTAACATGTACGTAGAACAGAAGCATTGAAATCATGAATGTTTGACCAACTATAGCTCTTAATTATATCCTAGAATCACAGAAGAGCCTAATGTGCATCCGGAGCCCTCTCTAACAGTGACTTTGAGACCCCAAAATGTGTTTTTAATGTTTCGACGTTGGGCCCATTTATATTCATGAAGGCAGAGGATGTTAGCAATTTAATGTGTATGTGTGTTAGAAGCACAGAGAAAATTTTGCCGACCTGCTGTGCTTCATAAAACCAAATTAAGGTCAAACCGGCCAAAGATGCATTTCGAGGGAACTAACTTTGAGAAAGAAAAGCAACTGAATAATTTAAATTGGATTTTTTTTTTCTCGGAAGAAAGTATATGTTGTATATAAAAAGAGTTTTTTTTATCAAACCCGAAGAGGAAACGCAGCTTGATATCTTGCAGGCATTTGTTCTCATCTCCGGGGGCTCGCACAGAGGAGACCTGCTAAGTGGCTCGAGCACGATATGACATGTATCTCATTTTCAAAAGTGGAGGCTGTGAAGCAGTTGTCATATTGTACATTTACACCCACCAAGTGTCCTTGATGACTATATGAGCATGATCTTTGACAACTAAAGTATTATTAGAACACGCAATATCCGTCCGTCTGTCCAATCTATCTAGCTAGCTAGCGATTAAGTTAGCAAGCATTCTAGTTAGCTCGCTAGCAATTTAGTTAGCATAGATTCCAGTTAGCTAGGTATTTAGCTAGCTAGCGTGCTAGAAATCTATAGTCTCTAGTTCGCTAGCTAGCTTGCAATCTATCTTGCTAGATATCCAGCTTTCTAGATAAATAAATACAAAAAGAAACAGATAAAATGCTGATTGAATTATAGAATATTGTTTTTTTCACGACAGTGTATTCTTTAAATGGTTTACGTGTGGGAGTTGAAAGGTTGAATTGTATCGAAATCTATAGTATATTATTTAACCCTTGGTGCCCTATTTTGACTGATAAAAAATTGGGAGCATCTTAATTCTCACGACAGACAGGGCAAGTTTAGTGTTCATCATTTGAGACTGGTTAATCTGGCTTTTTTATTGCTCACCTTCAGTGCACTTGTCAATTTGGTGACAGAAAGTAGACTCTTTATTAGACCAGCCAAAAGTAGTTGTGACATGAGCACATTGCAGGTTGTACTGTATGTAGAAACTTATTAAACATGAATTTACTAATGAAAATGAAAGAAAGCTGCGCAATTGTCCCTCAAGTTGCCAACTATTCTACTTTTTATTCTTATTTTTAAAAAGATAGTCCGAGAATTAAAATTAAAGAGATGAAATAAAATAGATTTCAAAACTTAGGACTCCTTTTGAGACAAGGCTTAAGCCAGGCTAAAATGTTCATTTATGTTCACATTAATTGAATTCTATAAAGCCTGTTTATGAAACTGGCCATAAAAGCAATGAAATTTTTGACTGTAAAGAGGGGTAACTATCTAAATAACACATATTTAATTTTATACTTAATCAGTGGACAGGTACATATGAATCCCCTCTGCTTATATCCACCTGATAAAAAGCCACTCTTCCATAATACGTCCCCTCGTGATAGCGTTCTTGTCATATTTTATTCTATAAACATTTCAATATAAAATTCTTACAGCATTGCTTCTTTGAACTTTAGGTAACGAGACACATCTCGCCTTGTGTGTTGACAGATGTAAGGCCACTCGCAATATTGCCTGTCACTCCGATTGCCTGCCTCAATGTTTACTGATGCTATCTCTTGCTTCGTTTATAACACCTCTACGAAAATAAATGAGAAAAACTCCATTGCTGTATTTTTTTCCAGAACGACAGCACCAAAGTAAAAATATATAAATCAAGCTCAAGCAAACACCTCAGGTCAAGCGCAATAACACCCGACCTCTCTGGCGCTGTCTGTGTGTGTCTTCCTATTGTTTTCCCCTTGCGCACTGTAGCGTATGATTAAGATGCATTCTATAATATTTGGAACACTTCTTGCCAGATGAATTTCACGGAGGAATTTCACAAAGGCATTTCAATTGCATCTCTGTCGGTGTGATTTATGGCTGGACTTTGCTTCCTTATTAACATGAAAAAGTCTCCTTCCCCCCCTCTCCTCTTGCGGATGCCGCCTAATACTTTGGCAGGAACGGGAGTTCGAGAGGTCGGCGATTACGGCAATCTCCTCCTAAGCAATACCCGTTATTACTGCCCTCTAGGGAACGCCAACTCAGAGAATTGCAGTATAATGTATAATAACGCAATGTTAAAAAAAAAAAAAAAAATGAAAAAGGGAAAGCACCAGATGTTGGCTTGCTTCATTTGCTGTAATTTAGCGAGACAAAAGAGATGTATAATGCAGATTACTAAAACATCTGTTCGGCTGTGAGGCATTTGACTTATTTGCGACATTTGACTCAGCGACTGGATCAGTTCCACAACTACTGTGTGAAAAGGATTCAGAATGTCACAGTTTTTTTAGAGGACCGTTTTATATATATATATATATATATATATATATATATATATATATATATATGCTTCATTCGATGATGTTCCAGTAAGGTATTGTTTTTGATTGACACCTTAACAAATCCAAGGTAAAGGCAATATGTGCATCTATCAAATGAAAAGGAAACAGGTCAGCGGCAAGTTAGCCTAATTTTTAAATGCCCTGAAAAAGGTGACTTTAAGCAATTAATAATGGAAAAACACTCACATAGTATCTTAGTTAGCTATTTTTTGTTTTAAATATTTTAGTTTTATATTAATAAGAAATAGAAATCCGAAGAAAAGTGAAATCATTGTTAGCTCATTAGCTAGTTAGCTTGCTAGCTTTTTTGTCGCAGAAAAGACTCCTAAAAGCAAAGAAAAAAAAAGGGAAAAAGAAGCCTTCTTTGCATTATGAGGACATTTTAGATGGGCGACGTCATCTTTCAAGATTCACACTTTGTACTAATCGTACTAGCGTTCCATTAACATAACCTTTTCATGTAAAAATAGTTTGACAAGTGATGAGACTGTTGATAGTCACTAATTATTTCTTCTGTATTCATGCAAATCCGTCATCCATACAGTACTACTCCTGCGCTCGACGTGTCGGAAATCGTTTTTCTATCGCCGAAGCTTTTTGTCATGTATACTTTTTTTCGTCGCGCCGGACGACAGCCCGAGTCGAAGTCGTCGTTATTTTACCCGCCTTTTGGGGCATTTGAAGTATTAATCAAGTCATCCTGAACAAATAGGCAGTGGAACAAATGGCTGAAAATGAAAGGTTCATCCCTCATCAAAGCATGAAACCCGATGCCGTCTCGTTTTGTGACAGGAAGAGTGGACGCTTTTCAACACCCGCGCACAAAACGCATACACTCCACGCGGCCAATTCCATTAGGATTTACATTTCATTAGGCTTCGCTTAAGTGAATTCTGCAATCTCTCTTCCATGTCCACCCTGCAAAACAAATATAAAAATGATAAATAAATAAAATATGAGGCAACATTGTAGCAGGACTAGTATGCCCGCTTTGGCTTCTCTTTGTTTGCTTTTCATGCAAAAGCACAATTATGGAGCGTGGTGAAAAGGAACTCCTCCACACTTTATCAATGTGGTATTCTCTTCACTGAATTGAAATGTGGTATTGATGGAAAGCACGGGAGATAAATGATTCAATGAGGAAGATTGAAGTGTATCAGCGTGTTTTTCAAAATAAATGAGTAGAATACAGAAATAATTGGAAAAAACACACTTTACTTTAAATAACTAACATGATGCATTTGCAGCTGGGCCCTTTATCCAAAAGTGCATTCTTTGGTTGCTGTATTCCAATTGTGGGCTTCGGCAGCCATTTTAGGGTTGCGCCATTCATAGTGAACATGACAAAGCTGTGTAGTTGCAGGTAAAATACAGGAAAGAGAAAGAAATTAGTTAGCCTTGGTTAACTTAATTGTTATTATTTCGGATAGTAAGATGCACTGGTATATAAATCGCAGCAAAAAACATTGATAAAAAAAAAAAATCGTGTCTCATTCGGAAAGATCGTATATAGAAGTTCTTAACTGTATTTATTTGAATTGAATTCACATATTTTCAGTTCTATTTTACAGTTGTTCTATAAAGTGACATCTTGAACAAATGCACACATTTGGTGGCTCCTCATGGCTAGCAAAACAAAACAAAAACAAAACCTGCAGATAAGATGCACTGGACTATAAATCAAGAGAAAAATGTTTTTGTTTGTTTTTTTTTTAACCGAGAAAAAAATGGCTCATAAAATATTAATGCGGAAAGGTTAGGGATTATCATTTCATTGTTGCAAATCTGCAACATCTGCCTTGAGAGGGTTAGCCTGTTAGCTAGCTATTGCTAGCTAGCCGCTCTTCCTTCCATTAAAGGAGGGCTCCAGACTAGTTTTGCCTCACTGTATCGAGGATCACTGTTTTTTATTACTATTTATTTTTCCCTTTATATTTATTTTTTGTGTTCACCCATATGTGATGTCCTTGCGGGTGTTGAGAAGTCATTTTTTGTGTATTCATTCATTACAACGGTAAGCCTTAAAAAGCTCCCTTGGGTGTGTTCAATTGAAAAAGCTCAGAATAAAAACAATGGTGCAGTTTATATGTAAATATGCGGCGGCCAGAGGGTGACCTAACCACCATGTAGCTCCGCAACTGTGATGAGTGGGTCAAGGATTATAGTTTGGGCAATGCAGCACATTGCACCACATTGCAGCATGCGATTGTGTGTGCCCGGACCTACAAAAAACACAAATCAGTTTCGAAGACATCAACTTCAATTTCAAGCATGAGTGTGACAAACATTTTTAACAACTTAAGTGCGAGAAAATCTCCAACCAATTAAAAAGAAAAAAATGGCTCAGCAGGATACAAAGCCAACATTTCTGGAAGCCTGCAAGAAAACATCAGGGAAAAAAAAGTGAGTCTTCAAGGGGGGGAAAAAAATCATCTTCCTGTTTACTTGCTATAATAAAAATATCAAAGCGCTTCTTTTGGACAGTTCCAACCTGGGCTTCATCTGGAAAAACAACGACGTTTTCACTCGAGGAAAACAACACTCATTTATGATGAAACAAAGCAAAGCAAAATGTGACATCTCGCTATAAACATATGAAGGTTATCAGAACTCTAACCAATTTTATTTGAAGCAGACAAGACGTCGTCATAAAGGCCGGCGGTGTCACAGTCTGAAGTTTTAAAAAGGAGGAGTTAAAAGGAACTCCACATGAACAAAATATCCCGCGAAATAATAGATGTTCATGGCTCTGTGGACGTACAATTACACATGTAGAACTGCATTACAAATCTGGATGATGTCAAAGCTGTGTTTTGACAAAGGATAAACATAATAAATGATTAAAGGAATAAAGAATAGTTTTGATTTTGTGGTAGTGGCAATAAAGTAGGACACAGTACAGTGTTTCCTCGCTACATTGCGGTTTGGTTATTGCGGCATCGCATGTTTTCATTAAGACCATATTCCTTTCAAGCAGCAGTCAGAACACAGCAATTTTATTTTAAAAAAATCACTTCATGAATTTTTATTTATCACAATATCTATTAGAGAATTAGCTCGCTATTTTGTCTTAAATATGTTTTCGTCCGAAGTCAAACCAGACAAAATAAATCTCGATTTTTATAATTGGTGAGTAAAATAACAGTTCCGACTCAAATTCAATACTTGATAGCGTCTTCTGTCTCTCTTTTTCTACCAGAAGTTTGCCCCCGATGGCTAGTAAAAGAACTTTAGATTTGCTGCACTGGACTATGAACCGCAGGGTTCAAAGCGTAAGAAAAAAGTAGCGGATTATGGTGTGAAATTCATGGTAATCATATATTGAACAAAAGACACACAACAAAAAAAATCACTTCTCCGTCGAAAATGTTGTAACCCCAGCAATAAATGAGGGAACAATGTATTCAGATTTCATTTTATTTTATAATTAGATTGGGGAAAGAAAGCCAAGTAAGCTAACATGGCTAGCTATGAACAGAAACAAAAAAAGCTTCATCCGTAACAAGAAAAACAATTCAAGCTAACCTGCCATGACGAAATTACGCTGCCTAAAAAAGACAACGGAACTCAAACAATATTTCAGCACGTTCATATTGAGATCTTTTTGTCTCCAAATGAACCATTTTTTTCCCATAAATGGTCATTAAAGTGATCCATGTATAATGCAGACCCAAATCGCTATGTTTTTCCATGAAATCTATTTCATCGTTATTGCATTTGGCTAATTGTAAGTACACATTCGTGAGCTGTTGACTAGAGCGCCGCTAACGAGCACAGACGTAGCTCAAAGACACGAGACGCCGCGTTTTTCCCCATCAATATTTCATCGCCAAAACTTCCTAGCTAATCAGAGCTTCCTCTTTTTGTGACTTTGACGACTCAAGCGCTCCTTTTTTTTTTTTTGTTTTGAAACGAGTGAAGTGAGGTAAACGCCTGCACATCGCTACAATATGAATGCGTCGCTCGTTTTTTGTAGGTCAAAATAGAAGCACGTTGTAAAGGATCTCTGATCTTATTCTGGTTTTTGGGAAACGACCCAAGAGCGAAACGTTACCGTAAAAATTCCTGGCACAAATACGAGATTTCCTGTGAGATCTGAGCATTTACAATGTGATTGAATGAGATCATTTATTTACACTCGCCATCCTGCAAAATCTGTATGTGACACATTAATGCAATGTAAACCCCCATGAGTTACAGGAACGCCATAAAGCAATGATCACCTATGTTACAATTTTCTCCCTCCTATGCAGCCCGCCGTGTCATTTGTCTCCTCTTTACGTGCTGCGATAGGTCATTAAAGTGGTCTTGGAGCTGTAGAGTAAAACACTGAATCATGTCTCCCCATTCCATCTGCTGGCATGCTTAATCTGGGGCACAAGGGCTGGCGCGCATATGGCCGACATTTAAGGTTTTATATAACAACTGGCGGCCAAATGAATCTGACGACAGTGAGCTATAGATACGGAGGCGTGGAGAAAGAACCTTGTTGGTTTCACCATTTTACTGATTTACCAATGGTTTTAGAGCTTGCTCTGTCTCATGAATGGAATATGGTAGAATTAATTGCTATAAATTATTTTTTACTACTATTATTTTACCTTTGCCTTTTGTTACATATAACCGTTACAGATATATTCAGGTACTACTTTATTTTCCAAATAACATCTCTGGTTCATTTACTGTATTCTAATTTTGACCACTAGGCGGTCACTATCATTTCTTTTTTCTTATTTGAATACCCCCCCCCCCTCATCCAAACTCCAAATGATAACATAATCCCCCTCCCTTCATTTTGTTTCATAACAATTTACTAAGGTTGAACATGAGTTAAAGTGACAAGATAGACCTACTTATTATTCATTATCTTCTATATGTATGATTTTTTTTTTTAGACACCAACAAAATCGGCCTGTGCTAATTGGTTAGCAATAGCTTGCTAGCATTTACATTTGAGGTCAACACTAACAACCATTCAATTCACACATACATAATGCTATATGTACATTACACATTTATTAGTATCTTGAAAGTCATTTACAGATGCTAGTTCAACAATAAATCAACTTGAGAGTGGAGCTGCTTGTTAGCTACTGCGAGGTCAATAATGTCTCTGTTCCTCTTTTTGACGAGCAGACTGGGCACGTTTAGTGTTTGACTGCACTTTAGTGGTTAACATTTGATCACATAAAAACAGAGCAGTTTGTAGTGATATGCTATTTCTTATACAGCTCTAGTTGCTATTTAGATTTTTTAGATCCCTTGATTTTGGGAAGGCCCATATGCTAATATTGTCTTTAATGGAAGCCCGGTTGTTATTAAAACGATGTGGTTTAAGCACACATGTAGCATCAGCATGGAGTCGAATGTCAAGATAGTCATTGCATGTTTGTTTTTTTGTACAGCGGTGGCATGCCTTTTTCACTTTGCGGTCATTGAACACTATTTTTGTCAAATCAGAACCCATCCCAAATTGTACCATTTAGTGAGGCTTTCTCCTTTGACCCCATTATAACACTGCATGAAGGTTTCATCTACAAAATGGTGAAATAAACAGGCAGAGGTTTTGGGATACTTTCAGTCAAGTTTTTTTTTTAAGTCGACTGACCTATTTTGGTCAACTTTTTTTTCCCCAGACCCAGAGTCTACCGGTGTATTTAGTTGTTCATGTCCTTATTCCCCCACAAAAGCACACACGCCAAGTAGCATATGTTGGTAGAATTAAAATGCAGCAACAGTAAATGAGTGGGATGTGCTGTTTGTGTTTTGTACATTTCAAAAGGGAATAAAATGTGTTGGTTTGGAGCTATGAAGAAATTATGAATCACACAAATAGCAGTAGTTAGTCTCGTAGGAACTCGCTTGAATTGTTTTCATTCAGCGTAAACTTAAAACCGGTGAAAGTGCAGAGCCTTTGATGGTAATGATGGATTAGCATATCTTTTTTTTTTCAGAATGACACAAAATACACAATCATAAAAATTGTAATGGCAAAGCTCACTTCTGTATACTTGTAAAATTCTGATGTTGTGCGCCATTTCACACATTCTCCAGACAGATAATGTTCCATCCAATGGCGGCTTCTTACCTGAATGCCTAATCATGCTTAGACGCTTTAGTTCCTGAATATGCCAGGCGCAAGCTATTGACTCAATGACAGTGCGTCTGCTTTAGCGCTTCAGCATGGCAGACAGCTGGAGAAAACCTGGCACGTTTATCCTCAGGCTTATAGGTGCTCTGCCACGGAGTAACAGAGATTTCTCTATCTCGTTTCTTGACGTGCGTCTCGCCGGTCTCATGAGTAAACGGCGCCAAAGCTCCCACGCAAATATTTTGTAAGCTCGATCTGGCAGATACATTTGTATGTTTTCCACTCCTGTTAAATGTGATTGTTGTCAGCATAAGGAAAAGTTTTGCATATAGGAAATGATACGTCCGATGTACTGCTTTGACCTTTGGTCCTCGGATGTTTTGGATTCTTTGAGGTTTTGAACCACGCAAAAAGTGCAAGGTTTGTAAGCAATTGAGAGTGTTCAGCTTTTGCAGATAATCTATTTGTGCGGAGAATCACCGTATTCAATTTGCGGAAAAACTCCCCTATTCACTGTTTTTGCACGCGGGTAAAAGTCTGATGGTGAACTAAGACAGAAATGAGTAATGCTGGAGGGGGCCCCAATTTTTCATCAGGGCTATTGTGGGGCCACATATAAGCATATGTTTTCTAACCAAATGTAGGACAAAAGGACAATTTGTCAAAATAAAGGCTCTTACTACATTTCAAGTTTTATATCACAATCGGCCATAATTCTCTCCCGTACTGCAAAAAAACTAGTATGTATATGTAAACATCAATAATATTACAATTTTAAGATAAGTTGTTTATGTATATAAGTGCACAAAACAAGTTCTTGCATTTGATGTAAGTTCCGCTGTTCTGTGGTTTTGTGTCTTCCTTGAATGTGAGTTTTATTTATTCATTAATTCTTGCTTCAAACAGTTTGTTGTTGGGTTAGGATAGTGGTTTTCCATGCATTGAGGGATATTTGAAAGAAGATTTTTGGAAAGATTTTCACTCATCTCAGAATTCCGAATTCATTCTCGGTTTGACCTCAGAATTCTTTGACTCTCGATTAAAGTCGTAACTCGTCTTCAGATTTCTGATCTATTAGTCTACAAATTCAGACAAGTCAGTTCTGATTGGAAAGATGGATAAAATGGAACTCTGACCTGAAAGACAGAATTCTGACTGTATTTTCACTTATCTCAGAATTTAAACTTGATTCTTAGGGTTCTCAATTAAAAGGAGGAAATCTGACTTTATTTCTCAGTTTTCCCTTCTTTAAAGTCCAAGTTCTGACAGACAGAATTTTCGGTAGAAAGATGAGTTTTCTTTACTGGCCCTTCGGTATTCCTAAATGTCATTCTAAATCTCGAAATGAATAAATAAATAAAAAATAAAATCATAGCCTACTCACATTGGGGTATATGGCCTGCTTTAAGAACGATTAAGCCATGTATGCCATCTAGTAGTATATGGGGATGTTACAACTTAAAACTAGTCAAAACCAGAGAATTGGCATTGGCAAATGCATGTTTTTATTTTAGTTCCTTTTAGTCAACATTATTTAAATTGTATTTAATTATTCATTTATTTACTGACAATTGTTTTTTGTTTCGTCATATTCAGGGAATTTGCACGTTGGAAGGTGAGGAATACAGCGATCGAGAGGCGGGACCTGATCCGGAACCCCGTTCCGCTCATGCCAGAGTTCCAGCGCAGCGTCCGCTTGCTGGGTCGCAGACCGACCACGCAGCAATTCATCCATACCATCATTAAAAAATATGGGACGCACATTCTCATCTCTGCCACACTGGGAGGTAAGACAGCAGATTTTACCACAGGTGGAAAAAAAAAATGTGGACAATAATAATCCCAGTGATACACACAAAATAATAACAGTTCCATTTTTGCAAGGGGTGTTGATTAGCCCACCATTTTATAGCCTATGTATATCATCTTTGCTACATAGGATATGCATATTTGTCTGAAAGGCAATTGCAGATGATGTGTTCAAGGACAGCTCAAAATTACTGCATTAAAATGTACTTGTTTTATTTATTTGCTTTTAAATAGGATCATAAAGTATAGATACGTTTTTCACAATTGTGTTTTTAGGTTTTTGTTGATTTTACCATAATAACAATGTCTATTTATTTATCTATTTTATTTTAGTAGTGGAAGTGTTGAAAAACAAATCTTTTATCTTATATCTTATATATATCTTATATAATCTTATATATATATATATATATATATATATATATATATATATATATATATATATATATATATATATATATATATATATATATATACACAAATCAAAATGTTTGTTATTGATGATGGGGAAAAAAAAAGGTGAGGAAATGTTTATCTCGTGCATCATTTTGATCATTTCTATCGTAAGCAAATAATCACCGACGCAATTTGGGGCATTTGATTTGATTTTTACATTCAAACCATCCAAATATTGCTTTTAACCTTGAGGCCCTTTTCGCCTCAAGTCGCAGGTCAATACACTTGTTACAATCTCACCAGTGGGATTGCCCATTAAAGAACACAGTTATAGAGGACAATAAAGGTGCTCAGCAGGCTAGTAATCAAGAAGAAGAGGCTAATTCTCTGTACGGCCATCTACACTTTTATGCTCTCAAGAGTCATTATACACCAGGGTAGGGAAGAAGTGAATTTTCACAGGCAACTTAAATTTCACTGGTCAAGTGTAAAAAGCGCTATTAGAGGTTGGCCCATTTGACTGGAACATGGGACCAAATCGAAATAGAGAAACTGCAGGATATTTTGATATTCCTGGGTGCATATGCGGCGTATTTACTTAATGGCCCTCACTTTGCTGGCCTTGTTCCATCAAGTCAAATGGCGCTTACGTTTTCAAATATGTGTTCCTTCCCATGTTACATTGTACATGAGCATTACCTCCAAACTATTTTGTTAATGTCAGAATACAATTGAATCTATTTTTTGGGAATATGACTGAAGCGGCACACCTGTTTTTTGGGTTTGGTCTTGTGACGTTCACTATCTGAGCCACGATTGGTTCTTTCATCACCTCTTAGCAACCGTGATTTTTTTTTTCATTTGGCAGCAAGCGGCAAATAGATAAAAACAGGTACTTAAGTTGCTTAATTTATATTCTACGAGTACGATATTAATCAAGATGTTGTGTTTGGAATAAGTGAGCTACATAGAACATATTGCTGTAAAGAAAACCTTTCAAAACATCGTTTCGAATTTGTTTCAAATACATTGTTGATTTTATTCACTCTTTTTTCCTTTCATTTTAGCAAGTTGTGTTACCAAGTGACTTGGTAAATGCACTTATGTTTAGCTTATATTATTTCTTGAAAATGAACAAAATTATGAAAAAACGATAACTCCAATAATCACTGCGGTATTCACTTTTACAGTCGAAAAAATACAAAAAAAAATATGCTAGCAAGTTTACCAGTTCAGTACAATTTGTAGTCAAAAGTACTCTATGCTATGCTGTCACCTGTCATAATACTATTTCATAAAACTATACTATAATTCAACAAATTCAATATGAAAGTCAGCTATCTCTTCATAGGATGAATGAAAGTCCGTTTAAGGTCTTTCGATAAATACTCATGAATTACTGAGTGTCTTGCCTTCATTGGAGCATTTGGACTTTATCTGACCCAAAACGAAGGTTCAATCAGATGTTGAATGCTTTAAAGTTCCCGCCGAAAGATGGCGGTGGCTTCTGACAGCTGCTCTGAGAGGCGTAGACTTGAAAGAATTTTGCCACTTTAGATCCTACAACTAAAACGGAACCCCTGTAAAGTGTAGTCATAACTGACAAAACTATGAAAACAGCTCCACGTAAATGTTCTGCGCGTCTGTTGTATGCTCTTAGCGGGTGAGAACAGAAACTCGCAGACTACTTTACAGCGCTCATTTTCTGTGCTTCTACCACCAGAGAACTTTTTGAGTAGCGAGGGATTTACTGCTCAATCGGGCCGGTATATAAATGGTGGGTAGCTTCTGCTGTCACATTTACTGTGGAGGGCGGATCTTCAGACTCTGGAGTTAAAACTGTTTCAGGTGCACCATATTGCGACATATAGTTTCCGGTGCTCCCGTAGACTGTGATCCACATTATAACTGGGTGTTCCATTCACTTACTTATGAGCCATTTGCTAACAAAAACAGCAGCACTGAATTATGCCAGGCAATTTTTTTGTTGTATTTTGATACTTTTTACCGTCAGGAAAACACAAACATTGTCATGTGTTATCGTTCAATAATAATAAAACACATCTAACGTCTTTGCTAACCAAAGTGGCAGCACCTACAGAAATATTTAATTATTCTGAGACGCTATGTGTTACATGGTCTCTTTGCATTTTGTTGATGCCCTCGTGTTCTGTTCCGTTTGTGTTCTCATTTTCTTACCGTCATCTTATTGTGCTCTTAAAAGGATAGTCCACTTATTTAGTCATTTTCAGTGGTACGATCTTGTTTTGTGAACAATTAATTTGATAATTCAATAATTTATAACAATTAAATCAAGTTAATACCCTCAAACACATTTTTTACTCACATTGACTGAAAATGATATCGCCTTTGCTCAAAACTTGTGTAATGACCAATCATGGCTCAGCTGTTAGTTATGTGACGTTCACAAGCTAAGCTGTGATTATGTAAGGACATTTAACACGTGATTTTCATTTTCAATGAAGGCAAGGGATGATAGTAGCGATCTCTTCAGAAAAATACATTATCAACTTGACAGGTAACGAGAGGTGGCACGTGACAGGTTGGGTCAAACCATTAAGTATTGGGGGAGAACCTGTGTTTTTAAAAATAATGAACTTGAATAACCTACTGAACATAACATCTGTTTTATGAACTTATAATTTCCTGAAACATTTAATGAATTCAATAATTACGTTTAAAGGATTTTAGCATGTTTGTTTGTTTTATTCAAAATCTCGAGTACCCCCAGGGGTATCCTTACCCCCATTTGCACTGATGGATACCTCACACACACACTTTACCAAATTAGATCCCACCATCGACGGTCGGTCAAGTTATTAAACACCTCTCATCTGTCACTCATGTCGTTTGCTCACTATGATCCCTATGTAACGATATATGAAATGTTCTATGTAGTTCCGTTAAGGAAAAATCCGCACAAGTATAACACCTACATTTTCTGAAGAGCAAGACATTTATCTGACAAGTCACACAGTGGAACTTAAACGCAAGTGATTGATTCGGAGCGCCGAACCTGTTGAACAGAACAAGCGTGTTGTCAAGTAGATTACTTCTTTAGCATCAACAAGCAGCACAATATAGATTCCGGCCGAGGGGAAAGAAAGCCAGAGCGAGAGCTCATTCCGCTTCCCTCTCGTAAACGCGCTACCTGTGATTGGATCTGAGGTGCTTGCGTTGCGACGGTCCTCCGCGCTCAGCGGCACGCTCGCAGAAATGGTTTATTGAAATGACTCGGCTGGGGTCGCGGGGGAGTGTTTTTGCAACTGATTTTGTGGGGATGTGAAGGAGAATTTGGTGAAAGTGCTCCTCGCTGCTACTTTTTGTCATGTTGCTCACCGCTTCGGGTGTTTGTGTTCATCTGCAGTCAGCTTGAAGTGCTCAAGACGGGGTTTGATCATTTCGGTTAGAAGTGTTTTCAACAATTCAAGTTTTTTGGGGGGTAGAGACTCATCTAACCATTTTGCAGCGTTTTCACCAATTTTAGTCATTTTCTTCTCGGTATTTTAGCCAAGGGATGACACACACTTGGGAGTGTGATAACTAAGTGGTCATGCCATGTTCAATTTTGACGTTGTCACCATCTGGGTGAAATTTCAGCTCCCAAGTGTCTTCTTTCAGTGCTTTCCCTTTGATGTGAAATGTATTTATAGATCATAGAATTGGAAAAAATAACACACAAGGTTACTTATAAGAAGTGTTTTAACAGTGTACATTGAGAATTTAGTTGAGAAGTTAGAAAATTACAGGGAGCCCTCATCTGTAACATTCTATTTGAAAATTCATCTATTTGTGTTTGATGTGGAATTTTTTGTTGTAGTTGCATGTTGATACCAGAAGGTGGCAAATCCTTGGCCAGTCAATGTAATAATTGGTGGAAGTGTTGTTGAATCAGTGGTTCTTCATCGTTTTTCAGAATTTCAGTCAAAAACCCACTACCCAGCGCAAAGTATTTTAAGGATCACAGAACCAGGGGAAAATAAATAAATAAATAAATAAATAAATAACCGTGCCATTGAGTTACATTTATAGAGGTAGCTCCAGGCGTATTTTACTCAGTAACTGTGAAAGATTGATCATGTGACATATTTTATTCCTGGCTCATCTGCCGGAAAATTGTGCCACTAATGACAATGTGCATCAGTGTATACCCTGAAACAAAACAAATGCATATAACATTTTGCAAATTATTCACTATTATACAATTTGGAAATAAGTTGCTTCCTACTTCAAATACTTACCGGCTCGCTATGCAGTTTCTGTTAAGCGTTATTTTAGATTTTCTGATATCTGCAGGAATCTTAATAAAGTGACAATGTGTAAGATTTAGACCTTTTTTCACTACGGACAGCAGGAGGTGCTGGATTTACCATTGTCCGTAGCTATAACAAACATGGCAGCCTCCGGAGGAGTGCCACCTCTCAGGTAGTATAATTTCATAATAACTAGACCTACACTGTAAAACATATTATTTAAAATATGTTTTTCATCATTTAATTCATTCATTTTTAAAGAAAAATGGTCTAAATCTTACACATTGTTCCTTTAAAATCTCTCTTGTATTTCAATTACATGCATTTGATGGATCTAGACTACAGAAGACTTGAGTTTAGCCTGAGTTGAAAAGTTCAATTGAACATTGAAAATTTTGTATATGGTAAGACTGACAACCTCATTTAAGACCCAGCGTTTTCATTTGTGTCCATGGTCGTGGGCATTAGTTTTTGGCCAGTATTCTTTGATTCATTGATGCTATGCTGTTACAGTGTGCTCAGTGGCGGTCATCTTGGCTTTTTCAATGATGGCTCATATTTTAGGGTGGAATGCAGTTAACCTTGCTGTCTTTTGAGACTAAATGGACAGAGCAGTGGACACAAATGAATAGGCAATTTTTCCAAAGGATATAACCGAGTTCATATTTATCACCTCCTTGGTCATATTAAGTAAAAGAGAGGTCTTGAATTTTAACAGCAATGTTCGCACGCTATATTGGGTTTTAATGTTCACGCTTCTACTGTATTGCAGATTTTTTGTTTGTGTTCAAATAAGGCAGTAGGGGTAAAACTAAATGCTCTCACTGTTATCTGGATTTTCAACTGCGCTGAATTAGTCCGGAGCATAACAAAAAACAGTAGAAATTATTATGGCTTCAAGACCTACGGTTACAACATTGGATTTTTTTTTTCCTTGAAAGTATTTTATAAAATACTGCGATGCTTGCCTGGTGAAGCTATTAATCCATTTTTACAATGTTCTAATTACATATTGCCAAAGTATTTTTGTATGCTTCCTAACGCCCACTTTTTTTTATCATTATGCCTTTATACATAAAAGCATATTCTTTTGACTGAATGGGAAAAAGAAAAAAAAACATCCATTAGCCCCTCTCCACTGGATTAGTGCCATGCATTCCGTCACCATTTAGCTAAATGCGTCTTCATAAAATGATCCACACATGTAACATTAACATGGAATGCAGGGCCCTAGCGTTTCCATTACTTTAAAACTCTACTTGCACTCTACACCCCCGTTGACATCCTCAAACAAACATGCATACATTTTAAAAATATGCAAATTGTTACTTAGTGGGGGGCTTTTAAAGGTGATACACTACATTGTTTTTAAAAGGCTTAACCAAAAGTCCGCCCGAGCGCATTAATTGTGATTATGGGCAAGCGAGGTGGTCTGTAGTAGTAATTTATTGCTAGAGTAGAGGCAATAACCACAAATATTTATGAAGCTTCATGCAACGGTAGCTTACTATAAAGTACTTAATGTGGGAACATTATTAGTGCACAGCAGAACAATTGAAGCAGGGTACACACGTTTGTATTTTTTTAAAATTCATTTTAGCTTTGCTGAGGGACGGTTTTTATGGCAGATTTAATCAGAAAAGAGAAAGCAGACATGATTGTGTGAAAAGGCAAAATTTTAATTAAAAAAGAAAGCAGGAATACGATACAACAAAAAACATTCACATACCTACATTTTTTTCATAGTCTTAGCATGTTTTGTTGTTTTACAGATGGTAAGTTTTAATGCAGTAACCAATAAATATTTCAAAAATTATTCAGTGAATCGGATGAGTTGATTAAAAATTGTGCTTTTTTTCTAAAAATGCAGTAAATGCATTTTTGCATCATGATCCAGTTTACAAGTTTAGTCAGAAAATTGGCAAACATTTTGATAATTGTCCTTCAAAATAAAATCTACTAAAAAAATCCAACGATAATAGTCTGTTTCATGAAATATTAAAGAAAGTAGATTTGAACTGTTAGGAGGCTGACGTTCTCAACATTATGACAATTTTAGGGCTCTACATCATTCATGGATCATCAAAACGAATTATTGATTGATTAGATTATCAGTTAGATGTTGACTCAAGCTGGCAAAAAACACATCTAGGTTTAGGCTAAATATAGCAAGTTTTTTTGAGTTGCATCATTGTTACTGCTTTCTGGTTGACATCTTTCCATGTCACTGCTGTCCTTGTTTTTTTTTTTTCATCTGTTTTATTTTTATCACGTGTTGTCACCCATTGAGGTTGAAAATAGCGTATTTTGACAATATATAGCGTTAAAAGTACAGGAATGTGCTCTATGATCAGATGTAGAGCGTACAGTAAACATAAAATATAAAATTAGGTACCTGGAAAATGATTCAAAGTACACACCTTAATTTTTATTATGATAATATTTAACACACCTTAGCATGACCAGGATCGTCTTTTGGAGACATCCAAACGCTCAAATTTGGCCTGAATGTCCGTCTGTGTTCATCCAGCTTGAGTAAAGTGTCAGGGCCTCGAGTGCGACAAGATTTTGTACTCCAACCAGGCGCCAGACTGCTCGTCCCGGTCGCCACAAGTTAAGTGAGCAATTCGCATGCATCGCCCCGGGGACGAATAAAGCATTCAAGGGTGTCGCCAACGTGAATATGCGTGACACGCTCTCCAACCCGACCGCGGGCATTTGCCTTTTTTGTTGAACCGCGGTCTTGGAAAGGCGAGGTCACGTGAGCCCGTGGGATTGAACGGGGGCCGTTCGCTTGTTTGCTCCTCGCGCTCGTCGGAATGAGATGTGGATAAACATGATGTTTCATAGAATGAGCAAAGCACAAACCTTTTGAGAATGTGTCAACAAACAAATGTATGACATGCAAATCGCCGGTGATTGCCGCACGGCGGGTAAATATTTGGGCCTGTTATGGCTCAGTGCATTCACATTTCACACCCCGTGTTTGAGCCGTCGTTGGATTACAGCCTTTTTTCCGACTCTTTTAAATACAGTCCACCAATGGCCGTACTAAATTTTGTGAAAAACAAGATAGAATAAATGTTTATTATTATAGAGTGCACTTATATATTACGAGAATGTGCTGTTTCAAGTAATGTGGACTTTTTTATAACTATTCCTTTGGGCTTTTATGTGTTTTTCTTTGGAAAAGCAGCAGGCAAACAAAAAAAACAAACATTGTATCGTTATTCATTACACAAGTCGTAGAATCAAAGTGTAAAAAGAAGCTAACCGCTGTTAATAAATTGTAACACTATACGATTGCATTAGCATGGATTTGTTCAAATTAGCATGAAATTCTTAGTCATACTGTAAGTGTAAAATGAAGCTCACTCATGTAAAACTCACCTTGACATAATGCCTGACAGAATACTGACAAGGAATACTTTTACGCTCATCTTGAGCATTGTGGTCAAACACAAGAGTCGCTGGCTTGCTGGTGCCTATCCCAGCTGGCTTTTGGGCTGTAGGCAGGGGCACCCTGAACTGGTAGCCGGCTAATTGCAGACCAACAACCATTCACATGCCAAGTCACACCTGAGCATAATTTAATATGACCCATACACCTGCCATCCATATTTTTGGAGTGTGGGAGGAAGCCGGAGTGCCTGGAGAGAACCCACACAGGCTCGGGGAGAACATGCAAACTCTGCTTGAAGGCCAGAGCGAGGTGGCTCCCATGTAATTTTTTATATATATATATATATATATATATATATATATATATATATATATATATATATATATATTTCAGTGGTTCTCGGTCTCAGAGGTTCGGTGGAGCCTCTGCCGCAGAGGTGCACCCCTCAGTCTAGTCTGCAGTTAGTGGGCAGAGTCATTGAAAGCATCCTGCTCTGAGATTTCCCGCCATGCGTGTTGTTTTTTTTATTCGAACAAGGTGATATTAATGCACAATACATTTCGTGCGCCAGTAAAAAAAAAAATCATTTTATTTTTTTACTAAAGAAGGGTTCGATGAATGAGCATATGAAACTGGTGGTGTTCGGTGCCTCCAACAAGGTTAAGAACCACTGATATATATATATATATATATATATATATATATATATATATATATATATATATATATATACAGTGGGTTACGAACTTAATCCGTTCAGCGGCTACGCTCGTATCTCGAATTGCTCGTATAGCGGGCAATCCAAACATGTTAATTCGTGAGTGCGTGCAACGCGCGCAGAAGCCTTAGGTAAAATCATCACGCTGTATACATAAATTAATATTAAGTGACATAATCTACTGTACAGTTGCATTAAATAACAAATACAAAGGATAAATGACTTTTACCTTTGGAAAGACGTGACTTGTGCTGAGATAAGCAGAGATGAGCAGAGATGAATGCTCGAAGTCAATACGGTAAATCAGATATGCTATTGGTCTTACAGTGTCAAAGTAACTTTTTCAGTCAGGGTTTTCTCTACTTCCTTCCATCCCAACCAGCTGTGCCATCAAGCTAGATAAAGGCGTTCGGCCAATAGCATATCGGCACTTCTGTGATTGACGTGTGACACCGGCCAATAGCATCTCCGTGAGTGAGACCGGGTGACCTTAATCGACCAATAGCATATTGGCGTCTCCTTGACTGACTGATAATTATTTGCACTTTTTTTTTAAACGGTTGGAATGTATTGACATCTTATTGATTAAAACACATTTAAATCTGTGACGATTTTTTGTCCTGCAATCGGCACACTTAATTTCATGTCAACTGTTTTTCCCGACGTGAATTGAGCACGGTGGAAGCGGAGAGGTGGTTGTGTGTGTTGCATTTACTAGGCAACACACTTATGGCTTGTTCGAGCGTCAGTTCACCTTTGGTTACAACTCACAAAATTGCAACAATGACGCTGTCCCAATGCATATCGGGAGATCGCCGACTAACCTGACATGCAATCTTGTCTAGCAACCATTATATGGCGCTGTATCATCACCCGTAATAGGGTGCAGAGATTAACCTCTTGAGTTAATACGGCAACGCATATAGGCTATTGGTCTTACAGTGTTACAGTAACTCTTTCAGTCATGGTGCAAATCACGGAGATACTAAAACATCATCCTCTTATTTCTTCCTTTACCGCTGCTAGTAATTTTAGAAGCTATGTCTAACAGATAAAGTTTGCAAAGTCTTCAAAACATTCCGTTTTTCACTCATTTTGTCTACTTCCTTCCATCCTGTCCCATCAAGCTAGATAAAGGCGTTCGGCCAATAGCATATCGGAATTTCTGTGATTGACGTGTGACGCCGGCCAATAGCATCTCCGTGAGTGAGACCGGGTGACCTTAATCGACCAATAGCATATTGGCGTCTCCTTGACTGACTGATAATTATTCGCACTTTTTTTTAAACGGTTGGAATGTATTGACAATTAATTAAAAAAAAAACACACATTTAAACCAATGACAATTCTTTGTCCTGCAATCGGCACATTTAATTTCATGTCAGCTGTTTTTCCCTTTAGCTGTACAAACACTACACTTAAATGGTAATATATTTAGACACCGTGAGTGAGACAGTCAGTGTGAGATTGTAAGACCAATAGCGTTCACGTTACCGCCATAAGTATCTATTAATGATTGTAGATGACGCAACTGCTGAATATATTGACGCAGTTAGGCGAGAACATTTCTACATACTCAATGGCTGGTTTGACGGAATGCTCGCAAGACAAGAGGTTTGCTCGTAAGCGGAGGACAAAATTCTCCCTGATCCACGCTCGTAAGGCGGAATGTTCGCAAATCAGGATGCTCGTAAGCAGGGGGCTGACTGTATATATATATATATATATATATATATATATATATATATATATATATATATATATATATATAGAGAGAGAGAGAGAGAGAGAGAGAGAGAGAGAGAGAGAGAGAGGGGGGGGGCACTGTGCAATATAAGCGAAAAACCAACAAAAACAAGGTTACATACACCTTATTTCTTTTCATTGTGTGCATTTTTTTCTGTATCAGTTGAGATGACATATTGCTCAAATTTACGTGACGTGAAATCACATTTTCAAAATGGATGCATCTAACCTTGCACTCGTTAAGTATTAAAGAAGAAGCTTGGCCGCAAGAATGTGCTGAATCTTTCCGCCCCCTTTTATGCCCGCAAAAACAGAAACTCGTGGCACGATAATAATGTGGGTACATTCTCTATAGCGCGCACAATGCATCAGCCTAACAAGCAAGTCAGGCAGCACATGCTCCTCGTGCTTCCTTTCAAGTGATTAGAAAATCGTAGGAATAGCCATGTATTCAGTTTACTTTCTATTTCTGTCACGGCATTGTCCTAGCACTTGCAAACAGGGCCTGTATGGACGCCGTTCCTTTCACAAGTAATTCCATCTCGACAGGGTAAAGCTGGGTCCTTTCTGGGCGATTGTGCAGATGCCAACCGGGGATAAAGCAGCAAACGTGTCGGGTTTTGTTCCTGGAAAAGTGGGGCATCCGGTTTCTGCGGCTAAATGTTGCTCGTCTTTTTTGTTGTTTTGTTTTTCTCTAATAGATAAGGAGGACTACGATGATTATTTCAGAGATTACAGCAGTTTTCTTTTGATTCCCTCGGAATGGTTCATCATTTCTGTTCCGTCACAAATCACGTTTCCGTTCCTTGTCCGAGAGCCATTGACGTCTCAAAGAGCAATATGTAACCATTTTTAACTCATTTGCTGCCATTGATGGCTATGGACACCTTTTTTCACTGAATTGGCCAGCCCAGTTAAAATAGACCTTTGACGTCAACAGCCATCAATAGCAGCGAATTAGATAAGAATAATCAACAGGCAGTCTTGGTGACATTTTCGGTTTTCCGTTTTGTGCTTTTTGTTTGTTTCTTGTACATACAGAAACAATGTGCCCAAAACACGAGGTCCAAATCTTGGTATGCGTTTTCTTTTCTATGAGTTGTTTAACTAAATAGGTCCTGGAAACCACGTATCGAGAAAAACGCAAAACAAACTTTCACAGCACAATATTCTGCTTTATTCTGTATTTTACAGTTTTTAAACTCGTTGTATATAGCATGAAAAATGAATCACTATGTTCTACATTATTCTTTTCTCGCTCTCTTGTAGGATTTGCGATTTTATCGATTGGTTCCCTTCTGAAATCAAATCTTAAACAGGGTTCAATCCAGATTGAAAAGCATCTAGTAGACATAGTAAATCACATCTGTCAAGTTCCGACACTTAGGCTCAATTTAGAATAGTCTCAATGCTCCGATTACATCCTCATGTAAAAAATCTATCCAGTACAGTACCAGTCAAAATTTTTGAAAACCTTTAAAATCAAATAGTCTCAAACACATTAGGAGGTCGAGAAATTTGACCCCCACTAGCACCAGAAAATTTACAGCCGTGAACTGACGGTCATTACCTGTCTTAAATCATCATCCACATCATAAAAATGACAAAGGAAATACTGTACAAACATGTGCAAAGATGATATTTGGGCTAAAGTGTGCCTTTAGAAATGTCAATTTCTCAAATATATTATCACCTTCATTTGGGAAAGATTACAGCTAAAGAATTATTGTATGAATTTCCGATTCTATTCAGACTTCTTTTTTTTTAGACCAAAGCTTCCATGGCACATTTACAAACTGGATACCGTACAAAAAATTAATTTGTGCCACTTGAACCAAGGCATGTTAAAAGTCCACATGCTTGGTAATAACCGACGTTATATATTCCCTCGTAGGGGAGGAGGCGCTGACCATGTACCTGGCCAAGAACAAGCTGGACAGGAAGCTCGCCAACGCCACTCAAAATGTGGAAGCCCTCCACCAGCTGGCCTCCTCCTACTTCATCGACCGTGACGGCACCATGAGGAAGCTGCACGAAATCCAGATTTCCACCAATGCCATCAAGGTTTGTCGGCCACTAATAATCAAGGCAGCATGCTCTCAACAAGCTATTAATTACAATGCTTTAAGGTTCATATATATATATATATATATATATATATATATATATATATATATATATATATATATATATATATACACCGTATTTTCTGCGCTATAAGTAAAAGCCTTAATTTTTTTAAGAAGCTGATGATGTGCCTTATAATCAGGTGCGCCTTATATATGGATCAGTATTGCAATTGGGATTCATAGATTGGGAATGAAGTGATAAAGTAAGCTTTACTTGTTTCTTTTGTGTGTTTACAATTGAACAAGGTCGGTCATATTGACATTGAGTTATTTTGCTATTGAGAGTTTAGTGTTATTATTTGAGTTCTTATTCTTATTATTATTATTATCTTGTGATTGAAAAAGTTTTATAATATGTCATTAATTGAGGGTGCGTCTTAGAATCCGGTGCACGTAGTGCGGAAAATACGATATATATATATATATATATATATATATATATATATATATATATATATATATATATATATATATATATAAGGCTTTTTAGCGCATAGGTGTCGCACTGCAGTCCTCAAGGACCGGTATCATGCCTGTTTTCCGGTTTTCTCTCCCCGAAGCACCTGATTCAAATTTTTTTCAGCTTATTAGCAAGCTCTGCAGGAGCTTGAAAAAGATTCAAATCATTTGAATTAGGGCCGTTTGAAAGAAAAGGTTCGAAAACATGAAGGATACCGGCCCTCGAGTATTGGAGTTTGACACATGCTTTCGAGTGAGAATTTTGACTTTACATTCTAAGAATAATAGTCAGAATTCTTAGATAATTGAGAAACCTACCAACTATTTTTTTCATTCACACTAATCTTCTATTTATTACAATTATTTTTATGACTAGTAGTAGTAGTTGTAGTAATAATAGTTGGCAGTTTCAGGTGTTTTCATATTTCCTTATGAAACTAACTGTTCTTGCACGGTTAGCAAACCTAAAAATAACTCATTGCAATTCATTACACCGAGCATGAAGACTACCATCCCATACATAACACACGTTATACAGGTAGAAGCCGAATGTGAGGAAAGGCCAATATTGCAGTGCATGCAGCTTATGTTGAATAAATAATACTGCCCAGGGCTTCAGAACAACAGGCCGCCCCTCTCTCATGACCTTGCCGGCACGTACATTAGTTATTTATTTTTTTTATTTTTTGAAAAGCAATACCATGAGTATTAAAGTTCCTTGTGCCACGGCAAAAGGATGAATTATTCTAGCAGGGTGGCTTCCTGTGTCTCTTCGACGGGAACCCGTTGTCAGTCGGCCAGATGTTATGCGGATTTTTCTCATTTTCACATAATTCACCACGAACTATACAAATTAATTTACCACAAAATGTATCCAAGAATGGAATGAATCATTTATACATTAAACCAATTTATTTGAGGTAGACAGAAACCTCAAGCAAACGACACCTAATACTGAATTCTTTTCTTTTTTTTTTCTTTCAAGTAAACACAATCAGTGCTCGATGGAAGTACGTGACCCATACAAGCACTGAACAACAAGCTGTTTATTTCAAGCCCTGGCGCTCCAAATTATTTAGACTTGTTTGGCTTTCCAAAGTCCCACAATCACGCAATTCTTAGATGGAATGAAAGTAGAAATAGAGCGAAACACAGAGAAAATGAAATGTCGCACTCCTTGCTACTTGTAATCGCACTCTGTGAATATAAATCACTTGAAATTTTTCAATCACCAGCGCTGAGCTAAATGGGGTGACATGGAAGGAAAAAAGTTTACTTCGTCTTGAAATCCCTCAATCCCGTTCCGAATGGTAAAAGTCACAAAAGCTCACAGGAATCAAGAACGTTCGCGTTAAAAACCTTCATGATGCTGAAAAGTGTCTTTCAAGACATTTTTTTTACTGTTTGTCTATGCTCTGTGACATTAACCATTTTGCTGTATTTTGACAACTTTTGAGGCATTTTTTTTCACATCTTTCTCGCAGCATTTTACCCAACACACTGTTACTGTGATAACTAAGTGGTCTTGCCATGTTGAATTTTCACATGCTGTCACCATTTGGGTGAAATTTTAGCTCCCTAGTGTCTTCTTCCAATGCTTTCTCTTTTGAAATGAAATTACTTTGTAAAGTAGAAAATACCACGCAAGGGTTGAACAGAAATGTGGAGGAAACAGGCATTGTCTACACGTTAGCTGGGAAACTTGCAAACAGGCGATAAATGTCTACGGTTTGCCCTATCTTCTATATGTAGCTGGGGTGTGTTTTTTTTGTTGGGTTTTTTTTTTTTTCATAAAAAAAGAGGTCTTCAAAAATTCAGATGAACGCGTCATCAAAGACAAGACACACCCACAAAACCATCTGTTTGAACTGCTGCCATCAGTAGATGCTAGAGGAGTCTGAGGGCCAGGACTGCCAGGCTGGCATACAGATTCTACCCACAAGCCATCCGAATTCTTAACAAAGTGCTCATGCACTAATCTGCTTCTTATGACATGCATAAATAACATTTTGCGCTAATTTTTTGCACTACATGATATTTGCACTATATCATTAGCACTAATACTTCTATTGTTATATTATCACTATTTATAATTTGCTTGATCATGGAATGTAGTCTGCTGTTCTGGGAAGTGAACAGAATAAGAATGTCATTGTGTGGTATAATAATACCATACTAATGTCAATAAAACTCTTGAGATTGGCCAAATTCTCCAGTTTGGCATTTGTGTCTAGCAATCATAAACCAGAGTTATATGTCAGCTCTGTAATTGCCGTGAAAGACGTCAATGCTGTTAAAGTTAAAGGATGGAAGAGACAGAGCTCAGAAAACAGGCGAGCTACGATTGGTTGTTACCTGAGTCCTTAGCTACTGCAATGCCATTTTTATTTGACATCAAGAGGCCAACAGACTGACAAAAGTTCCACCCTATTTTTGAGTGTGACTCCATTAAAAGTGGTTTCCGGCACAAATTTTATTTTCTTCACATCCTCTGCTGAAATTCCCATTGGTGTAAGTTCCGAACATTTGCAGGACTTGTTTCGCCCCTTTGCAAACTTCAATCACCACATTTGTACCCTGTGGAAAAGCTCGCCAATGTGCTTGGATGTGACCTTGTAAAAACATAGGAGTGCACTTAGGACTCCATTCACTTCACTTAGAACTTGAAACGTCTTGTTTTTCTCCTGCTTATTTGCCTGAAGAAGCCTTTTTGATATGCCGTTAGTAGCTTAGTGTGCAACTGCACCGCGACCTTCCTCCTCAACTCCACATCCCGGCCCTTCATTCACGTCCTTATCTTTTTTTTTTTGGGAGGGGGCTGGTGAGTGACAAGAGGATTAAAGCGCCGCGGCGGATGAGAGTGCAGGTAGCGACGAATGGAGCGAGGCGAAATTAAGCAAACCTGACAGTGGCTGCTGAGTCAGTTTGCGAGGGAAGGCAAGACTGCGAGCGATGTCAGGGGAAGGCCGGGATGGCTCTCAAGACGAGATGTGGAGTGGACAGTGCGTTTGTCTGTCTAGTGTGACAGATGTGAAGCGTATGTCACGAGGTGAGGCTTGTCTGATTTTTTAGGAACAACTGCTCGAGGGCACAGCGCTAGGATTTAGTAGACGGCACCTCGGGATCCCAGATATCGTCGCATCTGCCGGGATGTAATGACTCATTTGCAACTCCTGCTGGATATCCCTTGCTCTTCTAAACAGGCTTATGCGGCAGCCATGTGCGGATAGACAAAACACAGCTGTGTGCAGATCACAGCAGCTTCCTATGGTGTGTGTTTTCTGCTACTTGAATCCTAGAGAGAACCGGTAACACACATCGGACTGATTGGCGGAATACAACAGTTCAGTTTGATTTTCCAAGAGATACTTTGTGGATGTTGCAAATATTTTCATTCCATAAAGTGCATATCCCACTTAGCTGCAAACATTGCAGAAACCCGCAATTGTTCAAAGGCCTGTATCATGCAATTTTAAACTTTACATGTTGAAAAATATGTATATAAAAGAATGTATATAAAGAAAACTTTCACAACATGTGACTTTTCGCTATATGAATCTATGTCTCGGACGTAAACATACAAAACCTATTGTGTAATCTACAATCTGATGTTCAAAACAAAACCATCCACCTAGCCCACATTGAAAAAAAGAAAGAAATTCATAAATTGCCATTCCGCGCAGAGTTTGCGCAGGCCGGATATTCCACAACTCGTACCTTCCAGAATTTCTTTACGAGCGGAAAACATGGCGTACAAACTATTGCTTATGGAAGTTCAAACACCTTTATGATTCGGATGAAAAGGACTACCGTGACCTAAATACGGTAAACAACTCCTGGCGAGCACCACGTAGGGAAGATATGACTGTTAAAAAAACGCTTGGAAGGATTTAGATAGTTTTAATCTACTATTAATCTACTGTATTGAATACTGTTGTTTTAATGCTGTAAACTGCATTTACTGCCACCTATAGTCCGGTAGAATATCGCCTAACTGCGGGGGAAAGCAACTCCGAGGCTAAAGTGCTGTAAAACGCGTGCCAGCGCATCAAGCATAAACCAAGCTAGACTTTTGCTGCAGGCTTATTTTCACTGTAGTGAATTTCAGTGCAAGGCAAATGCAGAACAAACATTTTTTATCATGCAACAGGGGGATTTTTCGTTGTAGTGCGGTAGTAAGAGAGAGGGAAAGGACTCATTGTGTGTTTTTTTTCACGCTGGGGGTAGAGGAGTTTTACTGTTAATGATTAAACCTTCTCGCTGACATGTTGACAAATTAATTTATCTACTAGGAGAGACAAGATTTCAACCTTGGGTTTTCTGCGTATTGTTTCTCTATGTACAATGAAGAACAACGCTCAAAGAAATGAAACTCAAAGATTTCTCTTTTTTTTAGTGAGATCAATAAAATAGTCTGGAAAACAAATTGTCCTTTTGGGTTTCTTTTTTTGAAGCTTCAAAGTCTTAACAAAGCAGTCTTGTGGTCTGTAAGAGTGCGGAGAGACAAGTAAAAGAGAAGATTTGTAAGACTAGTGAGGGAGGAACTACAAGAAGGGAGGACAAGACAACACAACAATAAATCTCCGTGTTGAATTCACTTATCTGTCAAGTTCGTCTCATTCTAGCTACAGAGTTGTCATGTATGTGAAGAGAAATGATCTTTGTTCAAACAAAACTCAGTGGTGAATGAACAACAAAATGGTATACTAATACTGACTCAATACTTTTATTGTATTACAGACCTTTACCCATTTTTTTTTATTTTTCTGAAGCCAAATCTCATTAATATATGCACTTCATCATCAGGTGACTGTAATTTCCATTCGATATAGTAACACACCTTAAAACAATGTATGTCCCGAAGAATACATTGTTGTCTTTTACATCCATGAATTAAGCTCTTGTGGAGGGAACACAACCCTTAAATACTGACTTTTCAAAAATACTCGTATGATTGGTTTACTTTCCATCGCACACACATCAAACCCTCCAGTGTAATACAAGAACAAAAACAATCAGATCTCACGTGGTTTAAACTCCAGTGAGCCTATCTGTTAGTCGTCCTATAAAATGAGGAGGAAAAGACGCTTTGCAGCACATCACGGTGAGTAAGCGCTGTGCGAATATAAAACATGCATAGCCAACTGTATTACTGCAGACATAACATAACCCAAATTTAATCTGAGTTTATATGCCTTATAAAAGCTCTTGACTATGAATAACGAGGGCGGAAGTAGCCGTTTTCCGCTCATGTCGCAGACAAGTGCAAAAGTGCTGCGGATGCGCAGGGGAAGCGCAGTCCAGCCCGTGGATCTATAAACACAGGGAACAAGGGCCTTGCTCCTCCAATATTGATTCAGTGTGGCTGCGAGAGCTGCTTTGCAGTGCAAACTTACAATCAGGATGAAAAGCATGTGTCAATACCGACGAAATGTTTGAGACGTTTTCCGGTAGATGCGGAAACCGGTTGAAGCAAGTCGATTTCGTTCCGCTGGGATTTCATGCGCATTGTTTTGGTCAAAGCTGTTTGCTCAAATGTCCAATCCGTTTTATAAATGTTCTGACTCACCATCACCATATTCACAGACAGATAATATTTCAAATTCTCATCGCTTTATATGGCGTAGGCAAAAAAAACAAAAACAAAAACATTTTTTCCGCACTATAAGGCGCACAGGTATGTAAGCCGCAGCAGCAAAATATGAGCAAAGAATTGATTTTTGTCACAGATAAGCCGCACTGGACTATAAACCACAAGTAATAACATCAGATCTATTCGCAAAAAGATGGTATATGAATTTTATGACTTTTTTTAGTTATTCAATTGTTTTTGTAATTGCCTGCTAACAGCAACATCCTCTCTTTAACAGACTGAACATGCCTGCATGTTTAGTCCCAACATATTTATAGAAAATGGATGGATGGATGGCTATCTCTTAGAAAGCAACAACAACAACAGAAAAAAAACACACACACACACACACACACACACACAGATAAGCCGTACTAGACTGTAAGCCGCAGGGCTCAAAACATGAGAAAAAAGCCACGGCTGATAGTCAGCAAAATACGGTAAACAGTTTTACTATAAACTTCTCTAATTTAGTGTCAGGTATCTATTTATGATACCTGCTTTTAATTTTGTATTATTTGGATGAACTCACTTCAGTGTTAGTCAAAATGCAATGGAATTCACCAAAAATGACAGTTTCAATCAAAATTGTTTTCCTAATCAATTGCACACATCCTGTCTACACATTTTTTTCCCAAGCATTCCAGGGGATGCTTTTGAGAAATTTTTAGAAGGGCTATGAGAGGGAGAATGAGACATTTTTATCAAGTATATTTGAGCATCTTGAGATCTGCAAAATTGCAATTCATGCGTTGGAAAAATAATATTAATAACAGTAATTGCAAGAGAATCCATCATTAAACAAATGAAATGCACATTTTGGATTAAGAAAAAAAAATGTGTCAATGGCTCAGAACAAAATGAGAGACCAAACACAAATTTACTGCTAATTCTCTGGCCTAGCTCTGCGGGGTTTGCATGATCTCCCCTGGCCCACGTGGGTTCTCTTCGGGCACGCCGACTAAGCGGCTAAAGAAAACGTATGCAAAAAAAAAAATAAATAAATAATATATATATATATATCTTTTAAACTCATTGATGCATGATGCAACAAATGTACACAATTAAAAACAATTGTTCTCGTTCTTCATGCTTCTGTTGTCTTCTAAGTTGCACCAAACACAGAAGCTGATGTAAATTCATCAACTATTACCATCTGATGTTGGAGACAGCAGATGCTCTCATTTGGAAATGAATGCACATTCCCGCCAATGGTCGGACACAAGCTGGTGACTGCACAATCCCCTTCAGCAAGATGGCCACTGATGGTTTGCCGCCAATTCTGCCATTGGCTCTAAGCCTTTGAATGCAGAAGTGTGTTGATGATAGATCGATGTTTCATTATAGAACTGAAGCATGGCATATCTAGCAAATTTATCAGGAAGTTTATGTGTGTGAAGTTTCTTTTTTTTGGTTACAATTTTAGTTTTAGCTTATTTTTTGTGCCACCAATGTTGGTGTTGCCATTATAAACACATTTTGCACACAGTACATATTCCACAGATTTTTTTTTTTTTTCTGATTTACATTCTGGTTTTCGTCTGACTTTTTTTTTTTAACAAACAACATACAAACAAATTCAGCCAACAAGCAGGCACCTGAGATGTAACTCGTTTGTATGTAGGAGAGTGTCCATATTTTCATTTAGCATGAGGATGAAATAGTTTCAATTACAGTACTGGAATGAAGTTGTAATATTGAACAGTCATGTTTTGAAAATACATCAACAGGCAGCGTTGTTCTTGACTAGATTTCTGTCTAAAATAAAACAAAAACAAGTCCATACCCACATAAATCAAGTTCCTAAAAGTTATACATTGTTTAAATTGGACTTCTTGGACTTGGAGTTTTACGCGAAAAATAAAATCAATAATTTGATTAAATGGTAATCACGTCTAAAAGGACAAAGTGGGAATCATTGTTGGTTTTGTGGAAGGCATTTCCTCACATCTAAAGTGTATGTATGAAATGTTTGGTTAGGCTCTGGAGTCATTTAGTCAAAAAATATTGGCTAGTCCGTGAGTGAATCTCAGCAGTACTTTTACAATGCTAATGCATTCAATCCATTTTACCGTCAAAAAAGCATGTCCACTCCATTAATCCATGCAACAGAAAAGTCAATTATTGAGCCAGCCCCTCCATCATTATATGCATTGTCCACATTTACACCACATCTTTTTTTGAATCAGTGTTGTGTCTCCCTTAGAAGCAATTTGCATCATGTAATATCTTTTTTTTAGCTAACACCTGGCAAATTCAAACAATCATGAAAGTAAATGCTAAAGTTATCATTCAAGCCTTTTTTTCAATCACTCTTTATCAGATCACATGGGGACATCCACACAGAAATATGCATATTACCAATTAACAGCCTAGATCATTTTATTCACTAGCTAGTTAGCGAGTACTACTCTTTCTTCCTTTGTTTTTTTTTTTTCTTGGATGCCTTGTGGTTCCAAACTGCGTCTGCTGGGTCATTTGTGTTATGATAATGTCGGAGGGGAGTTAGAGAGTGGCAGAGAATTTTTTGAATAAATGACTTCATTTGAACAGCAATTTTATAGTTTTGATCATTTTATTAGCTAGCTAGTTAGCGAGTACTACTCTTTCTTCATTTGACTGGAAGTCTTGGATTCTTTGTGGTACAGTGATGCCTCCACTGGGTCAGTCTGGGTATGACATTGTCAAAGGGGAGTTACAGAGTTGCAAAGAAGTTAATTGAGGAGCAATTTTCTTATTTTGTGGAGTTCTGAAGCAACATTTTTTATTAAACAATAATATGCAATTATTATCATTATTATTTATTCATTCATTTCATGCCTTTTACTATTTACAAGTTTGAAGTTTCAGACCACATTTGAATGCACCATACGTCTACCGCTCCCTTTGATGTGTCCAGCTAATAGGAAAGGAACTGACTGTTTGAGTAAAAGCTTCAAAATAAAATGTCTAATAAGGCTATTGCATTGACGTCCCCACCACATTTGTTGTGTTTATTTTGAAGTTGGCATATGTAGCATGTGGTACATTATTTTATTGCTGCATTTGGCATGTGGACTCCTACTTCTCCTCGTTCGACAACAGCCATGGCGTTTTTTTTGGTAGGGATCACCGATTTAGCCTAACAAAACCTGGCACTTGAACACCAATAAATGTTCATTCAAACCCATTTGGGACTGTCGGTGGCTGCTTGATTGTCAGTTATGTATTATATATTATATATATAACAACTCATCACTCATCATCATTACGCTCGGTATAATACTGCTATTGTAAAATAGCAATCACTTTAATAATTTATTGTTAATTTCCCCCAAGAACAATTGGTGGAAATGCTGTATCCAAATGTGTTTTCCCCTTGTCTTCGTTTTGAAGAATTGTACCATTATGAAATTGTTAATGAGGCAACGTGATGACGGGGCATGAGAAAGCATGAGGACAGCCAGCAGGACATAACAATCAGTCGCTTATTAGCAAACATCTGTGCAGGTGCTTTCTCATTAAGCTCTTTCTGTGGAAAAATACAAACAATAGATTCGGATTGTTATTGCGGCTGTGCTGAGCTTGCCGCAATTGTTTGAATACTGCCAAAGTCATTACAGGATATTAGAAAGTTGAGTGAAAATGTGAGAAACGTTTATTAAGTGAAATCCTCTTGTGGCGTATCTCAAATCTTCACGTCTCTGAGTGTGCGCGTGTGCATGTGTGTGAACCTTATCCAATTGCTTGCCACTAAAAGTGTGAAGTGATAGAGAGGCCGGCTGAATATATCAAGCCTCTCTCGCTGTCCTCAACATATCCGAGGAGGTTTGAACCGTCATCTAAACATTAATCAACATCCGAGACATATACATCACAATCGCCGCAGGTGCTGCGTTGTTTTACCGCACTCGCTAGAAAGCACGTCACTTTAAACAACCATTCACAGTTTGTCCGCTACTTGTCCTACAAGACAAAAAAAAGAAGATGAATAACTCCATTGGGGAGATGAGATTTTTTTCTCACCTGTGTCAGCTTATGTTCACCGTTAGGTAGCAAGGAGCCAGATGTGATTCCGCGGAGACAAACACAGTAAACCAACAATGCGCGAGCAAGCTAGCCCGGGGTTAGGAGATAATGAGATCATGCAGTATGGGCATTCTTTCTGATCGTGTGACTCCATTCATGTATCCAGAGCTTTTGCATTGACAGAAAAGGACTTAGTGTGGACTGTACAGATTGTGTGCCTATAGCAGCAAAACCCTGAATTCATTAATACATAAACGACATATTGCCTCAAACTGGAGAAGCCATGTGCTCGAATGACTGTAATGACTGACGTCTACCATGAAAGTGGTGTTGTCTTGAACAAATACACAGCTTGAACAGCAGACGTGGCTTCTGTGAAGCTGGAAAGTTCATAGCAAGGGCTTGTGGAAAAAAAAGTTGACCAAGTTGGGTGTTAATCTAAAATTAGGTCGACTAAAAATATCTGCTTTGAAGCTTTCCCAGTACCATGTTTACACGACTAATTTCTACACTGACCTTTCTTGCAGACAGATGCAGTGTTGCAATGACGGCACGGGGGAAATACTCGCCTATAAAACAGGGTGATTGCAAGTTTGGGATTATTTTCACCCTCAAAAATATGCTTGATACTTTCTTGGGTTGAATTGATTCAATACAAAAGTAGACATATTTGTTATTTATTCATTAGTATGGGTTAGAAAAGACATTTGTCTAGATTGTGACATCAATTAAAAGCATTACAAAATTAAAAATAATCTCAACAACAGACTTCACCTGCGCAGCCGCGAAAGAAATAAAAAGCCCTTCCCACTGTGTCCAATATCATTCCTTGCTGATAGAAATAAATGACGTCAAGTTGTTTGTGCCTGGGTGAGCGCGCCGCCCAGGACTCCAGTCGCGAGGGACGATCGTTTAGCGTCAACAATAAGACACCCAGCCGAGTATATTAATGAAAAGCAAATACCGCCTTTTGCATTTCTAAGTACCTTCCGGTGCAGGGAGCGCATGAGGAGTATCGTGTAGGCTCCCACTCACTCGCACGTTATCATGGCCGAGAGGACACGTGGCAAAACCCTGTGAATGTGTGTCGTTAATGCATTCGGGCGTGAGGTTTGTGCAAGGCTGCCAGGCAGCACTTTGACTGCATCCCTCACAAGGTCACCTATGCACACAGCTATCATGGATTGATTTACACCAGTGCTCAATATGCATTTTTTTTTTCGCCACTAATGCTCCTGCTGTGTGGGTGGTGGTGGAGTAGCAGGAAACGCACGAGTATGTGTGCCCGTAACAGCTGCTTTGAGTAATTAGCACATAGAAAATAGAGTGGAGAAAATGAGAAAAGGTACAGTAGGTAGGAAGAGTCACTTTCTGTGGAAAAAAAAAAAGTCTACACACCCATGTTGAAATTAGGATTTACCAATCCGACCAAAAGATCTTCCAGTCTATATCTAATTAGTTCTTATCAAAAAAAAAAAAAAAAAAAATTTTGCAATCTCCTGTGAAGTAGTTATTCACCACTACACCTTGGCACAAGGTTGAGATACATGATGGGGAGAAAAACATAACTGTAAATAGTAATATGCCATGCATGTCTGATTTATTACTTATATTTTGTTCAGCAATATGTAATGTGTCACTATAATGCAATTTAGCAATAACTTGCTTTGTGTTCCTATTAATTTGCTCTTAATTTGAAAAGAAATTGTACTGCTCCAAACATGGCATTACATGCTCCAAACACGGCATTACAATCCATGCAATTCCTAATTTGCTGAATCCTGAAGAAACCACATGAAAGCCTTACATTCCAACCAAAGTGCTTTCAGTTATCTGCGTTGGAAAAATCTTGAATTTAAAATTAAATGTGTTAACATGAATGAAAAAAAAATAATATTGCAATAGTTCACATTTAAAAATGAATATAGAAGCCGAGGACAAGTTGCGATTGTCTAATTGATTCTGGCACATGTATTTTGAGGAAATATTAAATAAAAATCAGCAGAAAGACTCCAAGGTAGTGACACTTCCCTCGACATCAATTTGATTTTCCCATGAAAGTGTCTCAGAGGTCGGCTTTTCAGAAAAATCCTCTGAGATCGTCAACACCGCAATGTGTGGAGAATTAGCTAGGAGCATGTCTCTTCATTTTTCTGTTGGCCAGAAATAGCAAGTCATTAGGAGAGAATGGCAAATGATGGGCAGATTAGAAGACCTCCGTGGAGGCGGTGTGAAATAAAGGCGTTTCGCCAACCTTATACAGATGTTTTGACTTTTGGCATTGTAGTTTTTGTGATTTCAAACTGAAATTACTGAGGTGTGGAGCCACCAATGTGGAGTAAACCTTAAAATGTTTCCATCATGCTTACAAGTATCTTAGAACCCTAGTTACAATATGTTCAAACATTTAAACACTTTTGACCACATATGGAAATTATGTCTGAACATAAAACATATTTGAATATTTGTGTGTTTATGTTTGAATGTATTTCCAATCTAAATGCTAAAAACCCAGCATTTTTTCCCATGATGCTAGGTTTTTTTTTGTGTCAACATTGGTGGGAACAAATGCTACGTTTTTAGCATTTAGCCTGCAACTACGTTCTGATGTATTTGCAAGTATGCTAAAACAATTCAATATTCAAATCAGTTGGCATATTCACCTAATAGTGGGTAGAAATGTTTTTTTTTTATTATTTGCTTCTTGCATCTTTAATTACGTTTGTCAAATCATTCTGTTTGTTCAGCAAAATCGTTGTATAATTAACTACACAACATGCATTGCGACAAAGAATTAAAAAAGAAGTTGCTAATTAGGTGCAAGACTTCCGATCTTTCACGCCAGCGGAACCATTTCAATTATGACAGATAATTGTAAGCATGTGCTGTTGCGTTCGCTTGTCAAAACAATGAGAGTTGCGAATGTGCAAATTTTCGCTTTGTTGCGATCTGACGAGAGCCTGGCGTTTACCTTGCCAAATATGTCTAATTCGCTATTTACTGACAAGCGGCTGAGGCCCTAATGAGATTTTTAATTGGTGTCTAATTAAAAGTGTGCGCGCAGGAAAGGTCGAGCGTATGAGTGAATAGGCCAACGTGTGCGGAGAGGAAAAAAAAATATTGAAAAGCATTGACATGCGTTTGTAGATACAGTGCATGTGGTGTGCTCATTAAAGTGGGTCAAAATAGGGCAACTCTAATCAAATTGTGACACTCATTGGCTTTCTTATTTCAGGATAAGTGTGCAATCATCAAATTAAAAACATTGTTCCTGTTAAGCCTGAGCAAATCCACTTTGTACACATTTGCCAATAAACATATATTATGATATGTTGCAGTTGACATTTAGTATCCTCTTACACAACGGCCATCTAAGCAGATTGTTTTAAATACCGATGCATGAGAGGGAGTCGAAGTCAAAACGGAAATTTGCCACCACCCCAGATCGGATCAGATGACAAACATACAAAACTAGTCAAATGTTTGGAAACACTCTGAGATGTCAACCAATTCAAGCTACTACCTCTTGAAAATGCACATTTTGAACTACTGCAGCACACATATTTACATAAATCTTCAATTATTAAACCGTTAAAGTAACTACTTTTATCATTTCCCTTTCCATCCCTTGGCTGTAGTCTCACATTGAGTAGCAGTTGGCCTCGTATTAGCGGTGCCCGGAAATCGATTTACAGTGAAGCCTGCAGCTGACCAAATATGACAAGCTGTAGAGTTTACACTCAAAACACCATTGTTTTACAAAAAAAGAAATGTAAGTAACAGATTTCATGGCCATTGCTGTCTTTCTGCTCCTCCCCGCGTGAAAGCGTCATCTGTCACTCATCTTACAAGCACTCCTACAAGAAAGATGATTGGCTCCCTGCGTGACCATCGACCAATGAGGGCGAGAGTTGTATGTCTTGTGTAACTATATTTATGTGTGTGTATATATATATATATATATATATATATATATATATATATATATATATATATTTTTTTTTTTTTTTTTTTTATTTAAGGGACAGTGTCATCAATCATTAAATGATTGTAAATTCAAAAACTCTGCAAATGCGCGTGTTTATAATGACTAACTATGTTTTAATATAATCATAGGTCTAGTTATCATCAAAATATATTACATGGAGTGGCACCTCTCCGGAGGTGGTTATGTTTGTAATAGCTACGGACAATGGGAAATGCAGCACCTGCAGCACCTCCTGCTGTCCATGTGTGTGTGTGTTTGTGAACACACACACATATATATATATATATATATATATATATATATATATATATATATATATATTTGTCTTTATTTCTCGAGTTGGGACTTCGACACGCACTATTTATCTTGCTACTTCACGACAGAGGGAAAACTTTGGATCTCCTGCGCATCATTTTATTTACAGCGTGAAGATCATTTTCATGATGACAGATGACAATTATGGAGGCTGTTCCAGAACTCTGCTTTCTGCCTAACGGTGGGCTTTGATATAGTCGGGTGGGGTGGCGCCCCAGTGGGATTCCTCTGTTGTGTTCCGCTTAATAATCCAAATCCTCCGCTGTCCCCCCCAAGGCCCACTTCAGTCGTTTGATTGCTCCTTGTATTTTTATTACGTTCGACTCCACATTTTCATAATCTGCTGGTGTGTGCTCAGAGAGGAAGTGAGGCGCAGAGTGGAGCTCTCCTAAATTTGCCGCAGATTATCAAGGCCGCACTTTAATCCATAAAGCTGTGTATGACTGCGCTCATGTTTATGCACATCTATTAGCGCCTCGTATGTGTATGTGACAATAAATGTAAACGTGTCTCAGTCTGCTGGTGGAAGCAGGCCACAAGGGACAAATAAACAACAACAGCATGCTACATTACCTTTTGAAAGGACACACGAAATGGAACCGCTCTGAAAAAATGTAGATGGTAGCTGCACCTTATCATGCAATGATGGTTTCATAAATACTTTGTATAAGGAAAAAGGAAACTTGTAATGCAATTTCATATCATTTAAAAGGATGTTGTAATAAAGTCAAATAAAGTGACAAAGTTGCAATTTACCTTGTGAAGCGCAGGTAAGGCAAAAGCCAAGCATTAAAAATAGTAACAGTATTATTTCGTCTACAGTTTATTTGATGGTAAAATCATTTAAAATTCCTTTAATACTTTTAAATCATTCGCTTTTAGATCAAAGATCCATCCCAACATTTGTTGAAAAATCAGGTCACAAAATCATAGCTCATCTTGAACATCACATGACCAAAATGTGAGCTGTGATTGGTTGTTACCCAAGTCTTGAGCATGACTTTTTAGTCAGCAGCAACTGAAAAATGTTTTTAAAGCTACGAATTGTACATTCAAAATTATTTAGTTACTTAACCAACTATAGACTATATTTAACGTTTATTAATAACTGGATGTAAAGACAAACGACCAGCAACCGTCTAGGAAATTTAAACAAACCCTGACGAGATCAAAAGAACCTTCGGCTAACTGGCGACACCTGCAAAAGTTTGTTTGTACACTTACAAGTAGATTTGTCAATGAAGAATGGCAAGCAATGGTTTAGTTTTAGGCAAAGTGCCTTCATTTGCACTTAAACAAGATCGAGTATTAACAGGCTGTCAGACTGCTTCAGACTCCTCGTTAATACTGAGCTTGGGAGTGTTACCGGGTAGTCACTGCTGTAAAGTGATGGTCTTTTGAAGACAAACAGTGGGATTATGATCATATAGAACAGATAGTTTTGGATATTTTACTGAAAACAATTTTGCAGTAATACCGTGTATCATAAAACAAGGCTATGAGAAATCATTAAGGTACTGTCAACGATGTCTTGAGGAGAATTGCGGTACTTTGGCATCACGTCCGCAAGTGATGGTGTGACGAATATTGTATTAAGAATGACAGTTAGTAAAATGTCTCATCTCCTGAACCAATGATGGGATCAAAACAAATGTGGTAGAGAAGGTAAAGGTTGCAAAAATGCATTGGTGTATCAAAAATTTAAAAAAAAAACAAAAGAGATAAAAGTTCCAGTGCCGTCTTGTTTTGAATAGGACAAAACTTTCATAGCCCATAGACAGAAGGGTGCAGTAATTTAATATCGTATCATGAACCACAAACAATCATCAGATTGACATTTACTACTATTTTTTTTTTCTTTTCTCATTTGTTAGTGGTAAGATAAGTGTATGAGACACATGTAATACAGCATCAGCCCTTACGGAAATATGCAATTTCACCAACCATTTGTAGCTTGTTACCTTTAATGCTCTATTTTGTGTCACATTACCCTTTGCAAGATGTAAACGTTAAGATTTTTATTGAAACAAAATACAACTAATAGGCTATTTTTGTTGTCCTATCCTTTTTTTTTAATAATATATGATTGAAATAGTACATTTCATATAGTAAAAAGAATGTTTCCTTTTTTATAATGTACCCCCTGCAAAATATTTTTTCAGCCCAGTACCCCCTAACCTGTCCATGGCATTTCTGATTGGCTAAGAAACTGATTGTCCAAAAAAAAAAAAAAAAAAAAAAGCGCAAAATATGTTTTATTTTTGGCTGGAGTATATTGCAATCATATCACGAATGCAAATGTGCATCCTTATAAAACAATTCAGCAATACATTGTTTCATCTTCCAATTAATTTGCTCTTAATTTGAAAGAAATATACTTGTCATACCAATCTAGATTTGTCGATACTTCCAGAAAATCTTGCGTACCCCCCTGCAGTGCCCTCACTTAGACCAAGGGGTACTAGTAAGAACCATTTGAGAACCGCTGCACCAGAAGATGTTCTCAATAAGATGATAAAAGCGGATGGTACGAAAAGCAACAACAAGTTGAATAGTTGGAGGATGTTTGATGGCACAAAGCAACAAGACAGGTGTTCAATTTCGCCGACTTTTCTAAACTGCTGCCAATCGAGCTCCCTGAGATGAGCCATCCGTCCCATTTACTGCAATGTGTTCAGACATTCCCATCCCAGTAAAAAGTAATTAAATATTACAACGCTCCGCTTTTACGGCTTTGTCTTACGATCGCTGGATGCCGGAATGCAATCATTCTTTATGTTCCTTCCAACCTGATTTTTTTTAAAATTATTATTTATTTTATTTTTTGCTTTTCGCTCCTCCCGCCGTAATGACTTGATGCTGCAGCTAAGGAATACATCTGTGTAATTTCTTGCATGTCAGCACACCATCTGGTGCACGATCAACATGAAAGACAGAAAAAAAAAGTCCAATGTGATGGACTACTTACAAACTTTTCCTCCATTTGTGTTCAATTTAATCCAAGTTTCCATTACAAATAAATTGGTTTGAATGAATTGGTCCCTAGTTTTTAACGGTATCGGCATTTTATAAAAATATTTGTCAAATGCTGAATCAAAAATAAGATTAAAATGTATGGCAACATTGACACAAGTTAGATAATTTAAATGTAAAAAGAAACTAACTTTGGAATACATTGAGCTATTCTTTTTTTTTTTTTTTTTTAACAAATTCACTTATGGAAGTCTTATTCATGGTATACAGATTGACAGCCAGAGTAATCTATGAACCAGGGAGGAGCTACGTTTAGCCTGGGTTGTTGGTGGAAGTTAAAACCGCTGCCTCATGTGGCTTTGAAGAATTGATGGGGTTAAAAAGAGGAATTTAGTGAAGTTTGACAAAGATCTGGTGCTCCTGTGTTGCTTACTTGCCTTGTAACCCTTAATTCGTCAGTACCTAATGTACTCAGTTACTTTAATCCTATTAGTATCTAATTTAATCAAATACATCAGAACTTCAATCATTAATTCTTCTTAATTCACCGGCCAATTTTTGAACATCCTTTTGCAAAAAAAAAAAGTACCTATACTATAGTACTATAAGTACCTGGTATTGATTATTTGGACTTTTAAAAAAAATTAAAATATGTTTTTTGAGTTGAACGAGTTAAAAAGGGATTTTGTCGTGCAACTACTTTTTTTTTCTGACAGTTATATCTACATTCAGTGAATTATTAATACATTCAATTTCCTGCTCTATAGTTACCTTCACATTAACCCTCTTTTTCATCGCTGCTGCCTGGTGCTATAGAAATGCTATACAAAAAGTAAAAAATTACGTGTGTTACATTCCACTTATTAACTCATTTTCAGGTTTATATTTTTAGACGTATTCATGTTTTTTTTCATATAAATGCAGCGTGTTTTGTCAAGGTTGTGAGGCTCCAGTCTTTTCAATGCATTTTGACATATATTTCCCTACCAACCTTTCAAAGGTGCTATTAGGGACTACTCAACAAGCAGGAGCCCTCCACTTCTTTTTCCCTCCCATACAATTTTAAGGACCTTTTCTAAGCCCGCCCATGTAAAACTTGTTCATGAAAAGCAGGCTCTTCACATCCAAAGAGCTCCATTTTTCCCTCTTGATGGCAGTACGGGGTGGAGCATCAAGAGACGTTGTTAGACGTTCTTGGTTCAGCTGTTTGGCATGGACTTTGGCTTTTTATTTGAGAAAAATGGCGGTGGATGCCCCTCATAAAAGTGTTTTAAGGCCATCCTTAGTGGCGAGTTAGGGCACATCGCCAGGTAGTTTAATGTCAAACAATGTGTTCATTTTACACCAATCTATCCGGAACAGGGCTTGAATGCACGCTTTAAGATTTAATGATGGTCATTGTTCTCAGCCTTGCTGTAGATTTTCTTAAAGAAGTGCGCCGGAAAGCCGTTAAACACGGATGGATTTGTGACCCTAAAAAATAACGACCCTATCTCTCCATGACAATGGCACTTTCAAAACAAAGTCTCCCTTTTAATTGGAGGTGATTTGGAGTCATGTCTTCCAAACTGTCACCATTAGAAAACTTTTATTAATTGCGGAGAACATGTTGTAAAGGGCATTGGATGTGTTTGAATCATATGCTGCTCCCTGTCGTAGAAGCAGAGCAGGTTCGATTCCCGCTCTCTGACCTAAGGAGCCAATCACAGCCGGTTTTAAGCTTGGCTGGTTAAGCCTTTATCTCAACGCTCCTCAATTAGTGGGTTGAATGCAAGGTGATCATTTTTTTTTTAGTTTCAGGCACTCAGCTGCACTTGGTTATTTTTTTCAGTTTGGGACTAAGCTGTAACCCATATAAACGCTGTAAAAAATGAACAGTTGAAAATGTATTTATATTGCTTTTTTCTTTTGTTAATGTTAGACAGAATAAAGTTTTTGGTATACTTATACAATTTTTCTCTAAATTAATCAGATTTATAATCAGTGCATCGAGGGTGAAAAGTTTTCTCTTCCATAGAGTGGGCTTGGCAAAATATAGGTTGGAAGCACTGCTTTAAACCAAAGTTTTCAACTTATTTTCAGTCCATGTGAATTGGCGCAATAATAATAAGTGGTGCAAAGCATTTGTGTCATTTGTATTAACTTTGGAACTACATTTTTCGTATTTCATTCAGCAACTCCAGAAGACAGACGTCATGTTTTATTTTTGACCCATATGCAAGAAATTTGCATGTTTGATGACAAGATGTTTCCATATAAAATGCAAAGGAGTCAGGACAACACATTTTAACAAGAAGATGCATCATTTTCCAATTAATTGGCTCTTAAATTGAAAAGAAATGGTATTTTTCCTTTTATTTTTATTTTCCTTTTATGACCTAAAACCTGCAGGTTTATGTCACTATTTTTCTTGCCATCTTCCTTTTAACTCAGTCCAGTCAAAAGCAATAACTTTAGAACCATTTTTAAAATTGTTTTAGAAAATTTACACTGAGCTGATTTTAAAATATTCCTTTTTTCTCTAACTCTATCTCTAGTCATATCAAATCCGAATATTGATAGAAAAAAAACATCCATAACACTAACACACACACGTCATCTTGGACAAAATGATACGCATCAATGCAACATGTTTGTCAATCTTACCCTCTCACGACAGGTGACAGAGACACGCACGGGCCCGTTGGGATGCAGCAGCTACGACAATCTGGACTCGGTTAGCTCCGTCCTGCTGCAGAGCCCCGAGAGCAAGCTACATCTTCAAGGTAAACAAAAAGCCGGCATGTCACACACACACACACACACACACACACACACACACACACACACCTGGGCGAACTCCATTTTGTCTTTTCAAAATGGAAGTACGGTGACGCCTTGTACATAAGCCTTTAGCAGTGAACATCTTAAAGGTAATTGCGGTATTGCCGCGCTATTTCACAATCCACTTGTAAGGACCTACTACTTTTTTTTTTTTTTGATTGGGGGGGTGGAATATCATACTCTTTGCCCAAGGCAAAGTGATGGAGCAGGGCAAATGGCTTGAAAGATAATTTCAGCCTTCTTCTCTACCGCTGTAGTTGGAAAGTTTGAAGTGTCACTCAAAAGGAAGTAAATTGCTTCTAGGGAAAATAGAACGCAGATCGTAATTTACTTTTTAACAGGTATGGTAATCAAAAATAGATGTGGTGGAAATTCACGCATAGTTAATAAGATCATTAAGCACCTGTCTATAATAATTGATTTCACTGTTGCTTTTATTAATGGCGGAATGGAGCCACAGTATGTGAAGCTGACATTACCTAGCAGGCTAACTATATTACACAACCAAGAGTGGTTTATTTTATTAATGGATTGAACAACAACTAATCAATTACCAAATTAATCAACAACTCTTGTATTACTCACCCAATCGTTGTCAATCCATTGTTTAACTTAAAATGTACGTGATTGTTCAGATTTCAATAGTCTTTCTAATCTTTTGTTTATATGTGAATTTTACCTCCTTGAGAACTAAACCATTGACTGAATTCGTTTCAAAAAGGTTGGTGATTACAACCGCTTTTAGTTAATATTGCTGTTTTTGTCACGTACAATATCATATAAACAATAATAATTGGATAATGAACTCTAAATGAGCAAAAATATTTTAACTAATGCGCTTAACTCTTTCAGTGGCAAGCGGTATTTAAAAGGCAACCCCAAGAGTGCCAACCGATTTCAAGCATTTTGCCGCATCTTTCGAGGCAGACGGAATATTTATTTCAGTGTATGACTATGTAGTCTTGCCATATGAAAGATTAGATTGTAATCTTTACGTTGAAAAAGAAAGTAAAATTCTAACTTATTCCGTTCTTTAGTAATCACTGTTTGAAAATAGGTCATTTGAGTAACATCAAGCACATATATACTTTGACAAAAATATTTTCTAATAAAACATAAACAAAAACAGTAAAAAGGTGTTTTTGATGGCAAAAGAACAGTTTGTGTATGTATATAACATGTAGATAACATTACAACAGTGCTTGATTGGCATATGTCATATTTTCCGGACTATATATTTACGCAAAAAGATACATGGTACATGGAAGTTTAGAATTTTTTAATTTTGTTATTTAATTTTTTGGAAATCGTCTGCCAACAGCAACATTCTCTCTTTAATAGACTGAACATGCCTGCATGTTGAGTCTCAACATATTTATAGAAAATGGATGGATGGATATTTTCAACACTAACAAAATACTGTTAGTTTAGTAGCAGTTCAAAATCGAAATTAATTCCTCAATAGCATCTTTTTTATATCTCCCTTTGTTTGCTAGTTTATTTTAGTGAACAAAGAAACACATTGCTCATAATTCACATATACAATCATAAAAACATAATTTAAAATCATATATACTGTGTACTGTATATAAAGTTTACGTCACAAATTTACCCCAAATTTTATACATTTTCTAATTCAATTTAGACATATATTTTTTTTAATAATATATTCTTTTTTGAGCACAGCCTTTACTTGTTCTATTTCATAGTTGTTCCATAAATTGAAACCTTGAACAGATACACACTTTTTCTTGCTGGTGGCTAGCAAAAAAAAACAAAAAAACTGATAAAAACAAAACAGATAAATCACACTGGACTATAAGCCGCAGGGCTCAAATCATGAGGAAAAAGTCGCGACTTATAGTCCAAAAAATACGGTAAGTAATAGGAGCACTAGCCAAAAGTGTCACCTATCCATTAAAAATAAAAGCATTTTACGTGACAAATTCTCATCCATGGCACTGAAAAAATTAATATCCGATTCACTCAAATCAAAGAATCAACAGAGTAATTGATTCTAAAAATATTTATAGGGACAGCCCTGATACAAACCTTTGAGAAAATGTCTTCCGAAAAAAAAACCCAAAAAACACTAATTTCACAGCTGTGCAGCACAGTAGCGCCGCAACTGTGGTATTTATTTTAACAACATGTCGAAATAATTACACTCCAACAGTTTTGTTCTTTGAAGATCTTAAACAATGTGACACGTAATTGCGAGGGCCGACAAATGCAATTTGAAGTTAAGGACGGAGCGCCGTGTAATCTGCGGTCAAGTATTTGAACAGTGTGATTGCTTCTTTTGATTTAACCCAGTTTACCGAGATGATTACGAGCAGCCCAAGATTCTCAAAAGGCGCGTATTTTTCATTCTGACGCCCACGGCTGTCCCTTCTTAGTTTCACGGAAAGATCGTTATTTGTCCTCTAAAAATCTGAGAAGTGGTCTTGTCAAAAGAGCAATTGAAATCCTTGCTCGCCTGATGGAATCCAAAGCTTTGCGCTCGAGTAGGAGCCTCGCGCTATGTAGGAATATTTCGCCGAGATGTTGATGACAGATTTGATTACGCAATGTATCATGGTTCAAAAATGTCGAGTGGGAATACTCATTTCCAAATGAGACGTGAGTTTAATGCCGGGACAAAGTTCTGGCAAAGCCTGACGTAGTATGGCTACGGACAAATAAAACGGGACAACGTTGTTGTTTTTTTTTATCTTTTATCTTTTTTTTTTTTTTTTTTTTACCTTCTGATGGTTGTAGGTTGAGCAATCTTGTTTTGTTTTTTTAACTCAATAGCTTCGGGAAACCCATTTTGAGAAAAACGCAAAACTAACGTTCCCTACGTAACATTTACTTTCAGTTTCTCATGTTTTCACCAAAGGTGTGATTGTGAGTGTGAATGTTTATTTCTCCTTTTGTCCTGTGATTGGCTGGCAACCAGTGCAGGGTTTCCCCCGCTTACTGTCCGAAGGCAGCTGGGATAGGCACCAGTAAGCCACTAAGCCTAGTGAGCATAAACAGCTTTTGAAAATGGATGGATGTTCCATTTAATTTGCTGTTAATTTGAAAAGAAAACTACACAGTTCCTTTCAAGTACCTCCAGCTGAGGACCACTGACCTAAAAAATGTGTTTTTAGGTACGCAACTACCTTCTGTTTCCAAATGGGATTGTTCCAAAATGGCCAACTTAGTTTGGTTTCATTCATTGTTAGTTTTGTTGTTGAGGTTGCTAATTTTTTCACTTTACAACTGAGTGAGTTTTTTGGGGAGGATAGTTTGGGACCCATTTGACTGGCTCCCATAGCTGGTAAATAATTTATCAGAACAATGATACTTACATTGCAGGTGTTCAGGCCTAAGGAAGTCATTGGCATTATTAAGTTTAACCAAAGTATTTAATTGTGGTTCTTGTTTCTACCATCCAACATTTTGGTTTATTTTTTTATTGTCCACTATTGTACCCTGCAGTGGAATGTGAATGTTCACTTTGTTTGTGTTTCTGTATCGGGAATCTCATTGAATTTGACAAGACTATTGAGCTTTCAGCTGAAATGTTTTTTTTCTGTCTTTTTTTTTTCTTAAGGAGTGAAATTTCGCTTTAGGCCTTCTTAATTAGAAGTGGATGGTTTAATTTTATCAACAAGCATGGCAATGGTTTTCAAAGCGATGGCACTTTGCACAGCTCATAAAGAGAGGCCCATTCCCAGCGGAGCACTTTGAAGGTATGCACCGCTGAAATAATGACATCCACTTATTTAATTCGCCCATTTTGTCATAAGCGCCAGTGTTCGTGTAGCTATTAGTCCTCTTTTATCCTGACTATATATATTGTTTGCGTGTCATTCTAAGCCGGCCACATGCGCCCCTCAGCAATTTCTTCTCTCGGGAACATAAAATCTGCAAAGCTTAATCCTTTTCATTTACTCAGTTCACATGACTTTTGTTTGAGTTGGTCTGAACGAAACACATGTTGATCCGCCGAAAGCTTTTGAACAGCATTTTTAACCGTGCCTTTAGATCTGTGTTGTTATTCTGACCTCACTGGGAGGTCACTGACAATTTCCTGACCTCTTTTCACCAACCATTTGCTGGATGAATTTGTTTAATAACGGCTGTGTCATTTATGATGGGGTGATTCAACCCGCAAGGTTAGACAGATTCTTTATTTTGTATTCTACCCAGAAAGCCACAATAGATTGGAATCCAACAGGATTATAATGGTCCAGAATGACATTCTGTTAAGAAGGAACGCGCTTTATTTTAAGCCCATGTCTGAAGAGTGGAAAGGAGCAGTGCTTTCGCTTTGCGATCACCGAACTCTAGTGCCACTCTTTCTGCATTTTGACTTTTTCGAAACCATAAATATTGATCATCAAGGTAAGGTTTCTTCATTTTCAAGAGTCGGATGGAAAAAGTGGTGTTGGAATGAAAGAAGCTTCTCCATGAGAGAAAGTGTTTGAATAGATTTCCACATTGCCACCAAGTATGTCATTAGGGCTTTGACAAAAATACCAAAAGCGTGCCTGCGCATAATTACCACTTTGAGAAAGAAAGGTTACAAGCCACTACTTGGACAGCGCTCTAAGTGCAATTTGGAAAAGAAGTTGATTTAATCTAACAGGAAGTGACAGATGCTTTATTTCTTTGGCTCGGAAGGAAAAATCCAAGTGGAAGCTTTGGCCATCTGGACTAACTTTTGAACCCCTAAAGCGGTTTCACTGCCTTTTTTTTTTTTACCTTTCTTTGAGGAAAAATGAGTTGCTGGTCTTTATAGTTAATACTCCTCCCTTAGAAAAGCTCTCAAAGGCATCATCTTCTTTTTTTGACAACATAAAGGAAAGTATCCAAGGAAAAACGACTGACACACTGCTGCACTGAGCACCACTGCCAACTTAAATACCTTACAATGCATCTCAATTTCATTTATGCATAATATAGAAATATAATAAATAATCCATCCATCCATTTCCCATACCACTTAAAAGTCCAAACAAAAAAGCTGTCTCAAAATTTAGACATAAATGATAGGCACCGGCGACCCTACTGAGGATAAGCAGCTACTGATAATGGATGGTTGGATAGAGCCGCGCCTACTAGCAGACTGCCAATCACGGCATTATTTGCGTCACGCTGGATTCGGACGAAAAATCAATAGCTGTTCGCTTCCCATTTCATTACCAAATGCCGAATCCAACAGATGTAGTCCAACAAATGAAACATCCAATTGATCTAAATGATATGAGATGATATGGATGACCTCAATGAAGAAGCTAGAATTGTTATGTTACAGTGCATAGTCACACCAACACTATGTAAAAACTACAGCAAAACAGAATAAATCTCATCTTCCTAAACTCTTCTCATTTTCTTGAGTTCATATCCAAAAGGTAAGTGAAATGGGGTGGGGCAAGAAATGGTTTCTCTTTCCTAGTCGGGGCTTCGCAAAGAAATAATTGAGAAGCACTGCACTAGGCTAACAAACAACTGTTTTCCCAAAACTCCCTTCTTGCTAGAATGGGGTAGGAGACCAACAGAGCGGTCAAGGCAAGTTTATTTGTAAACAGTAGCCCTGAATCACTACAGTCTCAAAGGGCTTCTTCACAGGTGAATAGAAATCACAAATAGCATCAAACAGAACATCATAAATACACAACAGCATTCCCTGAACAAAGCTTCTGAAGGAGGAAGGAAAAACTAAAAAAAATCCCATCTTGTGGAAAATAAGAAACCTTCAGGAACAACCGCAACTGGGAGGAGCGACCACAACAGATTGCACAAGATGCCAAGCGCGAAAAATAACACACTAGTAAGTAAATGTCCACTAAGAAGATTCTGCATTTCCTTCATTCATTCATTATTTAACAGTTTAATACACATTAGCTGGCTAAAACGCGCACAAACTCTTCCAACCTGATGAGAATATGCAAAGCTGCATTAGAGTCGAATGGGAACATTTTGAGATGTTGTTTTTTCCAGCGGATTGCTCCTGACTCTGAGTTTTGAGTAAGAAAAAACAATCATCTTCATGGAGTCATGCGATTATGTTCAGACCAGCAATTGTAGCCAAAGGTTAGCCATCTTGAGGTCATAGCCTCACACGAACATGGGAGGTGAACATAGGAGACAAAAAAAAAATTCTTCCACTTCTTAATTACCACCGTTGGGCTGCCCCTTAAGTGAGCCCTTTGACCCACAACACCTGCACCGAGGTGAAGGGCAGAACCGTTTTGTGTTCGTGTGAGATTTTTATAATTATGACGATATTTTGTACATAGAACAAGTTAAATAATTTATTCCGTATTGAATTACTTTAAAACTCATGATGTGAACTGGAGAAAAGAGATATGAAAAGACAAGTTCAAATTGAAATGTCAATAGGATTTGAATAAGAAACCCCCATGTTCATACAAGTACATTATTTTTATCTCACCGTTAGGGCTTTTGCAGCAAATAATAAAAGGTGTGAAGTGGTGCTGCATGTTTTGACTCTGAACCACCTCCCCTTAAAAAAAAAAAAAAAAAAAAAAAAAAAGACATGTTTACAATGAGGGGAAAAAAAAGAAGAAATAGGGCTAGTTTAGAAAAAATAATGTGAATAGGGAGCAAACTGCAGGTCTCTGGGTTTCAGCGCTAATATAATGTGTTTCGAAAATTTGGACCCGAAAGACACCCGGATCACTTTACTCTCATGTATACACTGTTAGGAGCGGACAGTTATCATTTTGCAGCGTGCATGAATTAAATAAGGCCTCAATAATGAAATTTTGAAACCTTCACAAAACGTATTGCATTAGTTTATATAATAATACATTATCAATAGTTTTCAATGAGCCATTTTGTCGCTTGAAAGTCATTGTTATTTTTTCGTTTGTGTATTAGCTTTATGATTGTAGTCTCATTTCAACAGACAGATTAACTCTCTTTTTTATTTTTAATAAATCACTGCTGCCAAACTTACTATCATTCACCCTGCATGCAAGGTTTAAGTTGCAAATTAAACATGCGTAGGAAAATGACTTCTCCGTCCACCCTGGAGACATTTCAGATGAACATCACATACAAAAGCATTGGAATATTCAAAAGCAAATGTGTTTTTCTCTCACCCTGGTGGTCCCCGCGGTCTTTTGTAAGCAGGCTAGGCTGCGAGCCACTGATAACACAATGCGGATATGACACCCCCTGGATGTGCCTCCTGCTTGCACTTAGATATAGATGAGAATATGCTCTTGGAGTTGAACATAAACGGAGCCGCCTATCAAAGCCAAAGCGCTGTCCTCGTACTTCTCTCTGCAGATTTAAAATAGTTGGCATATTAAAGCAACAGCTTGTGTTTCCCTTTTTCCCGATAAATCATCCAAATTAAGGATGGCGCGGCAAGTGTGTCTTTTTGTTCACAATACATTTCACGCGGCTTTGATCAATCAAGCAGAAGACTTTTATTGGTGTCAACTTAATGTGGCCGCTGAAGAGTTTGTTTCATATTCGGGCTTGTTCGACATTCAGTAACGACATCGTAGGCGGTCATGAGAGCACGGTATTATGCAGGAACTATTTTCAGAACATATTACCGCTTCGTGAGAGGTCACAAGATAGAATCTTCATTTTTCCTGGGCTCTCTGCCTTTCATATATTTTACAATGCACAAAAAATCCTTTATGTTTCAGCTGGCAATTTTGTTTCATGGATTACTCATTATATATATATATATATATATATATATATATATATATATATATATATATATATATATGAGCATCTGAGTCCAGCACGGTTTGGTTAAATGTGATCAGTAGGAACGGCAACTGTTTAAGGTTGTCAGCGCTCAATTGTGCATCTCTCACACAGCTATATGGAGCGCTCAATAGTTGCTAGCTAGTGGCTAATTTATGCTAGATACAGGTGTAACGGAGCCCTATCCGCTGGTAAATACTGACAACAGATGCTGTATGTCAGCATTGATGTTAGCATAATTAAGTGATTTGTTCCCACCCCAAATTAGTGATTGAAGAGGATTTTGGAATGTTGTGTTTATATTGGTCGTAAAAGTTGGAATAGAAAGTGTTGGCAAGCTGCTACGCAGTGATACACTGCCAGGAACAACTTGAAAAGAAGTATACCAAGGTTTTCCTGTCTCAGTTGTTCAGTAGTCACCAATACTGGTAGTTAGTACTTATACCACTAGTACACAAAATGTTACCTAGAAATAAGGACAGACCAAAGGAAGACCTACATTTTCCAATGTAGCATTTTCATTTTAAATAATCATGAAGTTAACTAACGGTAATTTTGTATTTTTCTAATTTGTGATAAAAAAAAAATGCTCAAAGTATGCAGCTGATACTAATATCTACTGTAATGGTGAGTTCCAATACTTTGAAAAACAAAAATGACTGACCTTCTCTCAATTAAGCATTTTCCTGAAAAAGTTCTATAATCACCTTTTTCAATGCCAAGAACGTATTTTTATGTCTTGAGAATCTAGACTTTCGATTCCAGTTATGACACAAATGTTGGCACCAAATGAAGAGACTAATAGCTGTTTTCTATTTCTCCATTTTGTAATTTCTAGTTTGTGATTGTAAAATTGCTCCAAGAGAGTGGACCATCCTAATTTCGGCTGCCACCGTGGGTACTGATACCTTGAAATAAGGCTTGAAAAAAATGCACTTTTTTGAAACCACTTGTCACAAATTGAAAGCCGGGAAGCGGAATTATCAATCCAACTCCTTATCAAGGTTCTCTTTACAGTGTGACAAACACATTTCACAAGCGCCTTTCTAAAATCAAACAAAAATAAAAGAAAACCACCTTCCACCAGGAACAGGTTACATCAAATTGTGACACAAGAGTGAGGTGGCGCTTACACACAAATGACAGGCTGCAGTTGGCAAGAGTGAACCAGGAGGAGAAGATTTATAGCCGTAGCAGCTCGAATGGAAACTTACCCTTGATTGACCACTTCCAATTGAAGGCTGACCCGCGGGTCAGTCGGAGAAGATTTCATCAGGTACCGAAGGTTTTTTTGCCGAGTTTGAGCAGAAACCGTGTGCAGCCATCCATCTTGAAAATGATCCCGTTTTTATCGGCTCTCCGGGCAAAGGGTCGCATGTTTTAATAAAGGAAATCAATACGGCGCTTCGGTTTCATGGAGCACTCCATGAGATGCTTCAGTACCTCTCAAGATTTACTCTATGTGATCATTTGCGGAAGGAATATCACAATCCTTTGCAATTGGTCACGTGAAATGAAAAATTCCAAGAGGGGAAAACGGTTTGCTCATGATTTTCCGCAAAGGATGCTGCTTGCTGGGCGTAAGCTTTCAAATCAATTTCTCAACACGTCCGTCATTAAAGAAGGAAAATTAATTTCTATGTTTGTGTTTGCTGTAATGTTTGCAGCATTCTTCCTGGTAAAAAAGGGAGTGACGGCGACGGAGCGACAGCGCAATGAGTATCTAATTCATCACGCCGCTCACGACTAGCCTACAGGGCCACTTTAATTTATTTTCACTTCACCACTTTGAAAACTGTTGGCTCAGGCTATTGGAACATATTCATAAATCTTACGCGATAGGCTCATGGCTCCACCGAGATAGACTCTTGAGAAAACGCCGAGAAGAGACTGGCGAGAGAAAGCATGTGTCGAGGAAGACAAACTACCTTGCTTTTATTTTGCTTCTAATTTATGACGGTCGTATTGACAGTGATTGGATCCTTCTCGGCTAATGGCTTTCTACCTTTCTAATGCCCCTTTGATTTTGTTCAAGCACTTTTTCAACCCAGGGTAGTAGTGGCTAGCGTGTCTTCTTGACAGTCCAGTGGTTCAAATTTGGTTAGGGTTAGGGATCCGCTTGTTTGGCGATAGCTTTGGATTTACCCTATAACTTTGTCAGTTAAAGTAACTACACCTCAGGTGTCAAACTCAAGGCCCCGGGGCCAGAACCGGCCCACCACATCATTGTATGTGGCCCGCAAAATGCTGATTTATTGTCATATGTATCATGTTAATATACAAAAAAAATGAAATTCTTATTCCGTTCACTTCCCCAAGCAGCAGACTACATTCTATGTTCGAGCAATACATAAATAGCAATGAGAGGAGCAATAGATAGCAATAAAACAACAACAGGAACAATGGTGCTAATACTATAGTGCAAATATCAAATAGTGCAAAATATTACTTATGCATGTAGTAAGAGGCAGATTAGTGTGTGAGATATTTGTTAAGAATCCAGATGGCTTCTGGGTAGAAGCTGTTTTTTTTTCCAGCCTGGCAGTCCTGGTCCTCAGGCTCCTGTTACATCAACCTGATGGCAGCAGTTCAAACAGATTGTTTTGTGGGTTTGTCTTGTCCTTGTTGAGGTTGCGTGTCGTCCGCAGAACCCTGGTGTGGTAAATGTCCTGAAGTGAGGGTAAAGCTGTTCCACAGCTACTCTGTGAGGACTTCAACACACGCCGGAGAGTCGTCCTGTCTTTTGCTGAGCAGTTTCCATACCAGGCTGTGATGGAGGTGGAGAGGAGACTTTGGATTGTACATCTGTAGAAGTTGTTGAGAATATTTGCTGAAATCCCAAATATCTCTAGTACCCACAGAAGGTACTAGAGATATTTGGGATTTCAGCAGAAAGTACATTCTTTGTTGAGACCTTTTGATGATACGTCGAGTGTTGTGGGACCAAGTGATATCCTCGCTGATGTAGGTGCCGAGGAATTTGAAGGCTTTCACCCTCTCCACCTCAGTCCCATTGATGAATAATGGTGGTTTGTGTATCTCCACCTGCCTCCTTGTGTCGATGAGCAGTTCTTTGGTTTTGTCCGCGTTGAGGTGGAGATTGTTGCTGTGACACCAGACCACAAGATCTGCCACCTTTTTCCTGTATATGCTGTTTCAGCCCCACCAGTTTTAAGTTTACAAACTTACAAGTTCTGAACAGTTTTTGAGGCCTCTGATTTCAAAATTAGATAAATGTGTGACCAACCTCTGACAGAAACTGTTCCCTGTGTTCATTTTGTCATGTTCCGCCTTGGTCATTAGTGTTTTGTTTTTTTTCTGAGCTTTTTTATCTGCCTGGTTCCTCGTTTCTACCAATCAGCTCCCTTTAGACACTTGCCCTGTACAAGCATTCCTCATTGTGTCATCAGTTGTCTCATGTTTTGTGTCATTTTTTTCTGTCAGTCGCTTTTGCTTCATTGGTTCTGTAATTTGCCATCATAACCTTTGTCGTGTCGGTTTCTGGTGTTTTGGTTTCCTTGTGCGCGCGTGTGTGTGTGTGTGTGTGTGTTTCTGGGTGCACTTTGATATTTGATTTTTTTGGACTGTGCTAATTAATATGATTTCACATTTCTTTTTGGCCTTTTTCATTTTCTGAAAATAACTTTTTAGACATCTTCACTTGTTTCTCTGTGCTAGGCTCCTCCTACAAAACCCTCATCCTTGAAACCTTTACATGAGTCATTCTCTAAACCTTTTAACCTGTCTGACATTTCAGTACATTTTGCACAACTTGCTGTTCTCGAACAAGACGCTGAATGGCAAAATTCACAATCCGTGAATGGCTCAATACATTCATTGGCATTTTTGCAGTGTTCTCAATCATGCTGTTCAAATTTTGACATCATGAGACCAAAATGTTTCTTAAAAATTGATTAGATTGTCTCATTTCAACTCATTTCAATTTATTCATCTAGCAGCTAAGTTTTGGATGAAAATATGGCATTTTAAATCCAACGGTTATACACATACAATTTGGTACATGCACCATAAAATTACCCTTTCTGCTGAGTCTTAGAAATAACAGCTATTGGTGATTGAGTTTTTATGTAATATAATATACACAGCTACTAAATTATGGTCCAACCTTAATGCGAGGGAAGTTTATTTTAATGTGACGTTATTTCGGTTTACAATTGCATTATAGATGACTTTCTGTGAAATAATTGCTGAATCGTGGCAAAATTTCACTGCACCCTATTGCATTTTACGCCACAATTTTCATAGAGGATATCATGACTAAAATGATAAATGAGATTACTTTCTCGCCAACGCAGCTGAGGGTTTATAAACAATTAAAATCCCTACCGCTTAACTAAACGCAAATTCCATCTGAGCTTCAATGGAATCATTTTACCTTTGGGTCTCTGGAGAAATTTAAATTCCACTCCGGCTAATATCGCGAACGCTTCTCCAGCGTCAATCGGGAGTCGGGAGACACAAACAAAGGGCACATTAATGTGCGACAGCAAATTACTGTTGCAATCCCAGTTGAAGGGAAGCGAACGACATTTTGACACCAATTGAACTCGAGACTAAGTTCTTGTGAAATATTTTTCACAGTGAAAGAAACTCCACCAAGGCCGTGCACCGAATTGTACTTGTTAATTGAATTATTATATTCATAAAAATGCTAACAGAAATATCTGCACCTTCAACTACAACTGCACCCTTAATTTTATTTGACCATATTCAAATTCCACAGTCCCCGCTTAGTTTCAGCAGCCTGTTTATATTAATGGACTTATTTAATAAACAACAAATGTTATATTTCTATATTTGTGTTGATCGAAATAGAATGTTTTATAATTCATATTCCCCAAAGGAGTTATCTTTTGCCCAGATAACAGCTTTACACATTTTGGTGTTTTCTCAGTCACCTCGATGGTGCTTCGTGACCTGGAAGGACTATCAGTTTACTTTTGTTCATTTTCAAGAGTTGATAGCTTGTATTTTTTGACCTATTAATGTGTTTGAGACCAAACCTTTGACTGGTTTTATATGTTTATTATCTGATACAATGTAAACATTTTATGCAAGCTTTTTACAAGTATTGTAAATTTTTAAAGACCTTTAAGGACCTTGTCCCACTGAGGGGCGGAGGTTGTTCATTAGCGGCGAAGGTACTGGCTCTTTTGAGCTCGTCACGCTACGTTAAACATCGCAATTGGTCTTATAGCGTTCTTAAGACATTCTGAAAATGTCTTAATTGTTCTGAAAGAATTCTTAGTTTTTTCGTGCCGTAAGGAAATTTAGAACACGTTTCCAAGACATTCTGAAAAGTCTTGTTTTTCATGAAAGACAAGACTGTTTCATCATAACACATTTTCGATGCCTTCGTCAACACTTGTTCACATTTCAGTGGGGTAGGGGCTTTATTGTCCTTTTTTGTGAAGTCAATATCTCACTGAGGGGCGAAGGTAGTGGCTCTTTTGATTTTGTCAGGTTTTATTCAAGATCATTTTCCTTAAGTTGTTCTGAAGACATTCTGACAGTCTGAAACAGTTTTACCGTAATTCCCTGTATATAAGATGCACTCTTTTTAATGTTACTGTTTATAGGATACATCAACAGTTTGGCAACAATGTAAAAACCATAGCGAAACTGAATAAATCACATTTTTGTAAATTCTTCATATTTTCTTGTGTTCATATCTGTTAGTTACATATTTGTTGCAGGTTAAGTGTGTTTCAGATTTCCCACATTGTGCGCGGTCAGCGAACGCCTCATCAATGTTACTTTGAATGCGCTTGAAGCAGTTGTGTTTCCTTTTACTTGAGACACAGCTTGAGTTCATTTTGCCCTAAATACCCGAACTTGCGCACCATCCGTGTTCCACCAATTTTATGATTGATATTTATTGTCAATGTATGCAGGCATCATGACCTTCCACATTCATCTCCGTTTTATTAATATTCCTGTGTGTGAACAAGGATGGAATCGGATGTTGGTTCAGCCTGCTCGCTTTTTTTAATTGAAAAATGTCATAACATCAGCTAACAAGAGCTTCTGTAGCTGCAACACACAGTGGCGGCTAACAGCCAACCGACATCCATCGTATAGCTTGTCCCGTTATGGTAGTCAGAAAACGCTATAAAAAGACACATCTGTGCATTACAACTTACTAACGTGGCTGCCAGCTCAATCTTCCTTGAATGGCGTCGAAAAAGATATCTAGTCTTCAAAATTGCAGTTTATAGCATGCAACTGTAATTTTGCCCTTCATTTTTGGAAATAAAAGTGTGTCTTATATTTGTGGTATTTCAGTAATTGTATTTTTGTGTCGCAAGGAAATTTGGGATATGTTCACAATTTCTACTCAGACTGTTTCAGAACGTTTTAAGAAGGTGGTAAGAGCAATCGTGACCTTGAATGAATCCCTACATAAGTGCACATCTTTGTCAGCACTTGGAAATGTTGCCATTTCATTGGGGTAGGGGGCTCGCCCACTTTTGGTTTTTATTGAAAATAGTTGGCCACCTAAAACTAAAAACATGTTTTTTATTTAAATGAATGTAATGCACATGACATAATATTTGCAGCCCGTTTTTTCTCTTGTCCTTTGATCATCAGGCCTGCCAGAAAGGCAAAACGATCTAAATCTATTCATTTAACTGTCATTTACATCACAGTTGATGATTCGGAAACAACTGCGAACGCATCTTTCGAAATGTGCAAAATGATTTGTGCACTGGAGATCATCTGATGTTGACTTGCACCAATAAATGTCTGCAGTCACTGGAAGCATTTGATCTGCCAGCATGATCTTGACATTTTGAGAGCAGTCGTATCTTTAAGAGACGTTCCGGAAACGTCAACGCTTGCCATCGGACAAGATCCCACCCCCATTCTCCGGGGTCCTTGTAAATTGTGTGGTTTCTGCAAGACCTCTGGCGCGGAGATGTATGGACGTGTGTCTTCGTACGTGCTGACATGGGTGTGTGCTCGTAGCTTCATCCGCTCAAGCTGTGCAGGGACACGTGGCGCGACATAAAAATGATCACTTTACATTTTTCGAACAAATTTGTCTTTCGAATACTACAATTGGATTCTTAGAAGTAATTATGGTATAATTTTCTTCGAAATTAACATTATCCACTCATTTGTTTTCCATTCATTGTTTGTATTCATTACAGTGGAAAGAGAATTGGACCATATCGCAGCTTACTTGCCACTCACAGGGCATGGATAAACAAACAGTCATTGACATTCAATGATAGTTTGTATCATGCATAACACAGTGCGCTGCATGGCTGTTCATCTTCGGAGTAAAATATTTGTGGAAAAACGCGATGTTGGGAGGGAATATATATATATATATATATATATATATATATGTATATATATGTATATATGTATATATGTATATATATATATATATATATATATATATATATATGTGTATATATATATATATATATATATATATATATATATATATATATATATATATATGTATATATATATATATATATATATATATATATATATATATACATATGTCAAACCTGGAACCTCACTGCCGTGAGGCAGAATTACAAACCACTGTAACACCACTGTAACACTACGGTGCCAAAATGAAATTACAAGAAAAACTCTCATACTAACACTCAAGTAATTGCAACTGTATTCACTCAATTTATGCCATTATTTTTGTTACCTTGAAACTTGCCTTGCATGAACCCAATTTTTTGTTTCTTAAATTATGATTTTTTTTTTTTTTATGTGGCACTATTTCTTGTTTCGCATAACTCGAGGACTTAGTCCTTGCAATGTGCCTTTAATATGCCTTTTATGGCGCACTGATGTTGTCGTGTTCCTTTCGAGAAAAATGACACAGACCTCTATTGCCAACTGAGACGGCGCTCGGAGGATAAGGACGAGAGGCGGCCTCACTATTTCACGTTTACTGCGCGCTTGTGTGACTCGTGTGTCGGCTGCACAGAGAGCTCATCCAGCACCGCAGACAGACCTGCCCTCCTCCATCTCGCAAATGCTTTAACAGGCAATTTCAGCTAACTCCTAACTATGTCGGAGAGTGCATGCTTGTTGTGTTGGGTGGGCGGGTGTAAACTGGAGTTTTCTGCACATTGTATGGCAAACAAACAACTTACATTTCGTCAAACGGGATTTTCCACTTGCATATTGCAACGCTCCCAACAATAATGTACCTGCATCGTTAAAAGAGACGTCATGCATTTTTTTTTGCATAGTTTAAATCATTTACCAGGTGTCTTAATCAGATGTATTATGCGCTTTTCTCAAAATAGCTCAAGGATTAAAAACTACAGATCAGCAATGATGCCTTGTCTTGCCGGCATGAGACCATTTTAGGGTACAGAATGTGGCACGGGGACACCAAACATAAATACTACTGCCATGGTGTCAACAATTTAACCAAGTAAGCATTTTAGCGCCATTCATGAGAGATTAATGTTCTTCACTATTACAGTATTAAGATGCACATCCAGCAAAACTCACTCCTATTAGGAGGGTGTTGTATCCAAGATTTGTTTTTTTTTTTTTTTTGTACACAATAGTGCTTCTGTGTCATGGTTTTTTCAAGGTTGAAAGTGCTGGGGCTCTGAACCCAGGCTAGCTCTTCATGTTGATGGTAAAATAAAATGGGGCAGTTTAATGTTAATTTGATTCTTACTTAATAGAGAGTCAAGTGTGCAGAAAGGCTTGCTGACAGGGACGGTCTTAAATACTTAACATACAGGTTGAAAAAGAAGTGTCAGAAAACTGATTAATCGTCATCAAAATGTTTGGGACATCTGTATTCATGCACCCTTCAAATTCTAAAATTATAAGAACAATGTCCACAATAGATAGCATTTAATGATTTGTTATCATGAAGTGACATTAAAAGTTCAGGGGCAAAAATTTCCTAGATTGTGTTATAAGTCGTATTTTTAATGTAAATATATTATAATACATACAAATAGGGATGTCCAGATTCTTTCACTTTCAGCTGACCGGAATTGGAGAAAAAAGATTTATGTTAAGAAAAAGTCATTTTTTTACTTTTATGTATGTATTTATTTCTTTTTTTAAGCACTAGAAAATGTCACAGATATTGCCAAAAGAATTTGAAATATCTGCACCGGCAAGATACGCAACAGTTCAACATATCCAGAAACAGCGGCAATAAATACAGCCAAATGAGATCTCTAAGAAGTTGTTGATCACGGTTTGATTCAAAACTTAAATTTTGATTACAGATAACCAGTGTTTCTGAACATACTTGAGTAGGTGCAGTTACTGGATCCACAGCAATGGCTACAGGTATTGGCGTTGTAATAGCTAGAAAGCAGGCTACAACAGAGATACTACACAATTCCCTGCGCGCTACACGTCATACTCAACGGCGAACGCCATTTTTTAATTCAAGGAGGAGCAGAGTGCTAAGACACCGTGAAACAGCCATGAAATATCTATTCTCCTTCTGTTCTGTCGCAGCTCCGTAAATAGCTGAAGACTTAAGAATGGTTGATTTACACCACAGAAGACAGATTCTGAATCGTAGTGAGTAATTAATCCGTTGTTTACTTACTATTTAATCAGTTTGTAATGGCGGTAAGGTTGTTAAAGTGCTTTTTAAGGCCTCAAGAAATACATAGGTAGTGCCTATGGAGAGAAAGATGTCAATGTCTATCAAATCCAGACTGTCGTGGTGATCGTTTTAGTCATTGTTTTGTTTAAAGTTATAAGTAGAGATGTCCACATACATTAGAAGGATGTGTAAGACTGAATCACGCAACGGAGGCTAGCTAAAGTTACAGTACGAGCTCAAAGATACTCTGTTCTCCATTTTAAATGTTTTTGCTTAAAATGGAAGCTGGAAATATTTAGATAGGTGCCCCACACAATTCTTACTCGCCCTGGTTAGGATCACGTGGGTCAATGTTCCCGGTTGACAACACAAATTGCTTGCTGCGAACATTTATGAAAATCTTCGATAATCTACTCAGCATACCTGTGAAGCGTTTGCGTGCTAAGTGCTGAGACTGGAAGTTTTCCAAAAGTGCTATTCTGAGCTTCAGCGCCACTCATAGAGTCTTATGAAATAGAAATGAAAAGTGGATAAATAGCAGCTTTGGCCGCACAGATGTGTGCAAAATGGGCCGACACAGCAAATCTTCCGATGATATGCCCCCTCTGGTTAAAGCCTCCAAAGGCAGACCAGAGATCCCGTTCCCCAACCGAGAAAAAAAAACAAGAGGCAGTAATCCACATCGGAGGTCTTTGGGTTTGATAACGATAACCTCCAATCTTCATTTAATGTCCCCCTCTCCCCTACTCCCCTTCTCACCTTCCCATTCAAGTAAATGCACTTTATTGCACCAGTGGATTAAGTAATGATTATTTTGCAAAATTGCGGGCCACACAATGGTCAATTAATCTGTAATGAAACGCTGACTTATGAGGCGAAACGTGGCATCGCAATGAGCAGGCGCCCGCTTTGCAGTTACAAGCCCCCCCCCCCTTTTCCCCCCCACCTCCTAACCTCCATCTATCAGCATTTAAAAATAGTGCATGTCACAAGGAGACATAATAGAAAGGCAAAGTCACAGTACAGTTCATGGCCATTGTCATCATTCAAGGGATAGAATTAAGCCTCTTCATTGACTTTGATTCTATTTCAGTGATGCTTCTTAGTTTCACATTTTCTTATTGGAAACAATACAAATTAATGCAAGACCCCACTTGTCCCTTTAAATGCAAATGCAGCAAATACAGGTAACATCAATCCTCACCTATCGGCAAAAAAGTTTTACAATTTTCTGGTGGCAATTTAGTGTTTTTAACCTTTATTGAGACGAGGCAAATATTTACAGTAACATTTATATCAATATATAAGGGCATTTGAATTCAGCCTATTCATTTGTGTCCACTGTTGTGTCCATTATGTCTCAGCAGCATTAATTACATTCCACCGAAGGCCAGACATCATTAAAAAAGGCCTCTGTTGAGCACAATAGGACTTAATTGGGTAACTCCAATCAGTGAATCCAGTCAAAAGATATAAACCAAAAACAAATGTCCACTACAGTGGACAAAAATGAACTGGCTAGGATATATTCAGCAGTGGGCTTAATTTTTTCTGTGGGTTACACACTTGAGTGCCAGGATGTAGTGTTTGTTACGCACCCTTTCTTTCATCAAAAAGTCTTCCCCAATATCATGTTAGCATAAGTTGCGCTACATTCATATGCTCTTTTACTACTTGACAAATAAAGAATGACTGAAAATTTCTGTATCAAACACACTGATTTTGTCCGCTAGCTGATAAAATGAGTGCTAAAACTCGCACCACTTGGAGCCATTTTTCAGGAAAAAATGTTCAGCTCAGGCTCGGTTGTTGTCATGGGTGAAAGTTAGGTAGGGTACGCAAATGCCCAAAGTGAAGCACGCAACATTACGTATTAGTTATTTCTGTCGCACATGCGCATCCCTGTATACATTGGTACGTTGTGCGTCGGTGAGTTCATGGGTCTGAGGAAGGTTGTTTTTTTTTTTTTTTTTTGCCCTGACAATAAAGGTGATTGTGAAGGTGACATATTCGCAAGATTTTGCGGAGGTCTGTGTCACGCTGCAACAACAAGGGCTGCTGAGGGGTTTTCATAGCAGGGGACGTGAGGACAAGACATCACAATTCCAGTAACTGAGTCGATGCGCAGTGATTGAGCGTAGTTGGGGAGAGTGCGAGAGGTGAAGAAACAGGAGTGAGTGATGGAGTGAACGGGAGCCAAAGGCCGCGTGGAGGTGCGCGACTGGAGCAAAAGTGAGCGTAATGAAGTCGGACAGAGGCGCAAAGACGAGAGACAAAGTCGGCGAGCAGAAAAGAGTGGAGAGCGGCAGAAGTGACGGATGTTGACGCGAGGCTCGCAGCTCGTGAGGTATGGTCGGTGGAAGGAGAATGGTAGGCACTCTGCGTTATTGTGCAGTGGGCCCCTCTGGCACCCGGCTCCGCCAGTGAGCGGCGTTGATCCGTGAACTTGCCATCTGGATTGTCCCACAAATCACATTAAAGTTTCAAGTCCAGGAATACATCAAGCTAAATGAATATTGGATCTGGGGGCCACAGACAGGCCCGTGCAACTCGAGTCTTTTGTGGTCACGCAGTGAGCTATCCATCCACTTTGCCCCTTCCAGAACCCGACCTCCCCCTACCCCCTCCCCCCGCTCCACCGGCTGACGGGCAGCGATCAGTGCGCGGTTGAAGGAAGCAGCTGTATAAAGAACAAAAAAGACATTACAGTAAAATCTCATTCCGGGATTCTGCTCGACTTCCAATGCGTTCCTGTTTTGGCAGTAACTTTTTTCATTAGGAAATAATTACAATAGACTTAAATGGTTGCCATCATAAAACTCTATAAAATGTACTAGTAATAAAAAAATAAAAAATAAAAAGACGCTATTGGATGGCAGGAAGGTTTACTTTTTAATTACGGATATACAAAGTCAGTTTGCAGGAATGCCTTCCCGCAAAGCTTCCTTACCATTTAATTAGAACACCAGGGAACGGTCTTTGAAATAAGATTTTAAAATTCCTTCCTGTCATGCAAATATAAAGCAAAGTATTGTACTACTGTTGAGTACAACCAAGAATTGAAGGTAAGATTTTCCCTTTTATATCACTGTTGGGTTATTATGGCTTCTATCGCAGATTTTTATTCATGACCATAACTTTTTTCTATTGCAGGTTTACATCGCTCTTTTTTAAGTCAGACCCATCAACAAATTGCAAATTTATCTGTTGTAAAAAATCTGTCCTACACAGATGTTCATTTATGACCATGTTTATTGCAGGTTTGCCTCACTTTATTTCTTCCTATTTTTTTTCATAAATCATACCGAACCAAAACAATATTCTATGTATTCATTTTTTTTATCAGAAGGAACAAACTAAAACAGAAAGGAAACAAGCAAAAAAAAAAAAAAAAATTCAGTGGATTTCGGTTATTGAGGTTATTTTAAGGAACATGACCCTGTGATAAACACAGTACCTTAGCAATTTTTTTTTAACAAAAAAACCTGACATTTGTTAAAACGATGGGCTTTATATGAAATTGACTGTAGAGAAAGTATTAATATAAATTGATTACAACTCATCTACTAGTTTGCTTTATATGAAATTGACTGTAGAGAAAGCATTAATATAAATTGATTACAACTCATCTACTAGTTTGGTTTATAAAAGCTGTCAGAAAAAAAAAAACATTATGACTGATATTCCAAGGATTTGGAAAATCAATATCCCTCAACTGTTAATCGATATTAAAAAAAAAAAAGGAGAGTGTGTCGATGTGTTGCGCCTCTAACTTGACAAAATACGATATATCTTGAGAAAATAGAAAGTGTATTTCCTTTGATTATTGTTAGCCATAATGTATTTTCAACTATGTACTATTTGCAAGCTACTTACATATTTACATTAGCATTTGATTGAGCATATGTCGATTTCTAACTGGATTGTGTGTGTGTTTTTTTTTTTTTTTTTTGAAAAGCCACTAGCACAGACATAGCCTTGCCCACAGGTTTACCATCTGTATTTATATGTCGCTGAGCAGGTTTTAGGAATTTTAATTGTTCCGCTCAGAATGCACAACATGCCGTCTGTAGTTGGAAGCTAAAGATCTTAATTAACTTTTCAGCATCCTAGTTTTTGCATTAACATTTTTTGTGGGTGAAAATAAGTAGCTTTAATTGAAGTGTGCACACAACGGAGACACCATTTGACAGTTTATCAGCAAGTTATTCAAGTGTGCAATGTGTAATAATGCCCTTGCTTTCCCTTTTCATTTCAGCTACATTACATTGATTCGGCATAAATTGATTAATTTTTTCACCTTTGGGTGAAAATAATGGGTTAGTGGAAAATGAGGCAAAAAAAAAAACATTCATCATCCATTCTGATGTGATGTTGTGGTTCCTGCATGCATATTTTCTGCTGAGGCAACGTTTGTGCTCAAGTAAAACCGATTAAAAAATATATGTATATTGCTTTCCCAATGTTCCATACAAAAAGGGCAAGAGAGAAAAAAACTATTTAGTTCTTTTCCAGTCCACTGGCTTGTAGAGCTGAGGATTTATTTTCCAGGCCCCGGATTGAAGAAAAAGGCTTTACTGCCGCACAACCTTCATTTCTATGAGATCTCCTGAGAGATATCAATTGGCCCAGAGTCCAAAAATGATACATTGAGAGACAGCGAGATGGGTCGAAATGCACTTCTGCTTCCATTTGTTAGCCTTTAGTTTATATACCAAAGCAGAAAGGCACCGCATGGATCAGCGGCTCACGCTATAAGTCGGAATCAAGTATACTTTCTTACAGTACTGTCTTATATTCTTCTATTTAGTTATTGCAGTAGGTAAGGATGATATCGTAATGTAACTATTTTGGAAGAAAAGAACAAATGACAAAAATAAATAACCATATTTACTCTTGAAATGTAATCGGAAGTACTGAAGCACTGTTGCATATCAATGCAGTATCATGAGGGCTAAAAATAAGATCGATTGCAATATCAATGTTTGATAGTGGTGCTCAAATACCTTCCTTTTTGCTCTGGATTTGAAAGCTGCTTTTTCTCTTGGGCTCCACTTTGGAAATCAGATAACAGATAACTGACAACAAAAGCACCCTCCTTTACAGACATAGCTGGAATTTATCAATTGCTTCCCAAATATGGTGACTCTTTAGTTGGCTAATTCTGGGAAACACAAACACAGGCTGAAAATTGCCTGCAAAGGGCGGGGGGGGTGATTGTGTGCGACATAAGCCAACAGTATACTCGACGGGAGGCATCAATCACAACTGAACGCTGTCATGCTGAGAGCGCCCCAGCACAAAGTGACAGCTCGTGTTGAACACTAGAAAGCTTTGAAGCGCATCCTTTAGACAAATAACCCAGTGCCCCAACACAAAACAACGCCCAAAGGACGCTTTGCCTTTTTAAACTTCATTACTTTGAAGTTGTCCGTGACATTTTGACATTTTGGTTTTTTACTATTCAAAACTACAAATAAGACTTATCCGTGATGATTGCGATCCTTATTCTAGTCACGTATAATGACATTTTCCGTGTTTAAAACCCTCCGAAATTAAAAACAGCAGTCTAACTGTTATGCATGTTTTAGTTTTACATGTATTATATACATTTCTTAAAATATTTTTTACAACTGCTGTACCATTTGTTTAAAAAAAAAAAAAGTCTGAAGTTTGTGGTTGTATTAATAGAAAATGCATCTTAAAAATTATTCTCATGTAGGCATTTTCAGCAGCAAATGCTAAGTATTTTGTCGATAATTTATTTGGCCACATTGTTGTTATTATTTTACTTTGTCGAATGAAAATGACATCAAAGTGGCTCATTTAAGTAAAAAGATAAGTGATACACATTCTTTACATTATTATGTTCTGTTATGGACGTCCTTTAAAATAGTAATAACAATAATATGAAAATTCTGGTCAAATATGTTTTTTTACGGACAGGAGCTGACATTTGACTAATGCTTATCTAATATAAGCCACTTGAGAACTAGTGATAACTGTGACCATTGGATGGCAGTGTTTCCACTTATAACATAGCCAGTATCTACATGCAATTCAGAGTAAGGAATGGAAGTCAATCTTTCATATGTTACCACCCATATTTACACAGACATAGCACACACTATTCTGTCGTGCTTAAAATGTGAGTGAAAATGCTAAAAATACTTGCCCTCTAGACGTTTCTATTTCCACTAACGCTTGGCACTGAAAGCGTTAATCAACACATTTTGGTGTTTTACAGGTCTTCAGGTCATTTTCCCGGAATACCTGCAGGAGAAATTCGTCCAGTCGGCTCTGAGCTACATCATGTGTAATGGAGAAGGAGAATACCTGTGCCGCAACAACCAGTGCATCTGCCAGTGTGCCGACGAGTACCCCCAGTGCAACTGTCCCATCACCGACATCCAGATCATGGAGAACACCATGCTGGGCATGGCCGAGTCATGGGCGTCCTCTTACAAGGACTTTGAGAACTCCGGTGAGTGGTCTCAAGAACATTTTTAGAGCTACGTTTTTGACTCGGAATTTGTATAAGGAGCATTGTTCCCTAGCATACTTCATGCGGCAGCCGCAGTAGGGACTGACATGCTAATGGTCTTCTTAAGGCACCAGATTCAGAGGACTCTTAATTGCGGGCCGACATCCCCACGGCGGCTCGTCGTGCAAAAGGTCGAGGGTGGCATGTGACATCTGTGAACACTGGGTGGAGGAGAAACAGTGGAGGAGGAGGAGAAGGATTCTGGTGTCTTTGAAGCAAACGAGCAAAGCAGATCTGACAAACCTCAGGAGGACGAGGCGAGGCGAAAACTCGAAGAAATGTCCGCTGAGGATGGCGGGTGGGGTGGGGAGGCACAGTCTTGAAGTATGGAGAGTCGAGTGTGGAGGTTATCGCCATATTATAAATTGGCCTTTGGATCCCTTCAGCTTGCTAGATTATCGTAGTTCACTGAAGGTCATGTCGGCGTTTTTTTTTTTTCCTTACAGTTTATGTGCCGTATATTTAATGTTACATACAACTGTAGCTTTGACTATTCTGGCGGACGTTTGGCAAGAGAGGGGTAACCCAGGATTGGTCGCCAGCAAATTTCTGGGCACACACTACATCAACAAACAAACACACTGAAATTTCAAGCCTTCCACCCAACAGGCATTACATCAACTTGATCCAGAGACAGTGGTAATGTAAATTAAGTCTGACTACAGAATATACTTAAAATTAGCTATAAAACATTTTTTAAGTGCATTTGTGTGTATTTTCACGGTGGATAGGGCATTTTGCAGAATCCTCATACTGTCGTCACTTTTCAGATATGTATATTTATTGAATAATTAATTATATTTATTTTCGTACATGAAGGGTGAGTAAAAAGTTTTAAGCATCGTGTATAAGAACCGTTGATGCAGCTCCAAAACAGAAAAAAAAGTTCTTTTATACTGAGATAAAAGTTTTTAGCCCTTGACAGGGGACTATATTGAAAAATAAATGTTCACAAATATTTTATCCTTTTTCTGATACTCTAAACTTGTCATGCACCCCTCATATATATTATATATATATAGATAGATAGATAGATAGATAGATAGATAGATAGATAGATAGATAGATAGATAGATAGATAGATAGATAGATAGATGTAGTCAATGTACATAGAAGTTATCCAAATATTCAGATTTGAACATCTCAACAACAAGTATTCACTGATTTCTTCAATCTTTTATGAAAGCAGACTATTTGGTTTGTGCTCTCTGATTTCCAAACAATATTGACATGAGATTTTTGCTCACCGCACACTTTTGGGGAGTATTATTCATGAACCATGAAATGGAAGATTTGTTGGGGTCTACTGTAACAAACTCTAAACTTGACATAGCCTTTTTTTCCCCGTGCTTTTACAGATGAGTTCAAGTCTTTCCTGAAGAGGCTGCCCTCCACTCACTTCCTGCCCATCAACAGTGTGCACTTGCTGTGGGGCAGCGACTGGGACCTGCAGGCTCGCTACAGGCTCCTGCAGAGCTCCCTGGAGGTCCAGCGGCTCAAGATCCAGCGCACTGCCCGCAAGCTCTTCGGTCTCAGCATCCGCTGTCACCACAATCCCAACCACCAGATGCCCAGGGAGAGGTGGGTCGAAATGCAATCTTGACAGAACGCGACTAACTTTTCACGCTCCAAAAACCCAAGGTCCGACGTGATGAGGCAGTTACCTATTTTAAAGGCAAAACCTCCACGCTTTTTCTTTTGATGGCCGCTCCTCCGAGTGTGTGTGGACGTCATCTATAATAGATGTCGAGTTACGGCTGCGTTGTTTGTGTCCATCACGTCGACTTAGTGCCAAGGCTTGCACAAGCCTACCTCGCTCGTGTAGTTCCACGTCGGCGTCTATAAAAGCAAATGCGGCTCTGGGAGTGTTGTCTAAAGGTCATTGCACACATCTGCCGCCACCTCGCTGCGCTTGCAGCTTGAGAGCCTCCACTACGTGGGTGCGCCACCACCTGACATGACAGCAAATAACCCAAAATATGAAACGGTGTTCTGTGATGAGGGCATCACTGTACACCTTGGAAATGGTTAAATATTCATTGAAGCACTGTGAAAATGAGCACTTTTAGACCGTCACTAGTGCCGCGACTGCAAGGAAGAGTTGGCTTGGAAAGTGTTATCCAAAATGGCGCGACTTGTTTCTAGAAGATTGCATCGTTTGATGAGTTTTCACACTGCTATCCGATACGGTTTCAAAAATGCCGTCCCATGCGTGAGAACCACAGACTTCAAAGTTAGATTGAAATACACCCCGTCTTTATGCTGCTCATCTCTTACCAAATGGTCACCCAGAGGCTATTTTTATAGCTTTAATAAGGCTTTAGAGCCATGCGCTTTGGGGGGGAGATGCAACAAAACCTAGAGATGACTCTCGTGCAAAAAAATAAAATAAACATCCCCCTTATTTATATGTGCAAAGTCTGGTAGTGAGACTATGTTTTTGTTAACACTATTTTTTAAAGGATTAAAAGTAAAAGAATTTAAAAGCGCCGCCGTAGCACCATTGACACAGGTAGAGTGATATGCATTATTTTTAAGGAGCTCACTTAGTTCCAAGTTAGCCCAAGTTTAGCCTAGCACATAAATGCGAAGCACCCAGTTGTGACAGCTGCCACAGATAATAGCCACGAAGACACTAATGTAGCATGCCATAGCGACATGATTTGCCAAACAAAACTTGAGAACATACTACCCTACCTTTGAGCAAGCTTGTGATGGACTGGAAGGATAATGCTTTATTTTAATGTTATTTTCAATTTTTTTAGTAATTGACAAAAGAAAATGGTACATTCCTCCTGATGGTTGAAACTAAAGGTTGCAGCCAGCACTTGGGATATGTCTCAATGATGTCATAAGATAAATGGTTACAAATGTATCTAATTAAGTTTGTGCAGGACATTAAATGACTGAAGGCGCTATTTTGCTGTCATATATCAATCTTTTAATGGACCTTATTTTAACAAATTTAAACTTTCTGGGTTGAGGATTTTTCTAAAAAAGAATATTAGGTGAAATTATAAAGAGATGATCCATCTATCCATCCATTTTCTATAGCCACTTATTCTCGATTGGGTCGCTGGCTTGCTGGTGCCTATCCCGTCACCCTGAACTGGTTGCCAGCCAATTGCAGGGCACAAAGAGACGAACAACCATCCCTGTACCCAATCAAACCTAAGGACAATTTAGTTTGTCCTTCAATGCATGTTTTTGGAGTGTGGGAGAAAGCTGAAGTGCCCAGAGAGAACCCACGCGGGCATGGGAAGAACATGCAAACTCCACAAAGAAAAACTCAAGCGAGTTTGAATTGAACTCCGGTCGCTCAACCATGAGGCGGAAGTGCTAACCACTCTTCCGCTGTACCGCCCACATTTTAGAGATTATTTAGATCAAGTAATTACAGATCTTAATCTTAACAATTATTGGTGCCATGGAGTTACAATCTGGTAACCCTCTCAATCCTAAACCGTCATACACCAGTCCACGATGGCCTATATCCTGCCTATTTTCCAAGTCTTTCTTTGCAAGACACCTGATTTGAATGATTAGCTCATCAGCGAGCTCTGCAGGAGCTTCATAATGGGCCTGATCATTTTAATGTAATTCCTACGAGCTTGAACGGCACTAAGGTCGGTCAAACTTCTATTTCAAAGTGCTGTCATATATGTGCCATTAAATAAAAGGTCTCTCGCGCAATCTGGAACTTGCCCCTTCTCTTGGCAGCCCCCAAAAAGCTGAGCAGTAAATGAGGAAATCGCAGCAAAGCACAATTAGATCTGTCAAGCGCTTCCAAGGTTTGTGCCCACCACCACCACAGCACTTCCATAGGGACGTCTTGTAGCACATCTTCTACATGTTGGCGAGGCCGCAGTTGACGACGACGATGTGAAAGCGTCTCGCCATGCCGACAACAGGCACACCAAGGCCAATCCCCAGTGAGGGACCGCCGCCATTCATACATATCAGAACCCACAACGGGACTAGAAGTTGTCATTATGGATTCGCTGTTGTTGCATTAGCTCACTCAGTGTTGCTGTGAGAATTCTGTTCAGTGGCTGGAATGTGGAACCGACCATGCAAGCATTCCCACACTACTGTACATCTTTAGGGGATATTAAAAATAATAATAATAATAATAAGTGTGAAGCTGTCCGACAAGGATTTAATGCTAATGTTCTGCTGACTAGCAAAAGGTTCTTGGCAACGGATGCAATGATTCACGTTGCTTGGCAACGTCAAGAAGTGGAAATGCAAATCAGGATGTGAAGAGATTTATAGAAGAAATGAACATTATGTGCTCTCTATAATGACTTATTGATGTCAATGCTAGACGTCTACGTTTTTGACTTATAATAAGAGATCTGAGGCCATCAAGCTCTGCCCAAGATTTTATCTATTATTTAAGTCATCAATTGATATGAAGAATGTCCAAAGTGGCTTTCCCTGAATAATCAATTCATCTTAATTTTCTTTGAATATTCAGATGTCCTGTGCTAAAAGCAGACTTTACGCCAATCTGATTTGCTTGATTGTGATTTGCCAATATTTACCATTTTATGGAACATCTGCAATGTCATAATCTGTTCGGTGTTCAACGATGTCGTTGTATGAATGTTTTGAGGGGCAACACTACAACTTTTCATTTGCAGAGGTGTTACTTCATGTTAAATTATGACAAAAATGCTTAATTTTATGAGACCTTATATACATATTTTTGTCTATAGTCTATAGACAGCTGACAAGTACGTAGTAAATGAACAAGTTATTAAAATATACATATTACCACATTTACCACTTTTCGGTAATCGGTTAGTTTTAAACTCTCCTAATTGTGTCAAGTTCAATGTATTTTCCGTTCTATACGGCCTCATTAAAGCCTTTAATTTTCCTCAAAATGGATAGTGCGCCTACATGACGGAATGAACACAAACACGGTGCATACTAGCAGCGATAAACCAATCAGAGAACATGACGTAATACGTACAGTACGTACGCTGGGAGCAGTAAAACATTACACTACACGCGTAAAACATTACACGCGTTCCCTTTTATTGCTAACCATATGTTTTGGCATACACCTTTTCATACCCTATGAAAGGGTTAAGTACGGAGGTAGACCCCATAATCGAGACTGTGCCTAATAATACGGTGTGGCGCATGGTGTGGAAAACGCGGTAGTTAAAAGTCAATGTTGCACTGAGCGAAACTGCTCAATGACCGATATCAGGAACCATTATATGATCAAATAAAGGATTTATGTCCACGTCCGTAAATTGTCCCCAGTTATTAGTCGCACTGCTTTTGATTGGCGTGAACATTTTATCAATAGGGTGTAAATGATTGATACCTACCTTGCCCTTACTCCCAAGACATATTACTACACTATTCATACGTTACTTATTCATAATGAAAACCTGACATGTATGGAATTGGAATGCACCCCTGCATGGAATTGGAATATATTCATTAAGTGATAATGACTCGGTTATCTAATTGCTTTGACACTGTCGCTCGGGTGGAACGTAGAGGTCACTTCTGCCTAAGATGAATACATATTGAAAATAATCATTTATTTAAAAATGGCGAAATTAACCTTTCGCTTGACATGCCTGTTACGTTTGTTTCATTAGCAAGGCAAAAATGTTAATGGGCAAATTTCAACCAAAGGAGACATGAAATTGAGAGAAAAAAGTATGTTTCAATGATAGTAATTTAACAATGCTTATTTACTATAATTATCAATCGTATAATTCAGTATTTGCCGTAACGCTCGATTTCTTGTTATAACTTATAGTTTCAGACATTTTTCTTAAATTCAAAGTGACTAAGCCATTTAAATGAATAGATTTTAAATTCGCATTTACTCTAACAGTTAAACTTCCCGTCAGTCCTGACTCAAGATCAGAAAAAAATAATCCTCACAATTAATCTCTGTTTAAAAAAAAAAGTCTTCTGTTTAATTTAAAATAATAACTATAAGTCGATGATACTTTTTTTCCCTGCTGATCTAAGTCGGCTCTCTTTGGGAGGAATTTATGACGCATTTAATCTGTGCTCATTTAACTTTGAAGCCCCGCTCAGAAGCTAAGTATTCTCAACGGAAATAAACAACGTCGAGCCCACTTGATTGTTTTTTGATTTCCTACAACAAATCTAAGCGAGCTAGACGACGCGGCGAAAACAATTTATCTCCCTATTTCGATCTAATAATGATGAAATGATTTTCAAATTTGAAAATAAAAGTTTCTATGCCTTTCATATGTCCATTAGTTTATGTGTCAGTTCCCTTGAGGTTTTCTGCTTTGAAACAGAGCCCTTAATTTATGTAAATTACAGACTGTTAAACTGATAAAAGTTCTTCCAAATCATTTTTTTTTTCCTGGTCCTCTGATTAGTTACACATTTTATACGTGTATTAAAAAAATAGCGGGCGCAATTTGGTCATATTGAAGCTGATACAGATAAAGAATAGTGAATTTGATACTGTATCTCTGTTACAAAGGAACTATGCAAATTAGATATTATCGCCATTGTATCCTCCAGAACGAGACAAAGTGGAGCACTTGAAAAAAAAAAAAATAGCACAAGTCACCCAGTTGCCTGCAGCAAGATGACATAATCAAATATATTCGGGTCACAAGTCATTCAAGTGTGCTGAGACGTGTCCACTCTTGACATTAGTTCATAAAACTGCTTTTTTTTTTTCTAAAATAATGAATTTTAGCTTGCAGACCCAAATTATCCGATAAAGGGTGGCCAAAAACTGTCTGGCATATAAGGCAAGCACTATAATTGCATCACTGATTTTGAAAGATGAATCTGCTACACTAATTGACCACTGTCATAAACTCATTCAATCCCAAACACGCATTTATACGTCTTTACAGACGTCATTGAATCCCAGGTACTAATATACAGATAAATGATACCTCGCTTTGAACGTCGAAGACACTAGAAAGATACATAAAAAAAAATACATAATTGGGATTGAATGAGTTAAGTAGCTTAGAGATGAAGTGCTGCCTTCACAAGTGAAAATTAAAAAAAGTGTAAAGTATATCAAGATATTTTGACCAACAATCATGTTAGTGTCATATCACTTGCTAAAGTCCTTTACTTTCCTTTGTTCATATCACATCTTACCTGTGTCCACTGTAGGGGACATTTGTTTTTGCTCTAAATGTTTTGACTCATTGGGGCTACCCTGCCAACTCCTGGTTTGCACAACAGAGGACATTCTGGCCTTTTCAATGATGTCTTATGTTTGGGTAGGATGCAGTTACCTTTGCCCTCTTGCTGGGACGCGATGGACACAACAGTGGACGCAAAATGAATAGGCCAGGTCTCAGGCGGATAAAGGATTCACATCTTACAGTACCTAAACTTCTCAGTAGGTTTTCAGTGGCAAACTCTCATGCTGTCATGTTGAACTTTCTTCGTCATTCTCTGAGTCTAGTTTCCAAGTGTAGTCCAATTAAATCAATATGGTAGGTATCAGGAGGATATAGGATATAGGACAATGTGTAAGATTTAGACCAATTTTCATTACGGACAGCAGGAGGTGCTGCATTTCCCATTGTGTGCAGCTATACCAGACATAGCAGCCTCTGGAGGAGTGCCACCCCCCATATAATATCATTTAATGATAACTAGACCTATGATTATATTTAAAACCTACTTTTGGTCATTAAGAACAAATTTATTTGCAAGTTTTTGACATCTATAATGATTCCATTTATTTCTTTTTAATGAAAACGGTCTAAATCTTACAGCGTCCCTTTAAGATGTAAGTTCTCAGTTACATGTAATCAAAATATCAAAAAAATACGATATCTTGTTTTCCCACTTTTCCAAACCTAGTTTTCAAGTCTATTTTCCCAGTTTATGGTCAAATATTGGCTTATTGACTAAATGTCATCCCTCAAACTAAAATCAGTAATGACTTGCACATTAGATCATAAGAGACCCAAAAACGTGATGTATTTGTGTTCTCAGAAACTACGACATAGCAGAGCCATACATGAAATCTTCATGAGTCCAGTGGTTCTCCGGTACCACTCGTGCTGGTTCAGAGCTACAGCTTCAGAAATCATAATTTATAATGAATGAGCATTTTTTTTTGGATCCTGTCATTCACAACAGCCATCCATGGTGAACTGAGAATAGCAAGTATCAGTCCCATCTCCAGTCGCTAATTGGAGCGATGCTGTGCCCCGTCATGGCACCATTATGCAAATCCTCTGCTTAAGACTTCCATGCAAATGCACAATTAGTACCAAAATAGATAGACACATTCATGCTTATGTGCATATTCAACCGTCTGCCTGCTAATTAGCATTATTTTTTGGGTGCCGTTGCTAATACAAATCAACAAGTGTGTGTGTGTGTGGTCGGAATCTGTACTCTGCCGGTCAAACAAGAGCGACATTATTGACGCCTCAAGACAATTTATTCCAACACTCCCACTCTATCTGTCAACAGCAGATACCTGGCGCAACAACTGTGTGCTTTTGGCCAAAGTATTGCCTTGGAGCTTGATGTTTTTTTCCTCCCATCCTAATTACAGATAAACATACGGCTAGGGCGAGCACCATGAGACTTTGAGTCTGCCCAGACCCAAAATGATAATGATGCGGATATGATAAAATGAATATTTTCCAAGGCAATGCATTTTCCCATAGCCGGTTTGAAGGCACTCTGAGACGACGCCAAGGACAGTCCGGAGTACAAACTAACAGAGCAAAGAAGCCAAAAATCGTCAGCCAAAACAGTATTATTATTAAAATTGGACTTGCAAAATTCAGCTGAGCCAAGAGGAAAAAAGCAATAAAATGTCATATACAGTATATATGGCTCCTCTGATAAGAGCCACTTATATTTTGGGTCTAGTTAGATTTTCTAAAATGTGTGATTCTTTTCACACCTCTGATGTTATTAGATATTATAGCTGAAACTGAAATTGTGAAAACATATTTTACAGTTAAACGAGCACCATTGACTGCTTTACTTTAGAGTCTCCTTTCTTCAGTGTAATTGCAATGAAGGCTTAGGGTTCAATCGCATCCTTAACTGTACACTCATTGTCTGTCATTGTGTTAATCTGATAGGCTCCTGTTGTGTGTCTAGGGCAAGTTAAGGAACACAATAAAGACATAAAAATGGGAGACTATGTCAGAATTGTTGGACAACTAAATGGCAAATTTAAATTCAAAAAATGCCCAAGGGCACCTCTGATGAAGGTTGAGTGATATGCATTTTTGTAAAGAGCTCAAGTTTAGCCTAACATATAAATGCAAAGCACCCAACTGCAGCCTCAGCTAACAATAGCAACCAAGATGTTAATATCGCAAGCTCTTTGCCAAACTAATCTGGAAAACACCCCACTTTAAATAACTGAAAACAGTTTTTTTAAACGTTTTTCATTTTTAGGTGAGATTTAAAAAAAAATCGGATTAATTTAGATCTTAATCTTGATTTCTTTAATTGCTTGACACCACCAGAAAAGATATAAAAAATATGTGCAAATGTGAGAGGTGTGCTCACGTTTGTGAGCAGTTATTGATAGACAGATACAGTAAAATCCCTCTCCAATTAAACCTGCATGTGCAAAAATACCCTCCAATCCATGCATTGAAGCCTTTCCCTTCATTTTACTTCTTCATACAAGGAAAAATCCCCCTATTACAATATACAAAATGTTTTTCTTTTTTTTCTGCATTTGCATTGCACTGAAATTTTCTATAGCAAAACGAACCTGGAGCAAAAAGTCTTGCTTGTTTTATACTTGACACGCCAGCACACATTTTGCAGCACTTAATACTCGGACCGGCTTTCCCCCACAGATTAAATGACAACTAATGAATTCTTAATTTATTGTTTTGAGACCAAGCCATAGTTTATCATGTCTTCCTGAACGCAACTTCAAATTCGCGTTTTTCCGCGAGCGATATGTCACGGATCTAAAGTTAGGCAGCTCAGTCTGCTTCCATTGTTCTCCATAGGTGACACGTTCAAACTCATTTGGCCGTGTAGCTCGGGGTGGGATTTGTGGTCCGCTAACAATGCAATGTCATTCATCATAGTTAGTACTCGGGTTCATTAACATGTCACGCTAACCTTGACCAACTCTCACCTCCAGGAAAAAAAAAATAATAATAATAATCAAAATTCATTTCCTATCTTCAGAAACGAGGTTCCCATACTGTCAAGATGACAGGGAATGATGCTTGCGGGGAAGCGAAGACGAGCTAAGAATAGCAAGTGATACCTTCCACCTGAGGGAAATAACCAAACTCCTCCTTTTTGTAACAGAGGAAAGAACGTCCTATTCTCTCGTCCCTTTCACATTGAGTTTTCAAAGAATTTGACCCTCAGAGACAAAACGGGCAAAAGATGTCCGTTTTTTTATTGACCGTATTTTTATAGTTTTTTAGCATATGTTTCCAGGTTATAGAGTGATTGATTTGTTTTTAATTCAGTCATTCTATTTCTAATCAATTTCTTGACTGATTTAAACCATTCCAACTTGAACATGTTCCAATACATCATGATTCCCGGGGTTTTATTTTTCTCATTTCTAACTTTTGCAGTTTTGCCACAATTCAACATTTTTCACTGCAAAAATGGGGAATTCATGAAAATGTTATCGTTCAAAATTCTAAATGTTCAGCTCAGTCAATTTTTAACCTTTCCACAATTCCTACAAAAACAATTCTATACTTTTCAACACCTTATTGCAGATTCTTCACCAACAAAATCTGAGTTAGGGCTGATTTAAAGTCCGTAGTGTTCCTATTCAAAATGTTTATGTCATTGAAGTAAAAGCTTGACAATGATTTTCAAACATTCCTAAAACCGACATTTTCACCAATAATTTGCACCACCATTTTTCGTACTCTACTTTTCAGTCGTCAACTACTTGTACATTTCTCAACCGCGTCACACCTTTCCAACTTCAACACATTCCAGCGGTTCTCGCCTCTCGGATTGTTTTTCTTTCTCATTCCAAAAATGTACTTTTTCCTCATAATTCATTTCTCATTGTTTATATGTACGTACTGTATAAAATCCAATTCAGCTCAACCCAGCAACAAACAGTCCGTAGCACACAACAAAATAACCACATCCAACTCCCTCAAAATGTTCATATTGAGGTACTGTTTGTCCTGCATGCCTTTCCATATATGCAAAAATAAAAAAACAACAAATTCATCAGCCTTATTAGATTTGAAATTTTGGAAGAACCTATCAAAACAAGATTGACGCACAATCGACCATGTCTGCCATCTAATGCTCAATGATGATATTACAACTTAAAACTCCAATTTGTGTATTTACTTTTTTTTTTTTTTTTTAAGAAATTTAGGCTATTTTCTGTTGTTGTTTTTCCTCGTCCTTCATCAGGCCGAGCTGGCCAACGAAAGGGGGAAATTGCTTCACTGACTTTTAATTCTCGCCAATTGTCCTGTCTTTCCCGACAAGGTCAGTGATGCAGTGGCTCAACAGGGTCCAGTCCTTCCTCTACTGCAACGAAAACGGCTTTTGGGGAACCTTCCTGGAAAGCCAGCGTACGTGCGTGTGCCACACGGGCGTCACCCTGTGCCAGCGACCCATCCCCTGCGTCATCGGGGGCAACAACAGCTGCGCCATGTGCAGCCTGGCCAACATCTCGCAGTGCGGCTCGTGCAACAAGGGCTACAAGCTGTACCGCGGCCGCTGCGAGCCCCAGAACGTGGACTCGGAGCGCAGCGAGCAGTTCATCAGCTTTGAGACGGACCTGGATTTTCAGGACCTGGAACTTAAGTACCTGCTGCAGAAAATGGACTCGCGTCTGTACATCCACACCACGTTCATCAGCAACGAGATCCGCCTGGAGACTTTTTTCGACCCGCGGTGGCGCAAGCGCATGTCCCTGACGCTCAAAAGTAACAAAAACCGCATGGACTACCTCCACATGATCATCGGCCTGTCCATGAAGATCTGCCAGATGCGCAACAGCAGCATCGACCCCATGTTCTTCGTCTACGTCAACCCGTTCAGCGGCAGCCACTCGGAAGGCTGGAGCATGCCCTTCGGCGAGCACGGCTACCCCCGCTGGGAAAAAGTGCGCCTGCAGAACAGCCAGTGCTTCAACTGGACCCTGTTGCTGGGCAACCGCTGGAAGACCTTCTTCGAGACCGTGCACATCTACCTGAGGAGCCGAGCCAAGATCCCCACCGGCCTCCGCAACGACACGGGCCCCGTCGATCTGGCCGACCCCAACAAGCGGCAGATCTACATCAAAATATCCGACATCCAGGTGTTCGGCTACAGCCTGCGCTTCAACGCCGACCTCCTCCGCAGCGCCGTGCAGCAGGTCAACCAGTCGTACACGCAGGGAAGCCAGTTCTACTCGTCCTCGTCCGTCATGCTCCTCTTATTGGACATACGGGATCGGATTAATCGCCTGGCCCCTCCGTCCGCGCCCGGGAAACCCCAGCTGGACCTCTTTTCCTGTATGCTGAAGCATCGGCTCAAGCTCAACAACAGCGAGATGATTCGGGTCAATCATGCCTTGGACATGTACAGCACAGAGATCCTAAAACAATCAGACCACCTGACTGCAAAACTGTGTTGATCGCTTTTAAACGGCAACGTAAGGACACGACCGTACGGAAAAGCCCCCGTAAAAGAACCGGACCTCCGGGGTGGGCTCTTTATTCCTTTTTTTTTTTTTTTTTCTTTTGCCTTTTTCCTTTTTTGGACCTTTTATGCCTTTTTGATGTAACTCAAACTTTGTAAGCGTACTTCGGAAAAAGAGGGAAAAAACGGAGAAGGCATCGGTGAAAGGAAGGCCTCGATCGGAACTAACGTAAAAGGACTTTACCGTACCTGTCCAAGCATGTCTGTCATTCCTCCAAAGAACTTTGTCAGAGAGAAAAAGCGGGAAAAAAAAATTGTGATAAAGAGGCCTTGATTGGAAGCATATATCTGAAACTGCCATTGTTCTTTACCTGGGAAATTCAAAAAACATTTTTCACACACGAAAAAAAAAGCGGGCAGACCAGATATCCTTTTATTTCCGGTAACATGCAAATGAAAAATGTTTATATACACCCTCAGAATTTAAAAACAGCTCTATAGCGTAGCCAACATTTATTCTAGAGTCTTTATTACTTTTCCAACCTTCGGCGAGTCGGTGAGTTATGAAGCACTCGTCGTTATTCTGACATGTAAGGCACACGCAGCAGGCCCATAATGGATAGTCACGTCAAGTAACAAAAAAACCAGCTGTTTATATATATACATATACAGTGGTTGTGGTCGGATGTGTGTGTGTCAGCACATGCCGTTTTACTTTCGTTGGGGCTTGATAATTGAATGTGTCCGATTTTTCAACTCACCGTACTACTTGCGTGTTTTCTTTTTTTCCTTGGTGTGGTTTCACAGGACAGTAACGTTCCCGCTGCGTGAGTGCAACATAGTCGTGGATTTCAAAGTCAATGCTCATTTTGTACTGCTTTGCGTAAAACACACAAACAAAACAAACACAAAAAAAAATGGTAAAAATGTTGTAACCGCTGCTTTGTGGAGCTTTTTTCTCGGGCACCTTTCGTCGATCGGGCACGTTGACTAAAAGCCATAGACGTCGTCCACCGCTAGAACACAATTTGCTCCTCGCTCAGTTGATTTGAGACAAGAGCGCAGCAAAAAAGTATGCTGACGAATCACTGGGCTTTTATGTTGTGCCGCAGAAAAGACAAATATTCAAATGTAAAATCTCAAAATATATTTTAATCTGGAAAGTTTTCACAACTACCTATTTTTTAAATTAAAGCACTACCCAACTGGGTTTATGTGGTTTTTTTTTTGTTTTTTTTTTTCATTATCCCAGATGTATATAAAACCTATTTGTTGGACAATTTCTCCCATTTGTCTTGCTGGTGAAATCTGTTGATCTGGTGTCTTTATTATTCTATTGGCACAAAAAAAAGAAATATATAAAATCCGAGCCAAAACGCAAAACAAATGTCCAGATTGCTTTACTTTTACTTTGGTTCTTTTGCTCTGTATCTCTGCTTTACTATTATGTGTGACATTGAGTCTTGTGGACATTGCAGAGGCGCATTTTTCATCCCTGGATTTACAAATTTTAGTTCCGCTCACCCCTCCCGCATCACAATTTCAGGATTTGTATGGACATATGTTATAAAATTGACCTTGTATTTGCTTGTATACCCAGAAATTACACTACCACCTAAATCTTTTGTAAACTATCTAGCTAAAATGCGTCTGTGTTGTTCAGATTTTTTGAGCACAATTTGGAAAATACTGCCCCCACGATGGTTTATTTTTTTCGCCCATGAATTGGCAGGTAGGCTAAGTGAAGACACACAATTTTGAGATGACAAATTGACTAAATATGCGTATGGGCCAATAGGAGAAGTGATGTTGAAGACAATGAAATGGTGTCTCTTCTATTTTCAATTAAATTTACCGTTTTTAAACATGAAATACAGGCTAAAACTAAATAATTTGCTCTGAAGGTTTGTTTTTTTGCATTTTTCTCAAAATAGGGTTTGCTGGAGCTATGGGGTTTAAAAATTTGTCGAAAAAAATTTGACCTCGAATTTTCCGCACATTGTGCCTCTATGTACAGTGAACTAAAAAGCATAAAAAACTGAAATTGAATCTTTCACTATGTGGTCACAATCTATTGGTCCATATTTTCATGTCAAAGATGAAACCTAAGCAGTGCGAGCACAGATCAGCGTTAGCTACGTGTTATTGGGGTAAGACACCACTAATTTCATAAAAACAAAATTTAGCAAGGCTACAAACAAGTCTAAAACTATTGGACCTAAAAAAAAACACACACACAATGGGCACTGATTTTAATGATAAAAAAAGTTCCTTTTACATGTGACATATCATTACAAACGGTAGACTTTGGAGACGTTTCATTGTTAACATTAAAGGTTTTTTGTGTTTAATATCGTATTTGTTCATTCCACTACGAATTTTCTGCTTGATAGCATGCTAAAAAGGTCATGATAGAATGCAGTGTGAGATTCAAACTGAAGCATTTGCATGCTAACTGATCATCTTTTATATTGTATATTGGCTAAAGTTGACTTTTACGACCCTGAAAGCCGTTGACTCGTCATCCTTTGTTATTCAAGAAGTCCTTCTTTTTTAGTTTTTTTTTTTTTTTTGGGCAAAGCTCACAGTTACGATTGTGCTACTGCTGAATTTGTGCCTGATTTCCTCGTCTACTCTTGTAATAGACGTGCATAATAGTCCCTAATTCATCGGCACTAGATCAGACAATTTCTTAGAAATGACCACATAATTCTTCTGATTTAATTTCATAATTATCATTATATAAGTGCCTGTTATCTATCCCTTTAACATGTTTAAAACCAGTCAACATATAACAATGACAATCTCCTTTTAAGGAGCGTTTGCTCGTAGCAAACATTAAATTTGTCCCCAATTTTACTATGTACATTTTAGTACTACCCTGATGCAGTATCCTAATTAGGGGTGGTTCTCGTGAGGTCTGTCACATTACGCTACCGTGTTTACGTTATCAAGATCTTTTATCTTGTTTACTTTTGTTGTCCTGCCACTGCAAGGTCCATAAAACAGTATGTTTATAGTGTTTATTTTGTTTTATAGATAGATAGATAGATAGATAGATAGATACTTTATTCATCCCCGTAGGGATACCTCACCAACTTCTTATAAGGGGGCAAATATGATTGCTTATGCATAAACCTGTCAAAATTGTAGTTATTTTTTCACATCATGTGAGTTAGGTTTAAAGCCAATGTTGAAATTTAAAGAGAATATAAAAGGGTACCTCCAAATGCATTATGCGTGAAAAACTGTATTTTTAAGGTTTGCGCCCAAGCAAAAAGTGTTTGCAAATGTCCACTTTTTGCAGTGTCTACAGAAGAACCTAATTGATGGCAGTCATTTATGCGTCCCGCATCATGCTATGTAGTGTTGCTTACATGTATCCATTAAATGTGTCCAGAGAAGAACTTTGCACCTAATACCTTGCCAATGTAATGTTATTTTCTTTCTTGTTTGGTTGAGGTCATATCTGCTTCTTTCAATGAATGTTTCATATTATAATCTATTTCTCATTAAAATGCTATATTTAATAATATTTGGCAGAGTCGATTTATTTTTCAACTTTTTTTTTTTTTTGATGCAACTACATTACAAGACTGAATGGCCTTGGGAGTGATTGGAGCCCTGTGATTGGCTGGTGGCAGTGTTGTTTCCTTGTCCCATGTGTAGTATTAAAAGATTCCAGTCATTACAAAAGGATTTGTACTTTACTCATAAAATATTTACACAGCTAAGAATCTTCTTTTGATTTGATGACTTGATTTTATGTCATGTTACATGATGATAACAAAGGAGTCAGCAGGTTCTGTATTTCTATACAGTAAAATAATGTTTAAATCACAACTAACAGCAAACTTTCAGGTTTTGTTTATTATTATGTCGCAATAAGGGAAAAAAAAACCATACTGTTTTGAATGATAGAAGACTACATTTCCCATGAGAACCAGTGCAGAGCATTGTGAAATCCTGAGCTCCAGCTGGCTGTATTTAGATTAGGAAACACATTGCACATATCTCTCTCTCTCTCTCTCTCTCTCTCTCTCTCTCTATATATATATATATATATATATATATATATATATATATATATATACACCTCACAAACGTATCCAAAATCTTTTATACATTTCACCTTTTTGATAGTAAATTAAAAAAAAAAAACCTTATTGAAAACAGCCTTTGATTCCCATCTTTTCAGTTCAATTTTATAGTTGTTCCACAAAATGACAGATAGATACACACATTTGTTTTACTGCTGAACTGCCTCTTAGTGGCTTACAAAAAAAAAAAAAAACTGCACATAAATCGCACTGGACTATAAGCCGCAGGGCTCAAATCATGAGAAAAAAGTTGTGGCTTGTAGTCTGAAAAATATGGTATTTATTTGTTCAACATGAACAGAACCGGTACAGCATCATTTGGAAATCTCTACTCATCTTCACTCATTCTCAGAATGAACGCCAAGTTATTGTTGATCCTGGTTTTTTTTTTTTTTTACTCTTTTGTTCTTTTTTTTGGTCTTCTCGAACAAATATTTTTGTTTTTATTCAGTTGTTTTTGCATCTTTTGCCACGACAGCAGTAATCGACAATCATATCAACTGCCATATTTGTAACGTATGGGGAAAAACGCGTTTTATAGCGGTCTCCATGTTTGTAGTTTTTTAGTGTGACCGGGTTCCTGCCACCCACTTGAAAATTGCCTTGTCAATGCGATACAAACCTCCTCACACTTTATCAAATTATTTTAAGAACGTTGACAAGCTCTTTAGTGTTGCTTTGTTATGCGTTTGCAAACCACATTTAGTCTGAAGCTATTTTATCACTAACAACTATTCTATCACTAACAGTATTCAACACTAAAGCCTGGTCATCTTGGAAAAAAGATCACTCAGTCTGAATTCTCTTCTCAAGGTTTCTTCTTATTTCACATATTTTCCTCCTTGCCCTGACGACGGATGCTGTTGATTCCTGTGAATTGTGGAATTGTGCTTTCTTTTGAAACTCTTTTGTGTCTAAGGGTTATATAAATAAACTTGAGTAGGGGGAATTAATACAATTGTTAACGCCGAGAGGTTTTTTTTTTTTTTGGTAAAAGGCTTCTTAGAACTCTTTGTCATACACTTCATGGAGTCACGCATCCATTCAGTCTTTAGTTGGAAGGATAAGAAAGTGAGAAAAGTGCCTTTAAAGGCAACCCATTGTGTTTAAGCGTTTGAGCACTCCACTCCAGTTAAAGCAAAAGTAGCCGTCTTACATACAAAAAAAATGGAGGATGTTTTGTGTGTAGGTCTATTTCTTTTTGACTTAATATTTGCCAGTTTAGCCCGTCATTACTTTTTGAAAGTTAGACTGAAGAAGTCTTTACCTTTTGTTTTTGCATACTATAATGAAAATCTGCCCAGTTTAAAGACAATTTATAATAGAAAAAAAAAATGGGGTCAAAAGAGGACCAAATTTTTTCTTTGTATAAAATAAAATGGGGTCAAGTTGACCCAACAAGCTGTAGGGATAGGAGAAAGAAGCCTCATCAACCATTTTTAATCTTTTTCTTTTTTTGTCTTTTACATGCACACCTGGTTTAAAGATCCAGAAATTTAATAATACACATTGCACAAGAATTTGTCTTTAATATCACCATCCAGCGCAATGGTTCTCAAAGTAAGGTCTGTGGACACTCGGGGCGCCGTGAAATAATTTGTGTTATCAGTAGGAAAAAAAAAAAAAAAAAAAAAAAAAAATATATATATATATATATATATATATATATATATATATATATATATATATATATATATATATATATATATATATATATATAGTACAAAATGTTGTACTTTTGAAATTCGTCCAACTGTGTTTTGCTACAATTGCTTGCTAGAAGCGATAGAGCCAACAAAGCTAAAGTGGTCTTTTATTTTATAATGCATTTTTTTACTAAGTAATTGGAAATTGACCCAGTTTGTCATAAGGAAACACACAATTTGCAGTTTTATTTTTAATGTCTAAACTTCAGTATAGCGGAAAAATAAAAAATATACGTGTTGTCATATTGAATCTGTTGGTGAATAAAAAGGGCTTAAATTATTATTTGTAATTTTGTTTCCACAAACATTTGCAATGGGGGTCCTTGGAAATGTCTAGATTTATACAAGTTTGAGAACCCCTGATCTAGAGGAGTAAAAAAAAAAATACCACCACGTACCCTATTGATATGCACATTTATATTTATATATTATACAATCTGAAATCATTGGAAAATCATTTTCCATTTTTTGAATTTCCATTGTTTTAAACAAATGAGATGGTTCATTCACGTTAAATGGATACTGCTACAATGTCTTCTGGTGGATGGAGAAGGTAAATATGATGGAAAATTAATGTGCCTCACTCCTATTCAATACTTTACAGAACGCTATATGTTTATGGATGACATGTCATGGTAAGAGAAAATCTCAGACTGCATTTGTGGATCTGATAACTGACATTCTGTATTTTTTCCCTCCCACTTTTCAAGACAAATCTGCCCCCATATACATGACATCCACGAATAGGTGCAGTGGCCTACATAGTCGTCGGCGCCGACGTTCACTTTAAGAAAATAGATGTTGGCCTGTTTTACATGGGAACAAAAAAACAAATGGCTATTTGGTTTGAAAGTCTCATTTTCTATTGCTTTTTCATGAGTAAATGCTGTGCCCCAATTAGTCCCCAAGTGCGTCACCGACTCAGGATGAAAGAAGAAAAAAATGGGCAAAATAGATGTCACCTAGTGAGCTAATCAATTGCTGCCTTTCCTACTATTCTATACGCCATTGTGTGTCATCTATTTGAATCATTTGAAAAAGACAATTCCCTTTTTCATGGGGGAGGAGTTGTTTCCATTCGCGTCTGATAAATGTCTTCCCTCAAATAGACGCTGTGCCTCAATTAGTCGCTTCATGCATCTCCCTCTGAGGATAAATAAACATCTTCCTATTATTCTTTTGGCACATATGTTGGTGGATAGGGAAAGCTGTTCTAACGTTCAAGGCTAAAGTTATAACATTTATTTAGGAGTCCAAAAATGTATTCCAGGTACTTATATAAACATGTATTCCTACATGTAATTATATAAACAGGTATTCATGTACATTTAGGGTTATTTTAGGGATATTTTATTATTTACAGTATATTACATGTGTGTGTGCGTGTACGGTCTGTTGGTCATTAAGAACACATTCATTTGCAAGTTTTTGAAATTCATTTAATCATTTAATGTATTCCTTTTTAATAAAAAATGGACTAAATCTTACACACTGTCCCTTTAAGATATACCGTATTTTCTGCACTATAAGGGGCACCTAAAAGCCTTAATTTTTTTTTTAAAAAGCTGATGGTGCGCCTTATAAGCAGGTACGCCTAATATATGGATCAATATTGCGATTGGGATTCATAGATGGGGAATGAACCAATAAAGTAAGCTTTACCTGTTTCTTTTGTGTGTTTACACTTGAACAAGGTTGGTCAGATTGACATTGAGTTATTGTGCTACTGAAAGTTTAGAGTTATTATTTGAGTTATTATTCTTATTACTTTGAGTATTACTATATTGTGATTGAAAAAGTTTTAAAATATGTCATTAATTGAGGGTGCACCTTATAATCTGGTGCCCCTTATAGTGTAGAAAATACAGTATATATATATATATATATATATATATATATATATATATATATATATATATATATATATATATATATATATATATTTATATATATATATATATATATATTTATATATATATACTTAATATACTTTTTTTTATATATTTTTTATATACATTTTTTTATTTATTTTTATTTTTTCAGGAAAATATTCATACAAGACTAACTTAAAAAAAAATATATATACACATATACATACATACATAAACATTATTTTCAAAATGAAGGAGGGACTGAAAAGGGCATTTGCATTCATTAATTTTCTAGGGTCGCTGGCATGCTGGTGTTTATCCCATAATACAAATGAATGAAAAAAAAATGTTGTTCCAAACTCCTGCTTTATTTCATTTCTTTCTGCCAACGCAACCAATCAGTTCTGCTTGTTGCGTTCCAAAACATTTTAGAGCACAAGAGAACCCGAAAGCCTGCAGGCAATAGTGAAGCAGTCAAGTCATATATTTGAGAGAGTAAAAAGTGGGACAATAATGACAGATCCCACTTTGTTCAAGGGGAAGAAGGCAAACCTGTAGATAAATAAAGGGCATCAGAGCGAAACAGTTGAGGTTAACTGTTTGCACGTGTGTACTTGCTTCGGATGACACACTCGTTAGGTACCATTTGTCTTGAAAGGAATTCCGCACAAGCTGGCTGCCAGCTCTCCTGATAATTGAAGACGCTCAACACAAACACCTTAAGGCTGTTGTTCTTGTCTAATGAGTTGCTATGACAGCAACAAGAGCCTCTTTCCCAACAAAAATAACATGGCATTTAGCATTAAAAAATATGGTGGATGCAAAGTGTTGTCAGGAATGAAGTGACTTCAAGTTTCGTTGTCGTTTCCCGGTAAAAACTTTGTATTAGCAAGGCTGTATGTAATTTCTTTTTTTTTTTCGTTTTAATGGCTGCACAAAGAGGAAACTAAGCCGTTTGTGACGGGAGTAAATTAGGCATCACAACATTTCCAAAATGCAAAGTAGCACAACACTGAGACTAACGTTGCATTTTGGGGAAACTTTGAGCCAGCATTGTTGAGTATTCTTTTAAATTTTAATCTTTTGTAATGCCAAACAATTTTCTATTTTTTAATGGCTATTCTTTGTCCTTTGTAGAATGCTTTGAATGCTACAAATCAGGAAATTGTTGTGCTACTGCTGGCCAAAAATGAGTACAAAAACAGTATAATGTAGTCACGACTCTCCATAGTCAAGTATGTAATATTATAGTCCATAGCCTGGATTCATTTTGATTAAAAAAAACAAAAAAGTGCCAAAACCGTATTGGGGCATTTGGCTGTCTTGGAATTAATCTGATGAAAAGACAAGCAAAATGTCATGAAAGTACATGTAATGCTGTTAAGCATATTTTGCAGTCTTTTGCTTCCATATGTCAAATGTTGCCCATTCAATATGAAAGCACATGAAATGCGCAAGGTTTTTTCACCAAATGGAATTGCCACGACCGTCCATGGCATGCAGCAAAAATTGTGGACCTGAAATTGGCCAAAATCTAAGCAAGGTCACCTCAGCAAAAAGGTGACAGTCCATCATGTCCTCCTTTTTTTCCACTGTAGTGGACATTTGGTTTTATTTTTCCTATTCGACTTTTTTTTTCACTCATTGAAGCTACTCTGTGAAGTCCTAATGTCCTCAATTGAGGACATCCCAGACTTGCAATGGCTTGTGTGTTAGTGTTTTACAATTAACAATTCTGCTGAGATTAAATCGACACAGCAGTAGACACAAATGAAAAGGGTGAATTTCTGCGAAAGATTTTCAAGATTTGATTTAGAACATTTTTAAGAAACTGATAAACAGAACTTTACTGACTGAATTAAAAAAAAGTCATATTTGGTCATGTTTGTATTCGTGTTGGGAGTATTATTATTTTGATAGAAAAAAATATAAAATTCGAATTTATCGGCTCATTAATTAAAATATGATGGCAAGTGGAATAACATGTTTCCACTCTGCATTTTAACACAAGAAGGTCCAACATTTGGCTACCTATAAAGACCACTGGGTGCTGATTGGCACCAAGGATTTTAACTAACACCCTAAATCACCTGTACTCTGCTAACTTTGTTATGTGAATTGAACAGAAGAGAAGTTGCACACCAACTTTATCTTGCTGGGGGAGCATCACACATGCAAATATGTCATTATGTGGAGTGGAAGAGCTTCATACCTATTCCCAATGAACATGTATCAACTGTAAATATTATTTTTAAAAAAGGTCCCCAGAATGCTTTGTGTGGCCCAATTCATTTCATTAATGTAGTTCTAAGACAATGTTTCCTTGTCATATGTGTTTGTGTTTAAAGTAGTTGAAATATGTGTTTATGCTTGATTCACGTTGCACTAAGTTTGTATTTTACTTTGATTTTTTTTCCAAAAACTAATTTCTATGCAATGTATAGAAAAAGAAGTCATTTCTAACTCATTCAAGCAATGCATTTGAATGACCTTAACAAATGTAATTATGTAAAATTAAGGCGTGTGTGTGCGTGTAGGGGTGGGGGGGGGGGGGGGGGGGGTGTTAGAAATGCTGGTTAATTTAATCCGGCGGGTTTCTAATGTGTCAAGTCTCGAATATGTTCTGTAACATACTTGTATTTCTCTCTGACAACATTTATATCAAAACTTCAGGTTGAAAGTTTGTAAAGTTGGTCTTCCATTTCCATTATTTTTTCATGTCGTTCCAATATCCTTATGTGTCAAGACAGTTGATGATTTTTCATGCTTTCCCAGGGTGCGAAAGTCAACTGAGGTTTGAGCAGACAGCTGTGCACACACAGTGTAATGGTGTCAGGACTTTTAAGGTTATTGGATTCACCATTGTGTGTTTTTGTTTTATGTGCTGAGCCTCGCCAGCTGTAGGGTTGGATTACATTTTGGAAGGGAAGGGGAAAAAAAAAAGAGGGTTGACCTGAGCGGACGTTAAGATGGATCATAATGGAAGCTTTCAATTTTATTAGCTGGGAACTTTGGAAAAGCTGTCAGTGCTTACCTCATCATAAAAGCTTATGTCTGGATTGTCCTAAACAACAAAATCCTTGTCATCTGTCAGGGGGAGAAGTCTTCATTTTTATGCATTTCGGAAAGTTTTGAAATTTTGACATTGGTTACAAACTGTTACATGACATTGAAGGGGAAAAAAACAAAAAAGACTTTTGGAAATACAAATAAATGTCAAGGACATAAGCATAACCTTCAAATTTACAGAAAACGCAGCAAGTGTTAGCATCTAAAAAAAGTAGCTCAGACGATATAGCTAGCTTAAGCCTGCCTCGTGGAAATGTTCTTACCTTGTACCACTTTTAACAACTCTCATGATTATCATTTTTGCCGAATTAAACTTTGGTTCATTGTATGTCTTTGGTAGGAGTTAGCTGACATTTTTAGCTAGGAAATGTTTCAAATGGTCAAACAGCAACATTGTCATTTGTGAAGGTAAGACAGAAGCTAGCTATTAAATCTTTCCCAGGGTGCTTCTGACAAGTGTCCTGATTTAATACCCATGAGCAAAACAAAGTTATGCTTTGTTTTCATAAACGTGAAAATTGAAATTAGGTTAACGTACAAACTGGTTGAATCCATCTTGGCTAGCTGGGATATTAGCGCCCTTACAAGGGTACAGTTTAAGGTATACAGTTGACCCCCGGATTACAGCATCTCTAATTTACGTTTTTTTCACTTTACGAAGTGGAATACTATGCTTTTTCATCCCCTCTTCACAGCATTTTTCTCGCTTTACGGCATCAAGAACTGTCATGACCTGTGGGGTTGGCTGTGTTTATGCTGTTTTGTCTCCCTCTTCAGACGTTTTTAGGTAATTGCTCTTATTTTCTTCTTATTTTAGTCATGGGTCTTAAGATTGCTAGTGATGTTAAAGGGAGAAGTAAGAAGATGGTTTGTATGGAAACAAAGCTCGGAATAATCAAGAAATACGAAGAAGGCTAGGATACTTTTGCAAGGGACTATGGCTGTAAGTAGCTCAAGTCAAAGTAAATAAAATGTCTTTGTTTTGTATGCAATAGCTAATTAGCATAGGTTTATACTGCCCGCCATGCGACGATTACGATCCAACCCCAGAACGGATTAAATTCGTATACAATTACAATTCATATACAATTTTAATAGATAATAATTATATTTGCAATTGTAGGTGGGGACTGGGAGCCCCATAAACAAATTGTTTCTTATTGTTTGACATTATTACTCCATAGTGTGTATCATATGTGTGTTCCATTGAGGCTGTTCACTAACTTTCACTGCCCCAGCTTTCACACGTGATGGATAGAATGGGGGGTTTTATTTACATATCGACGCCCGACAGCCTCGCCTAACCTTTAGGAGATGTGAACAAAAACGCCTCACCTCAACAGTCACAGGCCAAATTGATGGCGGTGAACAGAAAGCTATATTTCAGTGTGTGAAAGCCTCTCGTGGAAAAAAAAAAAAAAAAACAGTGAAAAGCTTCTGCTGGTAAATGTTGTGAGAGGCACTGCATCTGTCTCTGTCACACAAACAAAGGCACAACTAAAGACAAGATCTCCACCAAGGTTGCACTGCTAGCAAAAGCGTTTTGTCTCTCCGAATGTTGCCAAGCTAATTTCTGGTTCGAACAGGATGATGTTAGATGATTGAAAAGCTTCTGTATTCCGTTTTTCATCAAGTGGTCTCCTCCTATTGACCAAAATGAATTTCATCATGACTCAGTTGGCATTTGTTTTATAAACGAGATTGTGACGTCCGTAAGCTAGCTAGCTACTTTTTGCTTCGTGAAAAACACATTGGAAATGAATTCCTATCATACAAGACAAAGAGTGAACATTTGTATTAGGTTTTGAGCAGGTTCATGGAGAATAACAAAAGATGGCCTGGCATTTTTTTTTCAGCAGCAGGATAACAGACTACTACATGACATGGTCCATAATAAATTGCTTCATGAATAACGAGTAGAGAGCCTGGACTCAAACTTTTTTTGTTTTTTTCGGCAAGCTTTTAATGATTTGACATGGGAATGTGTCATTTCTGATTTTTGCGCTATAAAGTGCACTTATTTCAAATGTCAAAAAACTGACTCACATGACAATCTTTCTCAAATTTGACAAAATGAAGGTGCCCAACATTCTACGTGGAGGTAGGAGTCACTAACTCAATTTAGGAATATGTTGCTTCATGTTCCAATTAATTTGCTCTTGATTAAAAAAGTACATTTTTGAGGGGGTGGCAGGTTTACTCCAACCTACAATTGTCTTTTTTTTGCCCTCCTTAAAAAATGGCATAATATTAAAAGAGGAATACCTTTATGTCCTTTCCCTCCCCTCTCATCCAAAGGACAGTAGCAGGGCGGAATAGGATTACGTGGAGGCATTCATCCGTTTACGAGTATGTGCAAGGCGAAGGAGCTGGGAGGGACGAGAGGCGTCCAAAGACAAGAAAGTAGTTATTTTATATTGTAAAGGGTCACTGTGCTACTTTTACTAATAAGGACTTGTGTCTGTTTCAGGGACAAGCTTGTCCTTGGGGTTTGAGGCTAGCTCTCTCGGTGCTAAATGCACAATTAACCTCCTGTGGCACAGGCACATTTTCGCAAGTTTAAGTGATTCCCGAATGGCTAAATGTAATTAAGGAATTTAACGGGACGGCACGCTCACCTTATTGTCGAAAGGTGCTCGGTTCAGCCGATGCTAATCGATGAGCTCGGCCTTATTTTGTACGCAACACAAAAACTTGCTGAGGCCTGTGTGTGTGCTTGTGTGTGTGTCTGTGTGTGTAGATAAACATCAAGGATTACTAGTAAGACATTATCATATCCTTAAATCCAATGAATGCACAAGCCTGGCTTGAAACATAAGCGGTGTCCGAAAAAAAAAAAAAAAATCAAGTCTCTAGGAGTTTATAAATTCAAAAAAAGACAACCAGATTCCAATATAGAATTTTCATTAAAAATTCATTAAATGAATATTTTCTGGAGTAAATTCAAGTTTCTGATCTTAAAATTGTTCCAAAAGAGTGTCTGATAATCGGATGCAATTGTGAGTATTTACCTCAATGTAAGGTCGATATTTGGTGCCGGTACCCGCCTTCCTAAACCTAATTTGAAACCTTAACTCCGGCTCGAGGCTCTTGTTTGAAACCCCAACAATCGCTGCAAAAAATGTCCACTGCTACATGTACATTTCAACGTGATATCTGATGCCCCATGCCCACGGAAGCAGTAACATTCCAGTTGGCCATCTTGGGAGAGGACAAGCTGGCTGCTGACCCCCCCTTGGGAGCACACGCAGTTTTGCCATCTGCCGCCAAAACTGGGCAGGTTTAATGTGAGTCTCTTGCTGTTGGCGCCAACAGGCAGGAAGCAGCACCGCTGCCAGTCATTGAAAATAATAAAATAAATCAATGCTGACTAAGCTGCATGCACTCAACATGAAACGGCGACTGTATATTGAATTTTTTCTGATATGATATTAAAAATCAAATTTTAACAAATCTATCCCTTGTGCTGTCAATCACCTGACTTTAAAAACCTACTTTGAAAGATGCACAAGTTGTTTAAACCTGCCCCCGCGACTCTCTTTGAATTCCCTAATATTTAAAGGGGAAGTCGAGTCAATACTTTTCCTAACATTTCATTCAAAATCAATCTCTTGTCCGACGTATCTATCGTCCCTATCGATCGGCTTATTTTTTGATGCTCTGGCCTCCCCTCAAACGCCCTTTCAATGCGTTTTGATGTGATTCTTCACTCGTGTAAGTAAGAGTGAACCACCCCAGGGGACCTTCCATCAAAGTGGCTGCCAGGGAGACAAAGAAGCTTGGCAGCCCCTCTTTGCTCGCTGCAAATGCCCTCAAAAAGGGGCTTAACTGGCAATGCCACCTTTGATCAGTCCACCATGACTTTATTTCCTGCAGCACCGCGCCACTGTCGGGAAGGACTGACTGTATGAGTGATAGTTTAGCTTCTCTGCACTGTGGCATCCAAAGAATCTTGGAAGGGGATCAAACCATTTGTTTCACTTTTTAGATGAAACTTAAGATCATTTCAGGCGATTCAACTGGAGTGAAATTCACTTCAAACTTAGGTGACGTTGATGTATTGTGATGTAACCCAGTGCAACTTATACAGTACTATATATTAAAAAAAAAAAATGATAATGAAACAGTGAGCAAAATGCTTTAAAACATTGCAAAAAAAAAAAACTTTCCCCTGGGGTCATCCCCGCCCTATATATATATATATATATATATATATATATATATATATATATATATATATATATATATATATGTATATATAATTTTTTTTTTTCGTCGACTTCAAGATTTTACTGTTTTATCTGTTACGACGTGTGTAAATATATATATATATATATATATATATATATATATATATATATATATATATATATATATATATATATATAATATCAGTGCTTCTCAAATAGTGGGGTGAAAAGGGAAAAGGTTTTTTTTGCTGTGTTTTAAAGCATTTTGCCAGCTGCTTCTTTAACAATTGTTTTTCAGATTTTTTTTTTTTTTTTTCCTTTTGATGGCATAGTTAAAATATACACTCGACTTATCAGAATTAGAGGATGGCTAGAGGATTGTATTAATTATAGTGACATGAAAACATCTGACTTGACTGTTTCTTTTAAAGTTTTGCATTTTTCAGCTTTGGTTTCTCCTTTTGGCTTCATCCAAGAAATGTCTTATTCTCCTCAATATTGTGCTAACCAGTTTAAAACTAGACCTAGTTTGAAAAATGAGGAAAACGATAGATCCCTAATTCGAAGCGTTCATGAAAACTGTTTTCTGGACACACTTCATCCACGTAAATCCTCCTGAGACCCAGCCTATTCATTTGTTTCCACTAGATGGGACATTTGTTTTGGGTCGACATCTTTTGATTCATTTGAACGATCCTACTAAGTCCCGGTGTGCTCGGTAAAGGACATCCTGGCCTTTCCATTGATATCCCGTGTGTTTTGGGTGGGATACAGCTACTTCTGATTTATCACTGAGACAAAATGGACACGAATGGACGCAAAGGAACAGGCTGGTAGGATATGTTGTATGAGACATGCACTTTGTGTAAAAATCTCTCTGGTTTTCTGTAAGATGTTCTCTAAAGTTAAGTAAACGTTAAACGGATTACTTTTTAAAGGACTAGCTGTCTGTCGTGTACGAGAGCCCTTTTCTCCCCATAGGGGCCAATTTTAAATTTATGATGAAGCATACTGAAGTTGATGTCTCTGTGGGAGGCGTCGAGAGGCTATTGGAAGGAGGGTCCTCACGCTTTCACGCAGAGCAGGCTTGGGTTTTTGATATGGCAAGGTCGAGCAGCGGTCGAGGCCGCCTGCTGCCCGGGCGCAAGGACGAGGGCGGCCTCGCGGAGCTGAGCCAGTCAAAAAGCCGGACCGCCGACACGACCCTCCCGCTTGGTTCCCGACCGGCAACTTTTGCCTCCGTCTCGCGGGCTTCTCTGTAAAGGACGAGTCAAGCGAAAAGGATGGGAACGCTTGTGTGTGTCCCTCCCCTCCATCTGGTGCTGCACGCCGCTGTCAGGGTGTCAGCCGGCACAGCCATAATGAAGGGTGTCATCAAGGTTACCGCAGCCTGGAACGTTGCCTGCCTCCTGCTCGCGCTCTCGTTTCGCATCTCAGTATCCACTTTTGCTTATCTCATGTGACACAAATATCTCTTTGCTAAGTGGGCTGTTGATGTTCTTATAATATTGTCTCCAAGTCAATACGTTCACAAGGAACATTATAGACCAGAGGTTAGCTCTGTCCTCTAACTGTAAAGTCGCAAGTTTGATCGGGGTACTTGCTTAACTTTGCATCCAAATTTAGAGATTTAGATTTAGAAATTTTAGAGATTTTTGCTTTGTACTTTGCCTTTTGCACCCTTCTTGGCTATTTTAGTTGTACCCCTGCAGACTCCGCTCCCTTGTTGCTTGCTCCCGGTGCTTGTTGAAGTGTTATTGCAGGACATCAGGTAGGCGCTGCGGTAAAGATTAAGTGTGAAGTGGCGAAGGAATGCTATACACCGTTAGAAAACTCATACAAGTATGGAGAGAGTCATGTGATTCAACAAAGAGGCCTGGGCCCACATTCAAATGACCAAATACTAGTATTCCCTATACTAATTTTCATGCACAGTTCTGAGAGACAAAATATTTCTTTTTAACCACTGAGCATTACAAACCATCATGTTCTGGCCACTTATGACAAAGCAAACTGAGCACCCATCGACAAAGGACCAAATGAGCTGCAAGAAAGTCAAATATTTTCAGCATAATTAAGTCAAAGCCGTCGTCACTATAATTGAGGCCAAATCTTCTTCCCCCCAACGCCATTTGCCCAAGCTGAAAGCTCTCATTTTGGCCCTTCCTGTCCCTGAGATCTCCCAATGCCAGTTGGCTACTAGCTTGGCGTCTCGCCGGCTGCCCAGACTGTCTGGGGTTTTACCATTCTTCCGTCCCCAAACACGAAAGTCAGCAGTCAACAGTCTGTTCTTACTACCCTTAAGGTTAAAAGATAAATAAAAAATGTTCCGTTCGTGATTTCCCTTGTGGGGTCATTGTGTTATAGATGTCAACCACCCTGGTCACGGACAATCTTTCTTGCTTGGTCCCGAAGTCGTTAAACACAATCGGAAGCTCTCTGTCTCCCAGCCCGGTGTCTTTCCAGTCCTAATATTGACTTCCTTTGCGGCTAAGCCTTCATTTGAAAAGTCTTGTTTCTGTGTGGATCTCCAGAGATCCCTTCCTCCATGCTTCCAGGCATGAGGTCATTTTCAAGGGTGCCAATGACATCATGCTCTTACACTTCCAGTCAACCCTTTTCTGAAGTTGGACAAATTATTGCAAAAGGGTTTCTGGGGTTGGTCAGTTATGGGATTTTGACTATCCAAATAACATTTTGATTTCCATGATATGAAAGAATGATTCTTGTGCAGTAATGGTTGTTTATTGATGAGACTGAATGTCCACTCATTAAAAAAAATAAAAATAAAAAATAATAAAAAAAATAATATATATATATATATATATATATATATATATATATATATATATATATATATATATATATATATATATATATATATATATATATATATATATATATATATTATTTATGGTGAAATTACACCTGTATTCTTGTAATGTTTTTACTGTCTTTGCATATTTTATTTTTTGCATAATTACACATGCTTTTTGATTTCTGTAAATCTGAACTTAATACTCATGAAATCCGCCTCCCAAAACATTTGGTTTTGGTCGCATTTTGAGTTCATACCTGTATTTCTTTTTTCTCCTTTGTTGTTGGATTCGGATAATATTATTCATACCTCGCTCTGGTTATCCTGAGTGGAGTTTGCATCTTCTTCCCATGCCCGTGTGGGTTTTCCCCGCCTTCATCCCACATTCGAAAAACTTGCATGGTGAATCTTCCTTAAGTATGATTGATTAGATGTTTTTTTTTGTTTGTTTGTTTTTTTACATATGATTATTATCTGGTAGACTATAAAGTATGATTGCATTTTAAACTCATTCCTTATTATTTACCTCTTGTGTGTTTCTGTGGGGGGGGTTCAGATTTTTATTTAACGTATTAAAACTGCTTTTAAATATGTTTGTTTGATTTCCAGTTTTGATTCCAGTTTATTATTGCTGTGTTTCAATAGTTTTTTTTTTTTTTTTTTTTACTTTTATGGTAAAATTACATCCGTTTTGTTATTTTGAATTTATTTGCATAGCATTGAATATTTCCCTTTTAATTTCACATTTTATGGATTTAACTATGCACAGCTGTTTAATGCATTTTAAGTTCTTAAAATACAGCTTTATTTTTGCATATTTACACTTTCTTTATTTCAACTTCAATTTTGGACCTAATACTTAATACTTAAAATGATTGTGTTTCTGCCATTTGACGTAATACTTGTAAATTACACACACACACACCCCTCATAGTATACCCCTGGTACATTATAAAATATGATTTTTAATTTATTAAAAATGTGATATTCTGACTTTATTTTCACTTTTTACTTTGTCACATTTGTGTTTTATTATGTTGTATATTAGCAAGCCCCCAGAGAAACAATGTACAGTATTTTCCTCAATATTAAGTTTTATGCAATATTGTGAGTGATGCATTATTTAAAGATAGATGTAAGCTGATCAAAACCTCCAGTTTACTGCACCAGTAGTTCTTCAGATATCACAGTTATGATAGAAAATGTCCTGATAAGATGAAGAATTAACATTCTGTTTTCCTACTCCTTTGTGATAAACGAAGAGCTGTATCTCAGTACACATCTGTCCATGAACCTCATGTTTACCTCAATGCACAAAAGAGTTACATCACTTCTGGCAGACAAAACCTGACCTCATAGTACATTTCATTTAGGAAAGAATGAAGCTCTTTCACTTCTCACATAACACATTCTCTACCATGCACTATATTCTAGAGACGACTGCTGCCGTGATCTTAGGGAACACCCAAAATAGTACTTTTGTGAGAGTGCTGTTGAGACCCACTGATAGACATTTTTTTTTTCTTAGACCTTGTCATGCAGACAAGGAAATAAACTTGTGCTGAGCTTTTAAAGAGTCATTACTGTCATAGGTAAATGTCTGACACCATGGATCATAACCCTTGAAGGGAAAATTCTTCAAACAACCTCAGCTATATTGGGAACCTGCTCTGTTGTGTTCTAATACCGCCAGGACCTCGAGGGTATCAGCATTCTCAAGTTGGGTTTTGGTTTTAACGTAATCCCTTTTTGTTAGGGGTTTGTTCATACATATTGTGAATGCTGAAACGCTTGAGATTACTTGAGAATCTGTAAACAATACACAAGTATGTATGAAATAAGCAGCCCTGACCCTCTTGATTGTATCATTTCTGATCCTAGGGATTGCGTTATATTTTGATGTCATGTGAAATTTATGTTTTTAAGACATAAAAGAACAGATTCAAATGATGAAAATATGCAAGGGATACAATACAATCTGTAAGGGTCTCAATAACGGATTCATTGCAAGCAGTTGGTCATTGTTAAAGCCTTTATCACTCATGTTGTGATTTTGAATTACAAATTTTATGCTTTCTGTACTCTAATAAGATCCGTTTTTATGAATTGGGCTGATTGTGCTTAAGGTTTGGGGTATTTTGAAAACAAAGGTTAATCACAGGCTGAAATGGACATTGGCTGTCATTGTGTTTGGCAGGTGAAGGACAAGTTCTGGGACAAAAATGCAAAAGCATATCAGAGAATTAATTAAAACAAAACAAAGAAAAAAAACTCCCTGATGGCACATTTTGATAATGGTAGTGATATACATTGTTCAGAAGGACATCGCTTACCATAGTGCCTGCTCAAGTTTGGCCTACTACATAAATGCAAAGCACCCGGCTATGACTACAGCCACAGCTAACGATAGCAACACATTTGCGAATGGAGTAAGCCAACCAATGCTTTTTTGCTAAGCTAAACTTGAACATCTCACGTTTGAGGAATCTATGACAGACAAGATGGCCGATGTTTTATATTAATGTGGGACTTGTCTCAAATGCAGCAGGTGTTAGAACTGTGCCTTCTTTAAAGAAAATGACTGAAGTTCATTTCTTTATTTTTACCTGACACAATAATACAATGTATCTAAATAAATGGCTGAGGAATTTTGTCCGAATTGAAAAAATAAAATAAAAAAAACACAAGAAGTACGGCTCCAAGTTACTATGTTATTACACTAGCAAAAGTTTGATCCTTTATTCGGATGGGATGGAGTCCGGCTCAACCGTGACCCTAAAGAGGACATGTGTGATAGAAAATGGATAGATGGATTTTCATAGAATGGAAATCAAGATAAATTGACCTTCAAGATGCCAAAGTATAATGTTGAACAATACAGTACACATTTCCATATGGACGTCTGGAAGGACATGGCGGTCGACGTTCATTGATGTTTGGAGTTTGTCCTCTTGGCCATTAACGATTAACTGACGCTCCGTTCTATACCCAATGTGTAATTCTCTTCTCTTTGACAGTAACCTTCAACTAAGAGTGGTCCTAAATACATAGTTTCATGAATAGAACTCAGCACAAATATGTATGTGTAAGAAATATGGGAAAAGAATCCTGCGTAATATGCATAATCAGCCTAAGGATTTGATTTTAAACTCTTTGAGTATTGAGATATAGCTTATCCTTCCGTCCCACCCTTAAAAAAAAAAAAAAAAAAACAGATTAGCATGAGTTGGAGGAGGAAGATATTAATGCAGGAGCAAGAGCTTTGTGGCAGCTAAATCCGTGGCCTAATGGACTGTATTGACCACATTAATAAAATAGGATGTCTTCCTAATGTCCTCGCCTAAGTGCATTAGATTTTGCCTTGACGAAGCTGCTGTTTGTTTGTCTGAACGGCAGCCAGATACAATCCAAAAATCCACTTATCGAGAACTCTCATCAAAAAGTGAAGCCTGGCGCAATATTTTTTTCAGTGCTATGTGCTCTCTCTTAGAGTCATCCCAATCACTAAGAATAACTTGAAAAAACAAAAAAAAACTACGAAAAGGTACAAAGCACCATTGTAGCCTTGGAGCATAAACAACAGTTTTCAACTTATACAAAATATTTGGTTTGGCAGCAAGTACTGGCTGCCAACAATTAAATGTAGCAAACAATTCTTGTTACTGTAAAACAATATTCAAATGTACTTCACTGTCAATGTTTACATCATGAAATTCCACTATGCGAATTGACACAGCTGTATATCAGCAAATATGGACATGCGGTACCTTGGCGAAAAATTGCGTGAACAAATCCTGTGCAACCAATGGTGGTCCGTCAGGGCCAGCAAGGCCTTCTCTGCTGACCTAAAATAACCTGACACTATCATAACTAATATAAACTATAATAATTATAATAAAAGTCAATTTCATTTTAAATTTATTTTTTAACAAATATATACACGGTATTTTATACAAAAAAAATCTCCATATTCTTTTTGTGTCTTATTATATCCATATGGTTATACTCCTACAAGTGCTGCAGTTTTAGTGTAGTTTTTAGCCAATTAGATTTCAGCTAACGTGTATCGCCAGTTTCTATAAAAGGCTTCTGTGCAATGTTCAATGACGTATTGTGTGCGGGGCCCATATTTTTGTTAGACGGCTGCATGAGCCGATCGAGTCATAAGATCGCCATCTAGAGGCCTCACGTGACGTAACTAGACTCTCACAGGCGGTGGGTCCACCAGGTTTAACGGTGAAGTGGTTAAATAGAGTTATTTAAAAAAAAGAAAAGAGAAAATAACATGTTGCTCAACCAGTTAACCTTAGTGTTAGCGTACATCAAAGCAAGATTATTTATTTATTTATTTATTTTTAATTACCCACAACGGCTGAAGAGCAAAACGGAAATTCGACTTTTGCATCGGCGTCGATGTCAATACCAGATGATTTATTATTGGAAATGAAACGCGAAGACAAACTCTACAAGCAAGTCATGAAAGTCTTTCTGAGGAAAAAACGAAGTATGGATTGTGCACTGAAATAGCTTGGGGACAGCGGTTATGAGTGAGTTAATATGTTTTCATCATTTATGTCATTCATGTTCAATTGTCATGTTTGGTTGGCTTTTATTGTTGTGGGGTTTTATTCATGCTTCTGTTCCATTTGCGTCTGTCTGTATTGTCTGCGTTCTCGTTAGCTTGATTTGGTCCACCTATCTGGTGACACTTTGTCCAGTTTTGGTCCCGTTCGGTCCTGCCTCACTCCCTTGTTAAAACTTCCTTTTTGAGCCAAATATTTCTAAATTCTCCTGCATTTTTGGGTCCCGTTCCTTCCTCCGCCCAACTCAACTCACCATGACATATTAAACCCGAACCAATGCAAACGTTAGTTTTGAAACAATTAATAGCTGCCTTCATCCAAGATTGACCACCGTTGCTAACCGAAACAGGAGCACAGAAGCAACTCTGCGTTTTGTGGAGAGAAATCTGTCAGCATTGAAATGTAGTCTAAAACTACATATTGTCCTATTTTCAACCCCTTTTGGTGGATTTATTCTACTCATTTTTTTTTTCACAGTAAAACCGCTATTACTGCTCACTGATGAGCAACATCCATCTTGGGTTTTGTCCAGTTGCTATCTTTCTGCTAACCTTTTAAAACAAAATGAAGCTGAAATTTGAATGTTGGGTGGACTTTTCACTTTTAATCTGTCCATCTTTTTACCCTGAATCTTCTGTTATGAACTTGTTATGTTTTCTGCTGCAGTAATTAAAGCTCATTGTTGCAGAAGAAAAGCACGTAATTCCTAAACTAATGAATTCATAAACTTTGAGAAGTTATACAAAAGATAAAGTGCACAGTTTCGGGATTAGCAGGCACCCTTTTGTATGACCACTTTGTGCCCTTTATTTAAAAAAAAAAAATCTTCTAAACAAGGGAAAATGCCTTATTGTGATTCTTAAAGTCTCATTTTTGTTTCCGGGATTTTTTTTTTTTTGGCGCGTGCAATACAATACAAACTATGCATGGATATTTGTCATTCAGAGGACTCAATACTAGAAGTTCCCAGTTTGGACATCCTTCGGATGTATGTGTGCACAATCAAATATGCACTCTTTCTTGCAAAACTTTGTAGTTCAGGCCCAAACTGTCTTTTCTGGAGGCATGCAAAGGATTACCCTCTTGAAAGGGAGATTAATTATTTAGTTGATTTATTTACTTTTAGTTTCTTAGTTAATTTCAATATTTGCAATTAGCATGCACTTTTCATAGAATGTTATCATGATAAACTCAAGGGGGGATCGGGGTACTATAAAAGAGGCTTTGGATTTCTGATTCATTTTGCTAATCTTCCCATAAGTGCCACCGGCTCATGTATGAGACTCTATTAGAAATGCAAAGATAAGATGCAATAATATGCGGTAGCAGTTGCTTTCGATAAGATTTCAACGGTGGAGCCGTCCAACAATGAGGGCTTGTCATGCAATTTTGCCTCGCCCTGCCTCGTGCCACCTCATAATTCAGCCGTGACCGCGCTTACCTCTCGGCTGGTCGGAGAATACTGTGACCTTTCATTGCGAAGCCCCCCTCCCCAAATGCATCGAGATCATTGGCGCAGCTTAGGGATTTGTCCGAGGGAAGGCGGCGGGGAGGCGGCCTGCTTAATGCTGGCACTGGAGCGATGTTTAAAAGAGCCCCGGGGGCTTGACAGCAAAGGCCTTTTCTCTCAATTAGATTGATTCGAAAGCCGGTGGGCTTAACCTCCACAGAAACACAATTTGCCTCTTTTGGCCGAGGACGTCTGAGGCAATCTGACACACTGCCTTTTCGGACACTTCTGCTTTGCATGCGGAGACCACACATGTATTTGCATGTGGAAAGTGAACGATTTGATGCATTTATTTATAAGCGTAAACCCCAAGGGGTCAACCGGCTCGTCTTTTGGGGAATGTTTTTCAAGCATTCGCGATGAACAAAAGCAAAACAATAATCGGGAAATCACAGAGAAAGACGAGGGCAAAGTTTTTCCATTGAAAAACAATGTTAGCATACAAATTGACTTTCTTGGTTTTTTTTCTTACATTCACGACCATTTTGGGCTGCTGAAACGCATGCACATGCATGTGTTTCAGCAGCTTTAAGGTTGTTAAACATGAGCACTTATAGTTTTCATTTTTTAAAAGGTTTATGCACAGATTAGAGCACTGTTACATTTAATAACGAAGAATGACTGCTAGGGTCATAGCTATCCATTTATTTTATGTTTCAAAATATTTTCCACACTATAAGGCGCACTGGATTATAAGGCGCACCCTCAATTAATGATATATTTTAAAACTTTTTCAATCACAGTATAGTAATACTCAAAGTAACCACAATAATATCTCAAATAATAACTCTAAACTCTCAATAGCATAATAACTCAAAGTCAATATGACCAACCTTGTTCAACTGTAAAAACACAAAAGAAACAGGTAAAGCTTACTTTATCAGTTCATTTCCCATCCACGAATCCAATATTTCAATATTGATTCATCTATAAGGCGCACCTGATCATAAGGCGCACCATCAGTTTTTAAAAAAAAAATCAAGACTTTTAGGTGCGCCTTACAGTGCGGAAAATACGGTACTTGAGAAGCACTGATGTGACCTCAGTGGCTTTCACTGAATTGTTCTCATCCAAACCATTTTTTTCCTTCGTTTTAAACCTGCTCTGCTTTGGTATGAACATGGATTCCGAAAGCTCCAACTGAAATGTCACTGAAAGGATTTCCTCAGAGCCTTGTCTTATCACAGGACACGTTGGCACTAATTTCCTGTCTCTTAAAGCCGTCATTTCCAAATTATAGCCTAATAGGGTGAAAGGACTTAGACGATAAACCCGACGTTACGTCAAAAGGGCAGACAAATAAAGTCCTGAGATTTGTAAAAAGGAAGAAAATGAAAGCTCTAACAATACCTTGATGTCACAATTGGCAGTTTGAAAGGTGACAGGCCTGTTTAATATACAGAGCGTGTAGGATTCTTCCCCTCGGTGATGCGCACAGAGTGCAGCGTTGTGTGAAAGCGAATGCCGCGCCTTGATCGCCATCATCCCATCCCATAATCATGTCAAACTCACACAAACGCTTTTCTTAAAAGCGGTTTCAAGGTAGAATGCGGACAGAACTCCCTGTACATCTCTTACCTGTCATTAACAATTTGCAAGTCCAAACAAGCAGTTGCTCATTCAGAATGCAGATGTTATTGTGCTTAAACTCAAAGACAAAGTTTGAAGGTTTCTTTGGAACTGGGGGGGGGGGGGGGGGGGGGTCCTTTTAACCCACTGTATAAGAGAGTGAGCTTAGTATTAAATCACAGGTCATCTTTCAGTGAGATATCGCCTAAGGCAGGAGCAGCAAAACTTTTTCCTCCGAAGACAGCATATAGAAAAATCGAAGGATGCAAGGGCCACTTTGAGATTCTTTCACTTTATTTTTTTAAGCACACGGAAAGCAATCCATCAAGAAGTTGTTGTCTATATGTTTTATAAATGGTACAAAAGTAAGTTTTTTTGTTTGCTTTTTTTTTTTCCTTTCGTGTACTTTATGGGGAGATTTTTCTGAATTATTCACATAAATATACTTGCGATTTTCACTATTTTCCACTATTATTTCCATTTTCACATTTCTAGGATGCACAAATGTACTAGCAATGTTCACGTTTTTCATATCAACAAAACACAATTGCAATTTTCACGTTTTTTTCAGATCCACTGACTGTGATGTTCATGTTTTCTTTTTCAAATTTCCAAATATGTCATTGATTTCCATGTTTAAGGTCCACATATACGTCTATGTATTGGCAAAGTTAATGTTCTTCAGATATACACACATTCATTATTTTCATTTTTTTTTCAGATCCACCAGAATATTTGTGATTTTCATAGTTCTAACATCCACAAATTTGTCAGCAATTTTCACGTTTTTCAAATAAACAAACCCAATTTGTACCTTTTTCAGATGTGCAAAAATCGGCTTTTTTCAGATTTTTTTTCAGATCCACAAACATAATGCTCTCATCTTTTTAAATTCACAAAATTTTTCGTGATAATTATGTTTAAGATCCACATATATATTAACAAATTAAATGTTTTTCTGATACACACACTCGTGATTTTCCCTTTTGTGTTTTGGCATTTTTAAAATTCAAATACTGTGATTTTCACTTGTTCATGTTTTGTATGCATTCATCATTGCTTACCACATGCAAATTTTAAATTGTGCTTGTGAGTTATCGAATATGCGCTTGTGGTTCGGTGGCCACGTGCTTTAATTTTTGAGATCAACACTGTTGCAAAATATTTACAAGGTCTTCAGTCACGTCTTTAGGCCTGTTCCACCTCCATCCACAGGGGGGCGGTGCTGCTTTCGCCATTGAACGCAAACACGCTTTATTCCGTTCTTTTATTTGAACTAAGAAACTGAAAAACCAATAGATTAGCCTTTATCTGACCTTCTATTTTGGGATTTTCAATGCAAGTTGGGAAACAAAATACAACCCAAATTTGTTGCTCCTAAGCTTTCTTTTGTAAGTTTGGCCGCTGCTGATTTCAAATTGTAGGAGGAAAAAATTAACACAAGATGTTCTTCCAAGTGTAAGCTCAAGCGAATCAAATTGTTGTTGTTTTCCAATTTGTCTTAAATACTTGATAGAAGGTCAAATAAAGGCTTGTTTTTAGTATTTCGTTATCCAATTTTAGATGAGAAACTGGAGACTGCTTGTGTTTGCCTCCTGGCATGTGAATATTTAAGTACCTGTGTGCATGATGTTTGTCTCATAACTAAATGCACCTGCCCACTGATTGACAAGCACACATTTGATGACTCACAAGCAGAATTAAACATTTAAAAATGGTAAGTAATGATAAATGCACACACCAACATAAAAAAAACCGAAACAAAAAGTAAAAATCATGGATGTATTAATGAATGTGAAAAACACAGGGTCATCATTAATGTTAGTGGATCTGAAAATCAAATGTTTACGATTAAGTATGTGGATCTTAAAATTAAAAAAAAAAAAAAAAAACATTAAGTCCCAGATATGTTTGACTTTTTTTTAAGATCCTCAATCACAGAAGAAGTTTATTATTCCCCCCAAAATTACTGTCTGAGTAACTATGCCTCTTGGCAACAAATTTCACACAGACTATTTAGTAGCCAAATATTATGCGCTATGTTTATACAAAAAACATGCTTGTTTTGTTTGATGAAGTGAATCTTGTAGAGTGAGATGAATAATCTGCCACCATACACCTGATATTTTAAGTTTGTGCTCTCGAGTCAAAGCATAACAGCGGGTATTCATAAACTTGTCTGCTAGCTAGAGGTCAAGACTGCAATTCTTTCTTCTCTTTTGAGATTCTTCAACAAGTATTCACTATGCTTTACATCAATAACCATAAAATAGTGCTGTACTGTACATGCTTTTCAGACATTTAAATTCACTTTGCCTGGTCATTGGCTATCCAATGAAAGCTGTTTGAATATTAGAAAACAATCACGAGAAGTCTAAAAATAATCAATTGAGAATCGTAACCTCTAAACGACCCACAAGAGAGTTCCTTAGAATCGTGAGGAAGGTCGGCCACAATGAAGTTGCTGTGAGCGGTTGTGTGGGTGATATACTAATCGTCCTCTTAAAAAATGTCTAATTAACACAATTTACACTTCTTCTTGTGACGTGCCGCTCGCGGCGTAATTGCTACATCCGTTATGGCCGCTATGAGCTGACAAGGTGTGTATTTCTGACGGAAATAAAATCAATGTTGCAGGCTATTTTCAAAGTTACCATATGGAGAGAGCACTGTATTCAAAGTCAAGAGCAGCTGAAATTGGAAAGAAATTACAATGCTTCTCAATCTTTTGTTTGATTGTGGAAAAAGGGGGAGTTCTTACAAAATTGTACCATAAATCAATTGTAGGATGGCTGTGGTGGAAGCGGAATTACACAGCGATTCACATTTTGAGCTACTCACCATTTTAGCAAACATATAAAGCATCTATTACGTTCCATCATGAATACATTGCACGTAGTCAAATCCTTGCTTGTCCTGGGGGCTTGCCTAGCTTGGGGGCAGGATGGGCTGAGCACCTTTTGCCCAAAACACAAGCAACTAGTTTTGCTAGCGGGGGATGTAGATTACTCTCTACGCTCTTTTAATTTACCCCATGACTTGTACTACCTCGGATATACTTTGTATCAGTGGTTCTCAAATGGGGGGAAGTGTCACCACTTTGGGGAAAACGGGACATTTTTAGTGTTTGCAGGTCCCAGCGAAACTAATTTACTGTATTTTCCGCAGTATAAGGCGCACCTAAAAGCCTTAATTGTTTTAAAAAGCTGATGGTGCGCCTTATAATCCGGTACGCCTTCTATATGGGTCAATATTGAGATTGGGATTCGTAGATGGGGAATGAAGTGATAAAGTAAGCTTCACCTGTTTCTTTTGTGTGTTTACAGTTGAACAAGTTTGGTTATATTGACATTGAGTTATTATGCGATTTAGAGTTTAGAGTTATTTGAGTTGTTACTGTTATTACTTTGAATATTACTATATTGTGATCGAAAACATTTTAAAATATGTCATTAATTGAGCGTGCGCCTTATTATCCGGTGCACCTTTTATATGGAAACATTTTTAAAACGTGTCATGAATTGAGGGTGCGCCTTAGTATATAATCTGGTGTGCCTTATAGTGCGGAAAATACGGTAATGCTTTTTAATTTCATGACACACAAATTTTTCACAACATTTTTCTTTTCATTTTAAGAGCAAATTAATTACAACATGATGCAACCTGCTGAATTGCACCACGGTGACTGCTTTGCAAAACGTTATATGTCACCAATTGTTACGAGCTTTATACAGATTTAAATCGTTATTAGTGAGTCATAAATTAAAATCTAGAAGCCTTACCACTAAAACAAATTACCCCTCCATTGGAATTTTTCTTTGAATCATTACAAAACCATTTTACCAGTAGTAATACTGAACATTGGAGCCTCGTGAGCTTTTCATTTTACCATTTTGTGTGGTGGTTGAGGTGAGGTCTATACAGCTCCAGGTAATGAGCGTAAATCTTAAAATTGAATTCTCTCTCACGCAACAGGCTTTCTGCTTGTACTTTGCAAACGCCGTAATGTGGAATCTAGTCAATTATTGATAAAGATATGCATGTGCTATGTGAGACCTAATCAAACTGGTCAAAAAGATGGAGCCGGACTCATTAATGGCATCTTCTTATGGGTGAATAAGTAGACGCAGCAGGTGTATAATTGAGTGAGTGAAGCATGTTTTGCATAAGAAAGAGCAGCAATGTGAAGCTGATGTGAATACAAACTTGACATCTTTTTTAGATGATGCGTATGGCATCTTACGTTGCATTTTTATGGAATAATGACAAAGAATACAATGTGTGACCTCAAAATAAATAGGACAGGTACATTTGTAGGTGCTTAACCCTCAACCCCTGCTGAATAACGCTCTCTTTAGCATACGATTCCAAATCTACGTGATGGGACCCCGTGGTGTTATTTGCAATTAAAAATGTTCACTTTTGAAAATGACCTTGCTGAATTTGACTTTGACTCCCTCCCCATTGTCTGAACCTCTGCGCTATCGCTATCTATAAATAGATAGTGGCTTAAATAGGATTTTCTCCTCGGGGGGTGGCAATAATCCACTTTGTAACGTCAGCTAACATGACAGGCAAATTTCTCAATTTTCCCAAAGTGACAGTCAATACTTTGCTGAGCTTAGCGTTTTGTAAACTGACAAGCATTAAGACGTTATCAGTACTACGAGAGTAGTTTTAAAGACTTTCGTTTGAGTGCCGATGACGTCCTTTCTTGTCTGAAAATATGTGTTTACTTGAGCAAATTTGTAAAACTTTACAAGATTGAGCAATTATTCCACCAGGACATCATTAACAAAGCAACACTTGTTTGATTTTTATCACTGTACTGTTTTGTAGACCAAGGACAGGCTTGCGGCCCGGTACTGGTCCATGGATCAAGTACCCAAAGAAATAAACTATAGTATTTCATTTTTCTGGATTATCAATCTGAAAGCTCTTTTATTCTCTTAGATTCGTTTCAATCACTTGAAAAATGCACACACAAATCAGAAAATTTGTAAGAAACAGCCCATCTGTGTAAGCTAACAGCCATCAAATACCTCACGCACTCATCTTCCTCATCATCAGTCAATTTTCCACATGCACACTTGCACTTTGCAAATCCTGCACAGTGCAGGAACGCTCTAACGACATATTTTGCACTACATGATCTTACTCCTATGTACTGCATATAGTTTCTTCCACCATCTACTCCATAATATGTTCAAAATGTTAGTCTATTCCTTTATTAATGCTTCATTGTCACTGCCCTATTGCCCTATTAGTTTTTGTATTACCTACTTTATTATGATATCTATTGTGTGGAATGTAAGTCTGCTTGGGGAAGTGAACAGAATACACATTTAATTGTTAATAGTTCATAGGGTTACTTAGCATATGACAATGAGAATTCATGATCTCTTGATCTCGAAACAAGAGATCCATTGGGTTGGTGGTATTGGTGAGTTCATATTTTATGTGCACTTTACACTGTATTCGAATATTTTTTTTTGTTCATCTTTTTTTAAAAATTTGGCCTTGGCAAATGTCTGTCTACAGTGTCAACCTCCTTGCAAAGATATTTATTTATTTACATCTTTCGATTAAGGATTTGGACTAATTTGCCATGGATGGCGGTGATATAAAACACCGATATCATCATCAACATGACTTGTGTGGTTTTCTGCAAAACTAAGTTTCTCAAGTAAATACATCTTGGCACTTACAATCAATCAATTGATTTTTCTTGTGTAAGCACCACACCCAATGCCTTAACAGCCAGCAGTGACATACTGAAGCAAGCACTGAGGAGAAAAAACACGTCATCCATCATAAATGCTCCAGGCAAGAAAAGCCGACCTCACCGTTGCATTCATCTCTGGCATATTCCCGCTTCCACTGTTTCATCCATCCATCCTTTCTTTCCAGCATTTGTGTTGTCCTTTTCCTTTGCCTCTATCACTCTTTCTCAAATCCCTGAACTGTAACCTTAATCCAATTTCTCCATAAATCCATCCCCTCATCCGTCCATCCAATTCCTGTCTCTTAAGTGTATCCTCATAGAAAAAAAAAAGCAAGGTGACTGAGAAGAAATTTTTACATTTGACGCATCTCCTTAAGAGTGACAAATGCCTCGTAAATAGAGGCAATCTTTGAAATATGATTTGCTTTGTTCATAGACACACACAAACATTAATGGACTGAATCTGTCTGAGCCAAAACAGCAGCACTGAAGCAGTTTGAAGTGTGGAGTGTTATGCAAAGTGACATGAAGACGGCAAATTTGACAACGGGCTTTCTAGTAGACACTTGACGTGGTCGCTCCACAACGTTGTGTATCAAGAGACACTGCACTTCCGCGACTTTTGTCGACAAGCTGACTTGAATGCACTTACAGTAAATTCCTCAGTTATGTCAACTTTTAGGCCAGCCAATCGCTGCAGTCTACTGAGACATCAGTACTGCTCCAAGTGGGCTAAGAATATCTGTTTTGATATATTTTTTTTTTGTATTTAAAATCTTCCTGAGGTCAAGCCTATTGATTTGAATCTACTTTGAATGTCAGTTTTTGGTCTATATTGTTTGACTCAAGCGACAACGTCTCAAGTATTTGGATGAAATGTTTGCAGTCTTGAAGAGACAAAATGGACACAACAATGGACAAAAGGGATTAACGTTATCATTCAATCAAGCAATGTTTGGAAACAAGTTCAAATTCAAATGGTCACAAACACATTTGAGTCAAGAAATTTTAAATTGCTAACATAAACGCAACGCTGCAAATCATTTCAAGGTGGTAGAGCATAACGTTGTGCATTTTGCAAAAATGTGTACCAGTATAAAATATATACCACTATAAAATCAATATTAATATACGATTGCGTTTGGACACCACTTTCCTGTTCCCGTTCTTGATTCTGATGGGGCCAAGATAAGTTGTTTATGCTGCTCTCGCTATATTCTCAATGATTAAAGCAAACTCAGTTACATTGATGGATTAATCACTTGTACAGATATGTTGCATGGCTTTAGGCCTGTTTTGTAATTGCTAGATGATGTTCTGCATCCACTATTATTGCTAACGCTGATTAGCAGGGATTCTACGCCACTGTAGATACTGGGGCAATAAAAAAAAAAAGGTGAATATATGCAACCTGCTATCAGAACAAAAGGTGTCTGTTTTGTAGACTCTAAATGACAAAACATACTTCTTTATTGTATTTATTACCAGTCACTTTTTAGAAAACGTCCCTCAAAATGGCATAAAGGGAGCAAAATAAAATTATACTAGTAAGGGCGAAGGATAGCTTGGCCGCTACATCGACAGCTTCTGAAATAATGACTCTGGGAAAATCACTACCCCTTTTTCCCCAGCAGTGAAAGGTTTAATCACGTTTTTCATATCACGGGGGTAAGTATTAGAAGGACGCATAGAGAGGGGAAAATGTCTCAAGGACAAAAACGTGATGCATGCTTTGCACTGTGATGACTGGAGATAGGACCTATCTCCTGGATATCTTTTATTGCTTTTATATTTGCCCCGGTCCTTGGGTTTCTTATGAATTGAAATTTGTTTCCTTGAAGCACGTTTCCACCAACTTGGAAGAAAAGAAGCGACTGACAGAAAGGATGCTGCTGCTGTTGCTCTCTAAAGGCTTCTTGCGACCATCAAGGCTGCCACTGATGCAATTGTTCCTGGCCAAATCTGTTCCATTATGTTCAATAAAATGCCAGACGATTCAATAAATGCTCCATTTTTATAGGTAATCATTTTCATTTTGAATCATCGGTCTGAATGTTTTATTTTTGAGACTGAAGATATACTTTCCTTCATATTATTATGATGGGACTTGGCTTTATAAATAGCGAATGAATAATATCCGCTCTGATGATAATGGTGTATTTTCTTTACTTGATTTATTTTTTTTTTAACACAGGCAGGTCTCGATCCTAACTTTTTGCTCTGGTAATTCGTACTAACTTCTTCCGTTGGTTGCAGCCTACATGATTTAGCTGCAGAATTTTTGGGGAGGTACGAAATGACAGTATTTGCTAATATATCATCTTTTCAATTTGCATACTGTAATTTTACATGGCAAAAATTTACAGTGACTTGAGTAAAATTGCATGCGTACCATCATACCTAACTTTCACCCATGACAACAACTGAGCCTGAGCTGAACCATTTCTATTTGCCTGAAAGGTGGCTCCAAGATGTGCCGCGGCTTGAAGCACACATAAATGTGGTGCAAGATTTACTACTTTTTAACACCGAGTGTTTTTATTGAACAAAAATGTGCGTACCAAATACTATGTCCAGATACTCATGATTGTAACTCACCAAAAAAAATTATGTGTACCCCTACAAAAAGGAGTTGTACAAAGCATTAGCCTCAGATATGCTAATATTTGTGGACCATGATTTCATTTAAAAAAAGTTTTTTTTTTCACACTGAAATAACTTAAAGTACATCTTGTATTTTCCTTTTTTTTTCCATCTCAGCTTCATACTCTTAGCTTTTATTAAGTCATTATGACCCCCTCTCCACACTCCCCAAGCAGATGCACAAACACACACACACACACGGTTTCCAAACACGAAACACTTTAAGATTGACCATTTTTACCCCCCTGTCCCCATTAATACATAGCAGTCAACATGCAGTTGTTTAAAACCGCTGTCTGGTTTATTTATTAAACCTTCTTGCGGAAACTGAAAATGTACCTGACTATTTTCCTGATTCTTCTCCATTTGTTCATTTTTTTCCTTGAATTTCATTTCCCATGACAGTCGCTGGGTATGCATCTGTTTCCTAGCACCCACCTGTGACAACATGATTTACACTTTAATAAAGATGCTGCATATTGTGCTCACAATATGTGGTGGTTTCATTTCCATTTTATTGAGCGATTGACATGTATGGCATGAAATTTTTAGTTGCAACCATGGTCTACCCCCACTCCAGTCTTGGCGGTAGGTGATTAATTATCATCTTTCTTTTTTGGCCTCTTTGATTTTCTTTCTTTTATCCATACTCAGCATTACATCCCAAGAGCAATCATTTTCATATGTATTATGGAAATCACATGTTTTCAGCTGAAAATTTCATTTATGAGGAACAGTTCAAGAAAAGCATACATGTTTTTGTCTAGGTCTTAAGATGTTTTGCCAGGCTATTGTACATAAATTTTAATTTTGAATTGGTGTGAAGTGCTTGCCTTAATATGTCATCCATCCGTTTTTGCATTATCCATCCTTCCATTATCTGTAGCTGCTAATCCTCACTAGGGTCACTGGCTTGCTGGTGACCATCCCGGCTGTCAACACCCTGGAACGGTAACCAGCCAATCGCAGGCCACACAGTGACCAAGAGCCATTCACGCACCCAATCACACCTTGGGACAATTTAAAGTGTGCAATAAACCTGCAGTTACTTCGTTTGCCTGCATCTTCAACGCATCATTTTTGGCAGGGAAGCATACTTTCAAATCAACGTGTGTCCATTGGACCCAACTTTTAATCATCTACTCAACTATTATTCAATTTTGAATATTTATGACAACTAGGTTCGCCATTTACCTGGTATCAGAAATGTTAGTGTATTCTAATCTCGTTTTTTTTATATTTATTGAACTACCTTGTCCTTAATTAAACTAGAATGTATATATATCATAGTCATGTCTAGATTTATTTTTTCAAATGCAATATTAGGTTTTTATGACTTCATTAACCCTAACCATCCAAAACAATGTTCCTATGGTAAATTGACCAAGGTCATAATAACGCCTGCATGCCATAACATGACATTATTATTCTGTTGAACTGCGAGCAGAGGTGATATGCTGTCACGCTGACAAAAATCATTTCCCTCTGAGGCGATGATGAGGATTGCAAAGCCTTTTAAAATGACGACACCCACTCCTCCATCCAAGCAGCTTCTTCTTCAACTTGCTGCAGTAGAAAGCAGAGCAGTTTGCATTCACACAAATGATTTAGCGCGTATACTTGCTCGGCAGGTGCGTGCTTTACGCCTCTACGCGGGCTCATAATTCAAGAGAAGCATAATTATATGCGTTCTAATGCAATCCAGGGGCAATGGTTTTAAAGTAAAACAATGGTCACAGAAGAAAAATACAAGGTTGTTTACAATAAGAAAAGGCGAGCTCACCGTAATGACCGCTTTTACCTTCCTAATGAGCTTAGTCATAGTGAATAATTTCAAAAATTATGAGACGAGTTCAATGAAATGTTTTTCCCCCCTACTAACCGTTGCAACAACTGTAAGTCCAATTAAAACTGTGAAATAGAAATGAGTACTTAGAAAAAAAAAAGTCCATTATTTGTATTCACAAAATCAAGCATTTCTGTTAATGGGGGGCATTATATAATTCCCATAATCTAAAAAGTTACAATTTCAGGTTCTATATTGACAGTGCAGTTAAAGCATAATCTCATTTTCATCTTTACCTTTATGCTTTCTGTATGTCGATAAGATCAATTTTTATGCATCAGGCTTCTTGTGCTTGACTTGTCAGGGACTGGAAAACAAAGGTCAATAACACTCTGAAGAGGAAACTGGTTTCCTGTAATTGGCATAACCTGGTAGGCTCATGTTCTTGCATAGGAATGAACTGTAGGGTAAGTTCAGGAGTGGAATGAAGACATGAAAATGGAAGAGCATGTGAGAATTGTCTGTCCAATGAATGGTAATCTGCCACATTTATGAATTTTAAATAAAAAAAAAAACCTAAGGCGAGATTTCTTCTTTTTTTTTTTTTAGTCTGTTGATCACTTATTTTAATCACACATTCCAAGTGTTTCTGATCTTAGCAAAGTTTGCGTCATCACAGAACTGTTTACTCAATCCACCGTTAGGGCTACCGGAGGTTACTTTATATTAGCTAAAAAGCGTGCAACACCATAGATATGCTGCACATTTTCCTTACACAGAAAACTAAATGGTGATCAATGCTTTTTGAATTTTTGGAGAAGGCTTTGACACAGATGTCAAAGGAAGCCTCAAACCACCAACACAAGGCGCTAACACACCATGAGACTGATGTGAAATTGCTTTACATGTGGATTTCGGAAATATTCAGACGTGTGTGATACAAATCTCAGAGGACATTCCAAATGTGTCTTTAGATATTAAATTCTTGTGTAACTATGATTCTTTCTCTTAAAAACATTTTCTCGTTGACCCTTCATGAAGCTAGCTTCCAGTGTGAATCACTACAATAGTCTGCCCGGCCAGAAGCTGTTGGCTGCTAACATGTAAGCATGTGTGCTGTCATGGTGAAGCAACAACCACAACCTTTGCTTTTTCTTGCACTCTCAACAAAGCAAACGCCATAGGATATCTTTGTAGGCATGCTGTTCGAATGGCACTGTAGCAAGAACTCACGGTGGGTGATGCTCCACAGAAACTTTGGATTTTGACTGTCTTGCTTTGGTTAGACCTTAGCTAACCTATGTTGGGCTCTTCTACTGAAGGATCTGATTTTGGTCTTTGGTTCGGTTTGCAATATACATGATGGTGATTTTCCCTCTGCTCGACGTGAAAGTACGTATAAAAAAAGGCCTTAAGCTGAGGTCACAGCTACAGCACAAACTCCAAGATGATTATGCTAAAGTTACTACCTTGAACATATTTGACATTCCTAAAGCGTTGTATAATTCTGAGAAAGTGTTCTTCCAGGTCTTTGTGCTTGTGAATGTGTACTTAAGGGTTTTTGTCAGTCTAAAAATGTGGACTTGACTGAATGTGAATTATGAAATCAAATACTTGAAAGCTCTGCATCTTAACTATCTCCTTTGCTGATATTGCTGCATTAAAATGGTGCCTTCCTGATAAAGTAGTTTTCTTTTTGATGCTTTCCAATGAAAATTAACAAGTATGAACAAACAAGTGTCACAACCAAGTGGTTCTATAAAATAATTTAGATGACTACAGTGGAAATTACATTGATAGTGTATAGCATCAAAATGTGCATATTTGCTGACGACAGGCCGACGCTTTCTTTAATCGTTGTTGTAACGTGCGCAGAAGATGACATTCAACTTCCGCCTGCGCCATTTGGGTTAACGGCCCATTTGGGAGCGCCATCATCATTGAATGCTCTTGTTACGCTCGTAAGGAGATGGAGTTAGTCGGACGAAGACGGAGCTGACAGATGGGAGAGGAGCCCGACAGTGTACACTGGGACTGATCTGACAGCGGCCGCCATTAAGGCAAGTGACCGTCTGACAGACTGTGTCATGCGGGCAGACGCTCTCGCAGAGAGCCACTAGAGCAAGAGACAAAAGGCTCTGACAGACGCAACATGGACTGACAGATGGACGAGGACACCCTGACCAGATAACTCTTATAGTGTATGGAACTTTGATTTAATTATAAGAAGACTGTCCATCCGGTGCTGCAAGACATGAAGAAAACTTCATTAATGTCACATTCTTTGACATGTTTGACATTGCTACAGTATAAAGATGAACACGTCTCAATTCATTAGTCGTGTTAGTTTTTATCCTGTTGAAGTAGGGTAGCCTATCCTCTCTTGACAACGTTCATATACAAACTTTACAAACTTACGTTACAAACTGGAATTTTATTAAGAAATAAAAAAGTTTTCAAAAGTAGACTTAAGTAGATCGGAAGTTTCTTGGGGTGAACAGTGAGTGTATTCATACCAATCGTAACTCAAGATGTCTTTTTAAGTAACTTTTTTAAATCATTGCATAAACAGTACAGTTATCTCTCATTTTTTGTAGTTAATGGGGACTGGAATCCCACAGTGAAAAGCGAAAAACCGTGAGAGTATCGTGTGAAAAATATTTATGCTTTACATATTCAAGAAAAATATTACTGCAGTACATTCCTTAAAGTAGTCAACATTCACCCGGTCTCTTCACATCTGATCGACGGAATTATGTAACAATGAAACTGTATGTCCACCCCTCACTAAATATTCATGAGCTGTTTGCAGCACCCAAGTGAGGCAGAAGCTTGATGACAAAGACGAATAAAAGCACCCTGGAAGTGCATGGCAGAGTGTTTAGCAATTGGGAGCGAAAACTGCATTCAGCTTTGTTTTTGAGGAAAACTGCATCTAATGATGTGTGAAGCTAAAATCCCATTTAATAACATGGAAACCCGCTGCTATTCATCCAAAGTGGCAAATATATGTAAAAATGTTTTTTTTTTTTTTTTATGGCTGCATTTAGTCATTGCAGCATTTAATCCCTGTGTTTTGAGCTGTTTGGTGGTACTCACATTTCTCTCAACTGGGAAAGGAAAAACATTTGTTGACGAAAGAAAAAAGACTAGTTTCACAGTTCATGTCTTCTCCCCGTCTTAATTTCTGTTGCTGGTTACAGATGTCGTCAGTGTGTGTGTAGGTGTGCAAGAAATGTGTTTTTATATGATAAAACATATATGCAATTATAGTCTAAAAATCATTTGCTCAATATGTAGAATACATGATTACGTTCCAAAAAATATTGGGTAGAATATAATACAAAAGGTGGCTCACCTGTTAAACCTTTCAGCTAAATAAATGTGCTTTTAAGATTAGTGTTGTCTGTAATGGCAATATCTACAACTTGCATTAAAACAAACAAACAAAAAAAACACGAGCATTTATTGGTGGTTACCAGACAGGAACGAGAACAAAAAAATGAAATTAGAACTGAGCAGGCTGGGGACACTAAATATTAGGAGAAACCCCCAAAGTAAACAATACAACACAGAAGCATGAAAATGATGGAAAGAAATGAGTTTCCTAACAGTGAAAATACGAATCAAAACAATTCCAGTTCAACTAAAATACCCTAAAATGCCCACAAATGGAGTGCTGCATACAGAGAAAAAAATTCTCCAAGGTTTGTGACAACACATATGGAATATACTTGGAATATACTTAAACAACCCCCCAAAAAAATCCATAGAATTATTTCACTATGCATATTACAGGATCATTATTAGTTCAAAACAACCTTAAAGATCTTCACTCCTGCTTCATGGCTCAGCTTGTTTTCAAAGAGTAGTTCTTTACAAAGCCATACAATCAGGAAAAGGCCACGGCAAGCCAAGAGATGAAGGAATAACCTTTGTTTCGAAACATGTAGAAACAGCGATATAAATGCTTGGTCATAAATGCAAGTTTTCAGCTCTGACCTTGGTGGAGGCACAAGTGTTTTGTTTTTTCTGAAGGCATGCAAAGAATAATAAAGTAGTGTTAGTGGAGGATGGAAGGTGTATAGTCGGAGCCAGGGACATACTGCTTTAATGGAGGCTGAAAAACTCTTTTGTGTTATGATTTGACACTTTATGTATTGACATTCTGACATGAGTCCAAGTTGATTTTAAGGGAACCTTTCGAGATTGACGGCATAATGGTGGTCTGGTGTAAAAGTAAAAGATGGGAAAATATTAAGAAAAAAATTATTTTATATATATATATATATATATATATATATATATATATATATATATATATATATATATATATATATATATATATATATATATATATATATATATATATATATATATTTTAGGTTGTGTGGCAACTATTATGCTACATTTTACATACTCTAGCCAAGTGTAAATCTGTTTTTTTTTCTATTTCCCCTGTGTTATTTGGAGTGGGAAGTTCCCAATGTAGACTAAATGTTTTGACATGTTTGAATAGGTTGCAATGCACTGCTATTCCAGGCTAAATGCAAAAGTAAATAAATAAATAAATGGACTATAATAGACTAATACTATAAATAAAGTACTTTTTCCCCCATAATGCTGCAAAGTATTGTCGGTAAAAAAAATACAATTCCTTGACATTTTACACATTTGGCATTTGTTAATAAATGTTCAAATTTTTTTCTAGTTTTATTTTGATCACTTTATAACTAGTTTTTCTTCTCTTAATGCGACAGGTTAGCATTTACGCGAGACAATATCCCATGCCATGATGGGAAACACATTCTATGTTTTTAGCTCATAGCCTAAAACATACTTGTAAATATGTTCAAATATACTCCCAAATACATTCTAATATATGTTCAAATGCGGAAATCCAGATCACATTTTCTTTATACTCGCATTTGGGTCACCTGCACCAATTATGAGTTTCCATTTGGGTAGCTGAGAAGCGGTTTCAACAAAGTAAAATATTTCAATTGCAAGTTGCTGTCATACTCTTTTCGCTCTCCGTTTTAAAATCTTTTCATACAACAGACATTAAAATTGTTACATGACATTAACTTCTTGTTAGCTTCTCGCAACAAATACCAGAAAATCCCGCACAGGCTACATTTATATCTGACTATGTTGCGTACTATAAAATGTGTTTGTGTACGCATCTATTTTTCTTTTGTATATCGCTGGATTTGTAGAAATTAAATGTAAATAATTTAAACCCTATCTTTTTCTCTCCAATTTTGATTGAAAATTGCAATTGGGTCGGATTAATTTTTTTAGAGGAGATTGTGTGTGTCCTAATTCAAACAGTCTGTGTTGGCTTCACATTGGCATCTTAACACTGCATGTTATTGGGATGCTCTGAAAATTGATGTATACCATTATGGAGACACCATTAACATTGTCAGGGTGTAATCTAGTCTAAAATAGCCAATAGCATTGTGATTGACCGTTACTGGATGTGGTCCGTTTTAGACCTAAAGTCAGCCGGGATTCTTGAAGTCAGTCAGTAGAATTACAATAATATTGTGATTCACTTTACTCTTTTCACCTCTAATGCCAGCATGCCACAGACACCAAATCACCTTCAGTTTATGAAATTGGACGTTTCAAATGAAAACAAAAGGCCCGGGAGCTGAAGCCGTGAAAATGATGAATCAGTTAGAGGCATCAACTAGCGGTGAGACAGGGAAGAGATTAGGAGATAATAGGAGAATTGTCTGTAGTTCAGGTTGTCATTAAATCCTTCCACTGTGGGTCAGCTTCTGGGGGCATCGACTTAATCGGTAATGACGACACAAAGCAGAAGGCTGGGCCGCATCCAGATGAAAGCACTTGTCAAATTACCCGCAGAGCATCGATCTGCAATCGATCCGCACTCTGGCTAAGCTAGAGTGGGAACGAGTGGCGAATGGCATCTCTTTGAACAGGTTCTGGCCGTTGTAACTTCTTAGCTACAGAGATCAAATACTGTATGCCCGTAGATAAATGCATATTTAAAATCTGTCAAATGCCCGTCATGTATTTCTTCACCCAAGGTTGGACGGAAATGCAACATTAAGGGCCAATCCAGCAAACTAACCTCAATTGTTCTATAATATCATATTTATGTATACTACAGAAGTGTATTCTTTAAATGAGCTGCTTCTTGTGTATATATTGTATAGTGCTGCTGTTGGGCTGGGCCTTTTTTGTTTCACAATTTGCACAATTTGGTAAAAGTATAAAAGTGTGGGAGTTTTGTGTCATATTATAAATATATAAATCTATACTATATATATATATATATATATATATATATATATATATATATATATATATATATATATATATATATATATATATATATATATATATATATACAAAAAAGCTCCAAGCTGTTGGATACCACTCTCAGTTGAAAGTTCTTATCAAACTAAACATAAAGAGAAGTGGCTAACACACTGTAAGAAATATGCACAGAAACACTACATTAAAAGATGAGATGTATATCGGTTAAAAGGTTTTCATGACCTGTTTGCCTACATACAAGTTTGCATGCATTTCACAACAATACAGCTCTACAATTAACTCTACGTAATTATGCTGCAATGGCAGTGTAGCATGAAACAATGGATCCACTTGCCCTCCCTGTGAGCATGTATACAGTCGATACATAATATGACAGAGCATCTAAAAGTAGCAACAATCAGTATTTTATGTAAATTATTAAATAAAGTGAACTACAAAAAAAAAAGTTAATTAGTAATATAACGAGGGATCCAAATCAACACCAAGGAACCTGTCAATTGTGGGTAAAAATTCATTTTTGTCCGTGTTGATTAAAAACTAAGCAGGCAGTTTGGCAGGTGATGAGTGAGGTAATCATCTGTTATACTCGGGTTAGGCGTCAAGTCACACATATCATTTGGAGCTGTGAATATTCTTACGGAGATGTTCACATTTAAAACTTCTTGTTCCCAGCGATGGAGCCTTGTTATGCATAAACTTTTATTCAGGCCTATCACAACTAGCCATTTACTCACATATAATGTACATAATGGTGTTGTGTGAAAGGGAAAATAAGGCAACGACAAAAAGAGGATTATAAAAGTGCACTCTCATCAGAATTGGCATTTGTGTATTTTCATCCTTAGAAAAGTTTGACTTTGAACTAGTTTATGTAAGTGAGAGACATATTATTAAATATATATTAGCTGTTTATCCTGTCAGTTGTCTGGTAGATTTTCATCGGAGGCAAGACTCGAGAGGCAGAAACAACGAAGGCAGACTTCACACACTCTGAGACACAAGCACTCCCATATGTTTGCGCACAGTTGGACGTGTGATCCACATGAAAAAAAAAGAAGAGGGTGAAGCATATGTGATCAACACAACTTGAGTCACGATTCCTTTGGGCCACAGATTTGGCTGGCAGGCAACACAATGTACCGTGTCAGATGAGAGGCTACTTAATCATGGCAAGCATCCTTTGTCTGGCACTAAAGCGTGCTGTGTTCTATTTGTGAGGGTGGGACAGGATTGGTACAGGTATGACTGATGATTACTAGCTGGTGGCCAAGCGACTAAACAATGAAGCGCTGATTGTGAGCCTTGAATGGAAGTGCTGATGCCAATCAGCTAATGGATGTGTGCAACTTATCTGGCATTCGGTGTTTAAAGGATTGCTACGATCATATCACATATGAGGCCGACGGCTATAAATGAATCAGATATGGATGCAACCCAAGGCCACTTTTAAAGTACCTTGAATCTGCATTCAAGTGAAGGGAAAAGTGTGGGTGTCAGGTTTCATTCACTGCGTAGCATTTTACGTAAACAAGTCACAACAGATGCTAGCATCTCTTGAGTGCTGGTAAAAACATTCATCTATTCATAATATGTTTTAGATATAATTTCTTTCAGATATCTGTCTACCTATCTCTCTTTATTTATCTGTATCTTTCTCTATCTCTCTATATGTATATATCTATCTCTTTCAATCTATTTCTAGCTATCGAGCTCTCTATTTCGTTCTATCTATCTATCTATCTATCTATCTATCTATCTATCTATCTATCTATCTATCTATCTATCTATCTATCTATCTATCTATCTATCTATCTATCTATCTATCTATCTATCCATCCATCCATCCATCCATCCATCCATCCATCCATCTATATTAAAGATATTAATCTTTAAACTGCAACAACCCAGCTAGCCAGTGTCTAAATGGCGCCCATGTTGGGAGGGGCAATGTTCACTCATTGCCATTGACATTAATTTGTGAATTTCTAATTTCTTAACTAATATTCACGAACTTTACTCTTTATTCACCCATCAGTAATAGCTAGTGGTAAAAAGACAAACAGAAGGTTCAGATCCACGACACCCGTCACTGGCATTAAGTTTGCGTGAGAAAGAAAGTGCCGAACAGAGAATATATTTGTTGGTTGACGTTTTCACATGGAAGCACTTATCTTGTCTCTTTTGTATTTGAGGCTAATTAAAATGATTGAAAATGTCATTAAGACACTGATTTGACTTCATAATAGGATGTTTGTTCCACTATATTTTCAAAAATGAGCCAAACGGGACCACTTGAAGCTCCTTCTTGCACCACTCACGTGATCAATTCCAGTCCCCGAACGCCAGACAGATCATTTGAATTAACGCTAAACTAATTCCGAGGTCAACATTGTCCACTTTAATTTTTGACTAGCTTTAACTCTCCCGCGATAGCAAGTGTACCGCAAAGAAAGTGAGATGTCAATGAAAGACACTTTCAGTGTGATCTATGGCTTCTTTGGATAGTTGCCTTGGCGATAGGTGGTGACAACCACTGTGCTGAACAAGTCCCCTACGGGGGCAGTGTGAGGGTGTCTCTAAAATGAGCATACACACTCCGAGGCAGGACCATCACCACGCCATCTGTCGTCACTCCACAGGAACATAACCGGCACCATTTATTGCACATATGATTACCGGTTGGCGTCTTTTTTATTTTATTTTATTATTTCGCTCTCTCTCGAGTAAGCCATCTGCTCAGGAAAGGTGAGAAGGGGTTTGTGAAACGGAAGAGCATATTGATTGTCCTCTTTAACAAACACCCATCCTTTCCTAGCTTGGCGAGGCTTGAATCACAGACGTGTTAATTCAGAGGCAATTATCAGCAGCGTCTTAACTTATGATCAGCAGTGAAACAGTTTATACTGCTCCTTAGAGAATGAAAGTATTGTAAGCTTTGGCATTCTGCTTCACGAATATAAAGGCACCAAATATGCAAGTTTTACATTCTGCATTTACACCAGATTGGATTTATGAGAGCCAGTGTTTTAGTATTGTTGGACTACACAAATTCTGGGATATGAGCCATTGTAAAATGTAAGTACTGTTAAAGAAAAACATTACTAGGTACTTAAAAAAAAATCTTCAAAATCTTCAAAAAAATCACAACATACTTTATTAGTTAAATTAGATTTTTGGAAAAACAATAATATAATGATATAATGTTAAAAGTTAGGGTGTCTGATTTAATAAGGAATGCACCGGTTAGACAAGATGGAAAGATATTCCATCTGACTTGTTTATCACTTGTGGTTTTTTGCATGTACACACAATCATAAACTTGGTGGAAGCGCAGCTTTGGGTATTTATGGAAAAATGAACTCAAGTTGTGTCACGAGGAAAAGGAAAAAGAGCTTTGAGAGCATTCAGCGTTACACAGGCGCAACGTTCATTGACCGCTCACAATGTGGGAAATCTGAAACACACTTAATTTAACCTGCAACTAATATATAACTTACAGATATGAACACAAGAAAATACCAAGAATTTACACAGATGAGAATTTTGCTATAGATTTTACTTAGTCACCAAACTGTTGGTGCATCCAAAAATTGATCCTAAAATCAAGGGTGCATCCAACACACAGATGTGTCCTGTATTTGCTGTATTACAATATATTTTAATTTAAATATTTTTTTAATTATTTGTCGATTTGAGAAAATAGCTCTATTCCTACCGGTGGTCGAAATTGAGATTCAGACAGCATTCAGGACAGGCAGAATGTAAATAGTTCTGTTGAAAAAAAAAAAAAATGATTGAAGCCAATTTTGTTGTCGTATATCTATTGGTCTGCCATAATAATGCTCTGCAATAGATCTAAATTTAAAAAAAGGGTTTCAATCAGCTAATTTTAGGTGAGATTAATGAGATCAATTAATTCCAAATTCTAATTAATAATCAATTTTTAAAGTGATCTTGATAGCGCTATAAATAATTGGATGTCAGAGACGGAGACAGAGCCACTTATATCTCGAGCTATGTAAAACCTTTAAGCCCCCATCCCAGTGAAGGGCAAACGTTGGCGTGTCGGTAAAGCTGGCGGCGTTTGGAAAACATTCGTGCCCTCGAACGAACCCCGGCAACATCAAACGAGCCGCTACCTTTGCCGACACTCACCAAAGTTTTCCCCCCTCATTGGGATGGGGTCATTAGCGTCTCTCGCTAAGCCGTACATTTAGTTTTTGGCCGAGCAAAACGTAACTTATCATTGAATTCATTTTCTTTTTTTAATTCCCGGCTTTTTCTGCAACTTAACGCTTTATGTAATTAGTTACTGTAAATTAAACTTGCTGACTTTTGTGACTTAGATGAAGAGAGTCCTGATAAATAATGAAAGAATAATTCAAATAGCTCAGTCTGGCGACATTAACAATCCAGCAAATTTTCCCTCTTATTTTATGCTGCTTCATCTCGCAGAAGTGTACTTAATGTGCTGATCCATTAGCTAGCCCCCCCCCCCCCCTCCCCATTCCAGTGTCTTATTACCATATTTGAGATGGCATCTTCAGCCTTGTGCATTATGTATAGCCCACATCTCAGTGATATGCACCCTCTGGGTTCCTTCGCTGTATATTCTTTGTATTTTTAATGCTCTGCCCAAGAATCTCATTTTCTCGCTAGGACTCATTTAGGCTGCACGATTCACATTTCACATTCCGACATGGCCATAACAGCAACTCCGTAAATTGGTACTGTGGCTCCGGGCTTTCAAATTTGACGGCTGACTTTGGACTTTTGGGTGATGAGGTGATGCCTAACTTCCCCACCTTTTAAATTCTTTCCATTCTTTGGAGTAAGTTGAAAAAGAAATCACTCCTTAAGTGGTTGAAGCGTGTAATGGTTAAAAAGTAGCCTGACCGGCAAATATCGTGGAAAAACACGGACACTGAAGACGGATCGTGTATTCCAATCCTGAAATGAACAATTTCTGTGTGCTTAGGTGCAATGTAGATTCTGCTAATAGCCATTAATCGTGATACTCTGATGTGTTTTACACATTAAGGATGCAGTGCGGCCATCACTAATTTAGTCACAGTCACACCCCGCGCATCAGGACAGAGTGAAATCATTGCTGATGATCAGTGCGCTATTCAGGGGAGAATGAGGGAAAACGATTCTAAACTCATGATTGACAGGGGCCTCTCTGAGCATTGGCAAAATATGACATTTTCAAGGTTTGGATTTTCAGGAAATTCATCTTAGGAGACATTTATTTTCAATTATTTAGAGAGACGTTTCTTTGTTATTTAATTGCTTACTCTCATATTGCAGCCCTTCTTTTATTCACCAAGGGGAAATAAGTTACGCTTTTAAATTTTAATTCATGGACAGAATTTGTACTTTGAACCTTTTATGATACTAGTATAATACATGGGTTTATTGAGCTTTTTTGTCAAAGAACTTGAAAAAATATTATATAAGTACAACAGAGTAAAACTTTTGAATAACACTGAATACTACAGGACAGAAATTCAGTGAAGAGTAACAAGGTCAAACTTAAGTGACTAAGTGAAAAGCGGAGTCGCTGTTTTTTGGACAACCTGTAGACCAGGGGTCACCAACTCCGGTCCTCGAGGGCACCTATCCAGCATTTTTTCAGTGTAACCCTCCTCCACTGCACCTGATTCATAGGATGTGCTCATCAAGAAGCTCTGCAGGAGCACCAAAATGATCATGATAATTTGCATCAGGTGCAGTGGAGGAGGGTTACACTGAAAAAATGCTGGATAGGTGCCCTCGAGGACCGGAGTTGGTGACCCCTGCTGTAGACCTTGAAGATTTTTTGTATTTTTATTTTTTTGCAATGAAAGAGTGTTGCGATAATCTAATCTAAAAGTGACAAAAGCATGAATTAGTCTTTTCATCGTTCACTGGGAGAATTGCTATGATCTTTGCAGTTTTGAGATGGAAAAAAAGGCGGCATGTGTTATCTCTAATGTGAAACTCGATTGAGCGTCTGATCCCGTAATACACCAAGGTTTTTACCCTATCATTGCAATCGATCACACACTTGAAAAAGAAGAAAAACAAAGGGCAAGGTCAGGCAAAAACTTTTATTTTCTGTATTTTTGATCTGTTCTTCATTTCTAATCTAATAGACATTTCAAAAAAGCGCAAAAAATAAACAGAATGTAATAAAAAGGTGGGTCAGTCAGTCAGAATTCGAAATATTTGAGGAATTCTGACAGTTTAACTCATGACTAGAACTGCACATTAGCAGTTGGACAAAAGTATTTCGTTCTCTGTTCCGGTATTATTCGAATGTAAGTACATAAGAACTACTAACTACTACTAACATAATAACTACTAACTGATTAAACATCACAGTAAATATCACAACCTGCAATTTACAGCACACAACCTCCTTTGATTCAAGAATTATTTTATGTTATTTTCTTGACAGCAAGTACAAAATTGTATTGTTGAATGTAAGTGTACATAAGGGATAATTTATTTGGAGAGTTAATTAGGCAAAATATTGCTTAGTTTTACTCCTAAAAATAAAGACGAAATAAGCAAGCAAACTGTACACAAGCATTGTTAAGTGTTCTGTACATTTAAATCAGTTTAAAATCAGTATTGATTATTTTTGTATGAATATTATTCAAAGGATATGTCTGTTGTGTTGAATTTCTTCCATTAAAATTGGACTCGTCCAGAATGATTGAGGAAACTGGATGTTATTTTTTGGCCATATTGCCCAGTCCTAATTCTGTTCTATCTAATTTTTAATTATTCAACATTAAAACCGTTTCAAGTGAAAAAACTGAGTAGCTAGTAGCTTTGGCAAATCGCTAACTACAGTGGCTAGTGAACCAAAAAATTCCAATGACATTCATACAAGGGCTCATATTGTCAGGTAGCCTGTCTCATTCAAAGTACCATGTGATCTTATTTTTCTTTCACAGGCAATTCCATTTGCCAAAATAAACAATTTTCATCAAAATCACAACCCCTCATCAGTGACACTGCTAATATCTTCCTGTGTAACTCTATGTTTCAGTCTGCCACATCTGCGGCACTGAGTGACGGGTTAATGAGGTTCATGCATGCCCTGTCCTATTTCCTGCTATCATCTCACTCAAGACATTTTGACAGCAGGCAATTAGGGGTGAACAAACACAGCGGCAAATCTCGGACAGCGTTTGGCGAGATCTGTTTCCGAGAGTCCGGATGGCTAGGAATTTGATTGGCAGGCATGCTCAACACGCTTGTGCACACATCCTAACTTGCATGGCCGATAAGAGATTTTGAGTCATAAAATCGATATGTGTGGTATTTAAGCATGCTCGCTGGATTATTTTGATTTAGGTATTAAGGTGATGAAGATGAAATAAATCCAATCAAAGTGATGCATCAATAAAGTTTGCATTTTCTAAAATGTAAGTTGCGACTTTTGCAGTGCCTCCTGCCAGGTAAGCCTGGGCATTTGTGTCCATGGCAGTGGAAATGTATTAAACTTATTTATTAAACTTCGACATCGTTGTGGGACATCAAGTTTTATTTTATTCAACTTCACAAGTTAGACTGTGTAAGATTATTTCTTTTATTATGGTACGACTGCTGAAAAATTGCATTACAAATGACTATACCTCATGTTACAATTAATCATCTCCTAATTTGAAAAGAGTAAGATTTTGTGCCTGTCACTAGACAGGATTCTTTTAGATTTGACATATCTGTAAAACCCCTGTTGAAATGTCATGTACCCCTATTTTAGAACCACTGTCTTAGTGTACTCTGTAGAGGACATCCAAGCCTATCCAAGGATGACTCATGTTTGGTTGGAATGCCATTAACTTTGTCTTGTGGAAATTGAAACAAAAAAGCTGAATAGGATGTGATTTAAAAAGAAAAAAAAAAAACAAGCCTAAAGTTAGGGATAAACAAACTGGTACGTATGCATGACAGATGTCGCATGCATCACTTTGCGCATTTGCATGTCTACCTAATTTTCAACCATAACAACAACCGAGCCTGAGCTGATTTTTTTTTTCTCCCTGAAAAGTTGCTCCAAGATGCATTGTGGCTTGAAGAACACTTAAATGTGGTGCAGACAAAACTGGTGCGTTTGATACAGGGTTGAAACGTTTCAGTCATCCTTTTTTTGACAAGTATAAAAAGAACATGTGAATATAGTGCAACCTATGCCTAACAAACTAGCCAACCAGGAAGCAATAGCTTCCCGCATGCTAGATGGCGAGAAAACCGCAGGAAAAACGCAAGATCCTTGTAATAGTTTTGTCCTTCCCTTTCATAAAGCGCATTTCTTTTCTTCCTATTCTGAGGATAGTAGTTGGATTACATTTGTGATTTGGACTGGCTGTCGGGGCTGCGTATCATTCTTTTCAAGGTGTGAAAGAAATCGTTTATGTTGTCACTTTGCAGCTGATGGAGAATTTACCTCTGACATCCTTGGACTCATTAAACTGGGTCCTGTTATGAAACTTTTCGAAGATGCAGGCTGAATGTGTGCACACAAACGGTGCGCTGCTAAAGTGGGACACTGAGAAGATGTTGATGACAGTTTTTTTTTTTTTTTTTTTTTTTTTTATGAAAGAAAGGGTACATACCAAATACTATGTCCTGGTAATCAATTATGTGCACCCCTGCCTACCTCTTGCCAGGTCACACCCAACTTGAACACAACAAAGTGAACACATTTCAACCATTTATGGTCAATTTAAAGCAATGCACAAATATTAATTAGCCATGCTGGTCAAAGCTATTTGAAAGGACAATCATGATGGTGTGTGAAATGAAAAGGACAAAAAAAAAAAAAAAGCAGACTCAAATCAAGGTTCTTGACAAGGTAGAGGCAAGAAAGGTGATATTGTTGCGCGGCCTTGGCTGCACCCCAACGAAGAAAAGAAAATGTGACGCCTAGCAGAAGGTTATGCCGCAGTGAGAGCAGCGGGTTTGACAGTACAATCGTGGAAAAAAAAAATGGTCTGACTTGAAATGAGTTGCAAAAAACATTGACTGAGTGCTGCTGCTACTGGTGGGTACAGAGTCACATTATATGTAAGGTGTGACAAATAGTGATTTTTCTTTTTTTTTTGGATATGGATTTAAAGTAGTGACTTAATAAAGGATGCAAGGTTATGTTATAGCTTTGTGAAATAATCACATTTCTAGAGTTTTATTGTCATAGGCATAGTACAAAATAAAATTCTTATTCTGTTCACATCCCTGAACAGACCAAATTCCATACACGAGCAAATAATAAAGTAGGCAATTAAAAAAAAGAAAAAAAAACATGAATAGAGCAATAAGGGCAGTAATAATGAATCACTAATAAATGGATAGACTTACATTCTGAGCATATTATGGAGTAGATGGAGTGGAAGAAAGTGTATACAGGGGTGTCCAAAGTCAGTCCTCGTGGGCCGCTGTCCTACATGTCTTCCAGGTTTCTTTTCCTGACACACCTGATTCAAATGATCAGGATCGTTATCAGGTTTCTGCTGAGCTTGCATTTGAATCAGGTGTGTCAGGAAAAGAAACCTGGAAAAGCTGTAGGACAGCGGCCCACGAGTACCGACTTTGGACACCCCTGGACTATAGATATGAGGATGATAGTGCAAAATATCATGCAGTGCAAAATATGACGTATTTAGGAGCTTTCCTGCACTGTGCAGGGTTTGTAAAGTGACTGGTGATGAGGTAGATGAGTGCGTGCGGGATTTGTTCAGAATGCGGATGGCCTGTGTGTAAAAGCTGTTTGCTAGCCTGGCAGTCCTGGCCCTCAGTCTTCTGTTGTGTCTGCCTGATGGCAGCAGTTCAAACAAGTTGTGCTGTGGGTGAGCATTGTCCCTGATGAAGTTGCGTGTCCTCCGCAGAACCCCGGTGAGGTAAATATCCTGCGGTGAGGGGAAGGCTTTTATATAAATTAAACGGATTGGTTCACATTTTTGGGTTATTTATCTTGTCAATGTATTCCTTCACAGGGAAAACTGAGTTAGTGTTTTCTTAAACCACATTGGTGTCATTTGTCTTGTGTCCCACAGCTCAGGAAACCTTTACACAGGCATTAATGGGGCACTAAACTTGTTTTGCTCTCTATATTTAAGTTCATTCCCAAATTAATGTTTATTCATGAATAATACCATCATACATTATTCCACTTGCAGAAAATGGAATCACATGTGCTCAAGGCTCTGGTAATGACCAATCACTGCTCAGCTTGTGTGTCACATGCCCAAACCTAGAAAACATTACTTGACCCTTGAGCACATATCATTTTCAGTTGACAGCAAGTTGGAAAATATGCTTTTAAAACCATTATGTGCATTAAACACATTTGTTAAAAACAACTGTTATAAAATTACAAACAAAATATTAAGCTTTTACAGCTGAAAATGTCAAAAGTTTAGTATAAAGTTTAGAATGTTTTTTCTTCATTTTTTTTATTCTCTATTTTGACTGTTGAACTCCATGAAAATCTTTCTTGTTAAATGTGCCGAGTCTTCACAGCGTGTTGCGTCTGCAGACGCCCACCTCATGCGTCGTCAACAGCCCTAAATTAGCAGCAATTGTTACTGCCGTCCCTGAAATTATTGGCACCATTGATTTATTCTCACTATTATATTTGTTTGTCTCCCTCTAACACTTTAACTTAATCAAAACACAATTTTAGCTGTTTTGTATTAACATTACATTTTTTTTTCACAAGATTTAATGGCAATTTTTTTTTTTTTTTTGTGCTTAACGCGTAAGGGGCCACTGCACTTTGAAACATGGTGCAGTCTAACTCATTGTGTCCTGGATACCAGTGATGGCAGCACGGCGCAGGTCACTGGCTGTCAATGTTTCACGTTTTATGTTTGGGTTTATTTATGTACTGCATTTTGTTTCAACACCATTTTTTGCTGCTCTCGAAATAAATTTTTATTTGAGTTCGTTTTGTGTTTGCTCTCCCTAATGTTCCGCAGTGAAAACCAGCAGCAGTACCTAAAGTGCCAAATATTTCTCGACCTCTTTTACAGCTGCTGACGGCAGCCAGTGCAATCCGTTATTAGGTGAACAGGTCATTTACTACGAATTCTAAAAAGAGATGAGTCAAAATTTAGTGTGATAAAAGTTAAAAAGTATTGCAAGAAAAATATAATTATAGTTAACCGTTTAAAAATGTATACTTTCTCAAGCATTATGAAGCATTGTTACTAGAGTTTCATGTGATAATTAACAGTCTGACAAAAGATGAGCCTCAAATAAGCGTGATAAAAGAAGTTAAACTGTAGTGTGAGAAAAAATAATCTTACAATTTACAATTAAACATACAAAAAGTTATGATGCACCCAAAAAGATTTGTCACAATTAACACAAGCAATCATACATACTTCCATAATATGAAAAAATTAATGCTACAAAATACTGCATCAGATAATAAAAAACGCTAATCATAGCTCAGTCTTACTTGATTTTTTCATGTCTTAATAATTTATGTCATAAGATGAACCTCAATTTAATGTGATAAAAGCAAGTTAAAAAGTTGTGTAAGAAAAACAAATCTCATGAAAAATACCATGAAACATAATGAATACAACAGAAAACCATAGTATTTGAATACATATTAGCCACAACTAACATGAGCAAAAATATTTTAGCCCAATTTATATACAAAGAAAAATTTGGCTAGTTAAAAAAATTGAAAAAATATAGTATTTAAAAAGAAAAATCAGCTAAGCAAAAAAAAAAAAAGAGGGCTGGGGTTTGGGTAGTGCTTTGGGCTGTGGGGAGAGTTAGCAGCCGCTCACCATGCTCTGATACATTGTGCTTTGTAAAAGAAAAGGTTTGTTTCCAAGGAGACACATTTCAAACACTTTATTTATGTACGTACAATGTTTGTTGGGGGGGGTTCAAATTGATGGAATTCACTTATTTTAACCGCAAAAAACGAGGGAACATAATTAGGAAACTGACACAAGATTGTCTCTTTCACATGACAATCACGCAGAATCTTAATATAACTCCCTAATCTAATATGGCCTGGAGTCCAGGATCCTTTTTAGTTGTGAGCAGCGGCACACAAAAGTACAGTTACAGCCATTGACACGCTTTCGATTCAAGTATGACGTTAGCATGCTTAGTGCAGAAATTTCTCTCTCACCCCTTCTTTATCAAGCCCAAGTCAATATCACCTTGGGGATGCAGGGGCGTGCGGAGGTGGCTTGTATTTGCTTGATGTACGACTCGCCTGCATGGCTTGTGACTGCCGTATCGCTCAATCACTCAGCAAGATGGAGACCCACACTCTGACGGCTGACGGACTATAATGACCTCCCCCCACCCCCTCCAAATCCCAGCATCCCTTAAATAAACCCCAAATACACAAGCGCTACCTGAGCGTGGGGTCTAAAAGGTAATCTCCGATTTTGCTCTCAACTGTACTGGTCGAAGAATAGAAGAAAGAAGGATATAAATATATTTAAAGCTATTGGTTGTTTGTTGAGCTTTCATCCTTTCTCACCTTAAAATTCCTAAAATTCTAAATTAGGCTGAACACAGAAACGAATCCAAAAGTTTCATTAATAATACTTTAAAAAAATATTCTGTTAACCACCCAGATTATTATTGTAACACAAAACAAAGTATTCATTGCCCCAATAGTTTAGACAATGTTAGTATTTTAACTAGATTTAATGTTCGGATAAAAGCATGAATACATCTTTTCGCAAAACATTCTTTTTTTTTTTGTCTCCCTAACTTTTTTTTTTCCATTTTGAGTCTCAAGAAGGTTTTGCAATTGCAGAGCAGTCACAAATATGAATTTAAAAATCTAGTTCTATTTTCAAGCTCCAGTGACTCTCATTGTGTTGCTCCACAGATAGACTTCCTTTCATACGGCACTCGCCTCTTCTTCTTTAACGCCACCGTGACATCCTGACAGTTTGGTAATGGAAAAGAGTTCAAGGCAGCTTCTTGCGTGAATTCTAATATTCTGTTTTATTAGTCTAGAGTTGCAAGGTCAGATGCACAGTAACCTAAAGCTAAACCTCAAACTTATATCACCGCATCAACTTGCATCTTGATTATTCCTTCGGGTTTACAACGATGCATCCTATAAACATGTTAGCAGCTGTTTGACAGTAAACGTTGGTATGATATTTACAGTATGTTTCCTTTATGCCTTTTGCATAGTATAATGTTATCTCCACATGGGCCAAAGCTTTTTTTCATACAGCTCACTTACCATTAGAAACCCTAGCTTTAAATGGTGGAATAACTGGGAAAACTATTGTCATGTGTTGGTAGTAGCATCGATGCTAACTTACATCTTAAGTTGTAGACATCGTTTGAACTTAACACTCAAAATTAAATAGTAGTTTGAAAATATATTACCGTATTTTCCGCACTATAAGGTGCACCGGATTATAAGGCGCACCCTCAATTAATGACTTTTTAAAACTTTTTCAATCACAATATAGTAATACTCAATAATAACTCAAATAATAATTCTAAACTCCCAATAGCATAATAACTCAATGTCAATATGAGCAACCTTGTTCAACTGTAAACACACAAAAGAAACAGGTAAAGCTTACTTTATCACTTCATTCCCTACCTACCAATCCCAATCTCAATATTGATCCATATATAAGGCGCACCTGATTATAAGGCGCATTGTCAGCTTTTTAAAGAAAATTAAGGCTTTTAGGTGCGCCATATAGTGCGGAAAATACGGTACACTGTTGGACAGGGAGAAAATCAGAGGTGGACATTTGGCAAACTTTTGCTTGTAGTCATTCATCGGCGCTCTTGTCATCTTTAGTCCGCCATTTTTACAAGCCGAAAAATACTTAAATGATTTGGTCCATTGTTTTATTTTACGCATTTTTTTTGTCATCACCTTTTCACAAGGTGGACATTTGACAATTTTTTGCTGGACAAACTGCCATCCGTGACAAAGCAACATTCCCAACGAAATGCCCAGCTCTGCCGGTGAGTGACGAATACAATGACAACTAACAGACAAAGAAAAAAAAAAACCCTCTGTGACTGCTAAATCTTTTATGTCCATCGCTGACGACACTTTTCCAGCTTTGTAGAAATGACCCAAAATGTATTGTCCTATCAAATTTAGGTTGAAACTTGCTTTTCTTATGGGCTAAATTGCACTTAATCTACTTTGTACTCACTTTTATGAATTAACTTGCTTCAAAATTTAACAATTGCTGCATTGTAACATTCTTTGTGATTTTTTTTTTTTTTTTGGTTTTGCTTTTTAACATCATTGAACTTTGATTTGCAATCAGAGAAGCACCTCTCGCAATCGCTTTTCAACTCCATTAATTTTCTTTTGAAAACAAAATGTTTTCGCTTGTATCTCTTCTTTAATTCAACAAAATCTGTTTTGCATTTGGCTATTTTTTACCAGCGCTTATTTCACTTGTTTGTCTTATCTCATCATTCTAATGGAGATTTATCCAACTTTTATCATACTTCAATTCCCCAGTCTGTTCATCACCGACATGTCATGTAATCGCTCGGTGACGGGAGCCGTTTATCAAAAACTAAAAAATTGAGAGTTTATTGCATGTCACAGTTATTTAGTCAACAAAACACACACACATGAACACACACACACACTCTAAAAAGCTCTTTGATTATTTATCAAGACTGGTCAGGACGTTTGGCATCTGTCATCCTGATAATCATTTTTTCCCATCTCAATCTAGTCTTCTCAGATCTGTCAATCTCCAACGCACTTGGAGTCCTTGGACAGTGTAATTGAAGAGTGGCCGCATGAGTGTTTGACCTTAATTTAAGATCAATATCTCCACCTTCTGTTTACCCGCTTGGTCACATGGTTAGCAAAACTGATGGCTAAGTCGCTGCGCTTGTGTTGTGGGAAGATACGAAAGCCAAATTGAATGCTGATGCTGGTCTGCAATAGTGTTAACCAACTTGTAGTCCTTGTCAGTTGGCTTCCTTTGTCAGGTGCAATAAGGTTTGATTTTGATGCCAATCACATCATTCTGCCCAATTTACCAATAATAATACAGTCATAAATGTTATATTGTTTAAATCAGTGGTTCTCAAATGGGTTGTACTGGTACCACTGTGGGTACTCGAAGGAACTCCAGGGGGTTCTCCAGATTTTAAATAAAAACAAACAAACATGCAAACATCCTCTCAAAATACTTATTGAATTAATAAAATATTTCAGGTAAATATCTGTACTATAAGTTTTTTGTTTTTCTGTGAACAAATAGTTATTTTTAATATATTTTTTTGAGATAACAGGTCTGACATGTTATGTTTATTTTTTGTGGTTGAACAATTATTAATATTAAGTTAATGACTTATTTTAGTGGACAGATTCCTACTGTGATCACAAAAGAGGATGATTTATGTTTAATATTTGTCTGAGGACAAGTATTTTGTTTTCTAGTAATTTCATTTTGAGAGAAGATCTGACACTTTATTTTTTTTTAAATTTAATTTGTTTCCGTAAGAGATTTCTTTTATGGTCCAAAAGAGGGAACTTAACTTTTTTTTTTCCTTTTTCGTCTACCAATAAAAATAAAGTTTGAATGGTTGTAAAATTGAATAAATCAGACACTGATGGCATGTCTTTTTTTTTTTAAATACCAAAATGCTTTGCACAGGTTAAGGGGAATTATGTCTTGGATATGTCACTTGAAAAAAATAAATTGTGAACCGCTAAACCACTAAATATTTATAGCATTAAATATCAAATATTTACATTCAATATTTACACTGGGTAATTATGTTTGCTGTCTGCATGAAGCAGCGTAGTGAATTGTGTTGCACGCTTGTTTCTTTCAAGTAATGTATCACAGCTGAACAGGAAAAATGATGTTTCTAACTGAAACATAGTCACCTCATAAGCTACCAGTTAGCCTAGCTTCTGCTATTTCTTCTCTCTCTATGACGTTTTCATTTTCTGTACACATCAAAAGCTGTTTTAAATCGCAATGTAAATAAAGTTGTTGTATGCGTACTTCTCATTCGTCAAAACTTTCAGCAGGTTTGCTGGGAGCACTGCGATCACATGTTTAGCACAGGTGTCTTGCAGTTGTGAGGTAGAGGGTTTGATACCAGGCTTTCCTGTGACGGGCTTGCATGTGCTCTCTATATTTGAGAAAATCCCATCAAAAAAAAAACAACCTAAAAATAACATCCTAATTTGATTGAAGACTTCAAGCTATTCTTGGATGGAATTTTTGTGTTTGGTATAATTGTGTCTAAAGTATTAATTTATAGATTAAAAATACATATATCTTGTAGTCATGATTCCACGTTAACCAATAAATGGACAAACAAGTGAACATGTCGCTGTCAAATAGGCCTATAAAATGTTTTGAGGATATCTTCCTTGAAATTTTTGTCCCTTTTTGTTTGGAATTTGCTCTTCCTTCCGCGCATTTAAGGAATTTTCTTTGCTTCCTTTGCAATCCAGTTTCCCCTCCACATTCTAAAAACATGCAAATCAGGTTGACTGAAGACTTCAAACTGTCGCAGGCTTGACCAGCCTGTTCCATGAACTCAGCTGGGATTTGCTCCAGCTCACCAGTGACTCTCTTGAGGACAAGTGCTATGGAAAATAAATGAAAGGACATTTTACTTCTTCCTCCCAAATCAAACAATTTGCTTTTTTTCAGTTCTCTTCTTATTGAAGCCCTATGATGCTATAACTCAGTCTTCCAAGTTGATTCATTAGAAAACTGGCAATCTTTTCAAAGAAAAGGTGTTCTGTAATCTACTACTTCCTGAGTGTGATTGTGAAGAGAGAATGAAGGTGTAAAAGGAAGCTAGTTCGCCACTGGGTGTAACACAGTGTGAAAATACTTTCCTGACAATCCAGCAGAACTGTTAGATGAACCTTTTTTATTTTGTCACTTTTTATTTGCACTTTGTGTCGCTGTCTGCATTCTGTGCTATTCTGAGGCATCCAGTATTTGAGGGCTGCTGGGGTGGGGCGCTCAAATCCCACCAGTAAATCTCCAACTGATGTCTGCCATTCCCTTTGGACTCCAGCGAGTGGCTGCCTTCCACCGCACGCTTGGCTGGATGAGTGTATGTTTTGTGGAGATCTTTGTGGTGTGTTTGTTTATATCTGTGTGACGAGCCGTACAGAGGGCCAGACTTTAATCCGGCAGATAACACCGGGAATGACTGCAGGCGGCTCAACGCTCGGGTCCGAGCCGACACGGGTTAGCTACTGAGACAGCAGTTGTATTTCACCATTAGATCTGGACCGGGTCCGACTTTAGCTAACCTGCGAAAATAGAAAGCCCAAAGCTCATGGCGTTGGCGCATACTTGAAAGTGAAATTGAAAAGCCCTAAAAGGTCAGCCATCAAGATTCAATTTATTTATTTTTGACAGGGAGGAGTTATTATTCCATTGCTTTCCCCTGGGAACTTACACCTCAAAAATCATGGAAATGAAAACAAGTAGGTGATCAAATGCAAAATAAGTCAATACTAAAATAAACCAAAAATTTCAAGTGAAAAAATATTGAATATCTGTGAGGTAATTCAAACATAAACCATAAATTCCAGGAAAACTTACAATCTGTTCAAAGAAAATAATAATATACATAGAATGTAAAAATCTGAGTAAACAGTTTGAATCCAGCAACATTTACCATTAGTTTCTATCAGCAGCAATATCAACAGCAGATAACTTAGTAATCAGGACAAATGCTTAAATTAACTTAAAAAGAAATGGTCTAAATGACCAGTAATGCTATTGAATTGTTATAATGGGATGACTCTTCCAGGAAGCTCTTTGCACACGCAACTTTGTAAACAGTTTAATCAAGACCATGTTTGAAGAATTACAGCTGGCAAAGGCAGTCTGTTCCAATACTTCACTTGCTTAATTACAGCAGACATCCATGTTTTCTGGTCTTTTCTCTTTGCCCTCACCCACTCCTCACATCCTTGTCATCTTCCCTTTTGCTTCCACAGTTCAATATAGAAAACCCACAACAGGAAAATTTACAATCAAGTGAAGACAAGAAAGGGGACAATAAACAGTAGATGACTAAACTCAGGTGTGTAAGTTCACGTCAACAAGAAAAGCCACGTTTGTAAAACGTGTGGATAAGGATTTAAGAACCTCTTTCATGAATGGCATTTACTAAATGTCTACTCAAGTAACTTGACATCTTAGCCACAGTACTGCTTCACTAATACACTTTGGATTATTTTTATTTATTTTACTGTTGTGATATTCATTTCTTGATGTATAACTTCTTTAGTTTGCTTCATTATGCCAAAGGATTGGTGTCTGGCGGTAATTAGACTCAGACACATGTCAGAACGTCAAGTCAAGTTCTCAAGTAGTCACTTTCTCGAGTCAATTTTCCGAGTCAAGTTTCCCAAGATTAGTTCCTCGGCTTAATTTTCAAGTCAAGTTTTTCCAAGTTGTGGCTGAATTGTTTAAAGAATCCTACTTCCCACCTTCCATGTCCTGTCTGCTTCTCGGCCTAAAAGAAATCAGGAACATGATCAGTGTATTTTCATAAATGAATATCAATCAGCACAACATGTATTTTCCCCCAACTTCCCCGTGAAACATTGAGATGATTATAATACTGCCTTTGGTAAGTCAATAAATCATCATTCATTTTAATGATTTTTGTTTTGGAGTGGAGTGATGACTGTGTCTTGAAAATACCCACACTACTCAAACCTCTCACGCGGTCCCCATTATATAAATGTTTAAATAATTAATTAAGAAAAAAATCTGCTTTCAATGCAAGACTTTTCATGATTAGCTCTAACAATAGAAGTTAGAGTTTTTATACTGTTCGAAAAAACAGTAATAATCACAAAGTCTGTGAGGTTTTTTTTTTGGTTGTTGTTTGAATTATTCAGAATTAGATTATTGCCTCTGGTAGGCTAATAATTCATGCCATCCATGATTTTAATACAGTTTTCTATTTGGAGGAATGTCTGTTAAAAACAAACTCAAACATTGATACTAACCTGTCTTAAAATCAAAGGCACTCATGAGGTAAAACCACACTACAATACAAACTCATATCATAAGCATCAATTCAAGCAACAATGAATTAATTACCTGAACACTGGGATTAGCGTTATTACATTACGGTACAATATGTCTTTGATTCCATTTTATTTTGTTCAATTGTTGTTATGGATATGAAGAGAAAGTCCCCAGGGACTGCTTGCCGAAATGGACTTTATGAACCTTTGCGCACCATCAACTTTTTGTCTTTTCGCTTTTGGCATGGCTTCTTTGAGGTAGCCATGTCTGCTGTGAGTCAGACAATAGCTGAAAGATCGCACAACACAATTGTCTCATCTCTCAGGCTATGAATGAGCACTATGCCCATTTCTCCCAAGCTCGACTTGGAATTCTGACAGAGAGATTAGAGAAGTTTCCAGGCTATTCATACTCCTCGATTCTCTTTGGAGTACTTGGCTTGGTGGTCCAATCCTCTCCCGTTCAGCCGGACCGGTCTATTTCTGATGCGTCTGTGATGCTGTTTTGGCGCGTGTCTCCGAATGGCTTTTACCTGTTTATCCCAGCAGCACACAGGCTTAGAAGATGTTTTCCTTGGAGCTTACCAGGTGTATTTCTCAGCTGGAATGCCAGTATGTTTAATTCAGACACTTAATCCTCGAGAAAGTGGACCAAACATGCCTTTGGAGGCTCATTTCTACCCGAGAAAATGCAGACTCCAAACTTTTGCATCTGCTCTCCACTGCGTGTTTAATCCACTGCACAAAGCGAGCCTCCGTGAACCCATAGCATGTAAGGGAATATGTGTTCCGATGCAAAAAAACAAGAATACAATGAGTGATGCTTCAAAAAAAGAAAAAAAAACAGCGAGAACCGGGTCATAACATTTTGCCTTTACCGGCTTTTGCTTTGTGCCCAAACAGAAACTTTAACTTTAGCATAACAATTTAAATCCAAGTCGGTTCTGCAGAACCCTCATCAAAGGTTCCTGGAGATGTCACTCTCTTTATTTTACCCACAATAAAAAAAACAAAGGACTAATTTATATGTACAATAGTTCCCACAATCAAAACACTTCTAGAAGTTCTTGTAGACAACTTTCTGAAAATGCACTATATGATGACCTGCACACAATGATGCTAGAGAGGAAACAAACACCCTCAGGCAGCCTCATTTAATTAACGTTCACTCTTCAAATCATCGACATTCTGATATTTCTGCTGGGCTGTCAAATTGTGATTTTCACATTTCATCCCTGGAATATGCTTGTCGCTAAAAAGAAAGAAGTCAGAGCCCGGTGTTGCCTGTTGACCGTAAATGTCGCATTTGCAGGTCCGCCACAAATCATCGCGTCAGGTTGGGCATACATGATGAGGCCGAGGCTGTTGCCGGGCAACTGATGTAGCTGGAGCATACACAGGCCATTCTAGGACAAATCTTGGGTTTCCTCCAGCAGGGTCGGCGACTGTGTTCATCTGTCGATGTGACCACATAACTGGATGAGCTGTGCTTGTGTGACAGAAATGTTATTTAGTGGACTACTTGCTTCAGTAAGTGGCATCTTGTGGCGATATGTTTGCAGATGTAAAAAGGCTCAAATAAGTGAGCAGAATAATGCCGAACCATGAAGCAAGGTTTTATCAATGGTTGGGGGTTTCTGGGAAAAGTGGTGTTTGTCATTTTTTTTTTAGCAGGGTGTTCATTGTAGATGTGATGATGTGTTTTGGGGCATCTACTGGTACAGACGCCATGGTTCAATGAATCAGCAGATTTGTCATCCGTTTTGAATAATTAAACATTGCACGTAAAAATATGCCTTCAATATCCCGTGTTTCCCTCAAATATTTTGCAATGACAGTTTATATACCACAACTCACTTACGACTGAGTTACGTTCCAAACAGCCATTCTTATGGTGAATTTGTTCATAAGTTGCTTTGTTCAGCTCAGGCTCGGTTGTTGTCATGAGTGAAAGTTAGGGAGGATACCCAAATATGCGACGTGAAGCTTGCAACGTAACACATCAGTGATTTCTGTAGCGCATGCCTACCTGTGTACTATTTATGTGCATCCCTGCCTATTTGAGTTTGTACTGTACTAAACAACACTAAATACCTGTACTGTACTTAATGAACCAAACCGACAACGGCCAAATACTCGGGTAACACACAATGAAATGGCCAGAGGAGAGTAATGCTCGGTGGAACGTTTGTTTATGATCGTAGCGCTGAGCTTTGCTATCAGCGGCAGAAAAAAAGATGCTAAATACAAACTTACAGGCACCTATTTTCGTTTAAAAAAAAAAATATGTAGAGGACCATTTGTATTTGTAAAACTGATGTGTATGGCAGAGTTAATCATTCAACCATATAAAAAATATATATTTTTGTATTCCTATTTGAATAATTTGGAATAATGGTAAATTCCAACTTGGTAGGAATCATGCTTTAAATAGTACAGTACATTTAAAAAAAAAAGCACCGTCCAATCACCGAACAAAGATATTAGCAGTTGATTATTATAATGTGTGAGAAAAAAATGTGTAAATTTAAAGGTTAATGTAGACAGGAAGCTACAACGGAAGAGCTTATACAGGATGTAACCAACCAAAGAAGTTAAAAAAAAAAAGGTGTTCCCGAAGAACGCACAGATTCCCAGACTTTTAACAGTTGCCGAGAAGAGCTATTTTAGTCGCTCTCCCTGGTGGTTTGATATATTATCTGTACTCTGATCCCTTTGTCCATCAGAGAGACAAAACATTTTTGGCCTAATGCAACTGGACCCTTCGAATGACAGCAAATAGCACCGCCGGCCAGATGACAACAGCTGAGAACAATACTTAATGTTGACATCACTTGCTATGGGGATCTATTTTGGGTTTCTTCCTTTTATAGTGCACTGGTGAAAATTGTGCTGTGGCTCCCTTGGATGAGAGGCTTATAAAAGAGGGCTGATGCGAGGTGGGCCTCTGTGCTCTGTAGACCCTTGCCAATCCCTTCAAACGTTATTGTTACTCAGATCACCGCTCAGCCCCTGTAAATCATGGCACCCAAGAAGATAGAACCGAAAAAACCTGAGCCCAAAAAGCCAGAGCCCAAGGCCGCCCCGACTTCTAAGCTGGGTCCGAGTACCGAGCTGCTGCCGGAGAAACCCAAGGAACCGGACTTCGATCCCAAGAGCATCACCCTTGAGTTCACGGCCGATCAAATCGAGGAGTTCAAGGAGGCGTTCACCCTATTCGACCGGACGCCAAAGGGTGAGATGAAGATCACGTACGCCCAGTGCGGGGACGTGATGCGCGCGCTCGGTCAGAACCCGACCAACGCCGACGTGCTCAAGGTGCTGGGGAAGCCACGACCGGAGGAGATGAGCGTCAAAATGGTGGACTTTGAGACCTTCCTGCCCATGCTGCAGCACATTTCCCGCGCCAAAGACCAAGGCAACTTCGAAGACTTCGTGGAAGGCCTCAGAGTCTTCGACAAGGAGGGCAACGGTACCATCATGGGCGCCGAGCTACGCCACGTCCTGGCGACGCTCGGGGAGAGGATGACGGAAGACGAAGTGGACAGACTCATGGCCGGGCAGGAAGACGCCAACGGGTGCATCAACTACACCTCCTTTGTGAAGCATATTCTCTCCGGATGAACGTTGGATCGGAGAGACTTCTACCAATTCCCGTCACCATGGACCGCTATTTTAACATTTGTGCTCAACGGCCACGAGACCCACACTGTCCTCCTTTTGGGAAATGTGTAATGAAATGCCAATGAGATACAATGGACATCAGTTTAATAAAGGGAATTTTATCACAAACCTACTCCCCTGAATGTCATTTTAAGAACAAACAACATTTAAATTCAAAAAGAAAATTATTTATGCTAATCAACTTGGGTAACGTGATTTGGAACAACTATTGTCGGGAGTGAAATTGGAAAAAAAAAAGTAATAGGCTTTGGCTTCCAGATTTGATTGTATTCCAATTTACACAAAGCGTCTTCTTGTTATTGTGCTGCAGGGGCAGCTGCTGTGGATCATGACACACAGGCACACTAACACACACTCAGACACAAATTGTACAGACTCACGATTGACAAATAGGAGACAGGTGCCGTGAGGAGGGACCTCCTCATAGTTGTTGTTAATGGTTTGGTGGCTTGTTAACTAAACTTTGACAACATATCCGCATTGCCCCGGTGAGGGTTAAATGACAAGTACTACACTACTATGGTACGCCTTCCCGACAGCATACATATGGTTATGCGTTACGACATGAATTACTTCTTAGATGAATGTGACTCTTGAATACATCAATATATCCAATATTTCACTTTTGAATTCAACATTAATTGTAATCTGGCATTCCAATGCAATGGAAACTACTCAAAACTGAGTGGTCGGATTGGACGGTTAATAAGCGCTAATTGCTATGGTCCCGGTGAAAAGTACCTGCCTGGTGACCTCGATAAGCATGTCACACAGAAACTGAACACGACAGTTAAAGTTGCAAAGAATGAACCTAATTGTGTTAAGGAAAGCCTTGTCATTCTTGGTTTGCTCTTTTCAGACTCCCAGGCATAGCATTAGGCTTTTTAAGAGGAATCCAAACTTAGACAAATCTTCTACTTATGAAAATAAAAGCCTGGCTGACAAGATTGAGCCACAGATTTTATATGTTTAATTAACTGAATAAACAAAAATGTGGTAAAGTAAAAGATATCATTCGAACAGATGAATTTCTTGAGCTTTTTTAATTGTTTCACAGTTTATATAGTTATGAGACTTTAGGCTCCATTCATTCATTCTGGAGTTCACTAAAAATAGTCAGTAAAAAAATGGCTCTTTTAGAGAGGTTTTTTTTTGATGGCTCCTTTTTATGGCTGAATTAATGTCAAAGGTCGTACGTTAGCCATGCTGATAATGGTGACAAAGCTTGTTTCATTTTGACATATGGAAAAGTTGAATGGCCCCTTATAAAGACTACGTTCCCACCGTCCACAGTGGAGAGCCGTTCAAAAGAGTTTGTGAACGTCACATTACAAATTTTATAGCATGTTCATGCAAAAAGATATTTGTTTGTATGTAATTGTTCATTTTCTAAGAAACCTATGCAAACATGCAGTAATATACAGTCGTGTCTTGTGTTATATAACATGCTAATGCTAATTGGTGTTGGTTCATTTTTCATTCATGGTTTTCAAGCGTGAACTACAGACTGAAATTGAGGCTGAATTGAGTATGTAACCGACTTATTTAAACCTGAAAAGTCTCCCCCTCGTTGTTGTTTTTTGTTTATTTAAGGAAATTGCTGTTTGTTTATTTAAGGAAATTGCGTCTATAGGAATCCAGCACAGTGTGGTTTCATTCACTCGCAAAAGCATGCCAAGTCGCTAGGCAGCAAATTCGAGTCGTGTCGCCAACTTCTGTCCAATCAGATACATGTTCCGCCTCTGACGTGTCCAATCAGAAAGAACTTCCACCTCTGACGTCACCAATACCCGCATCTTTGGTTTGGAAAAAAAAAGAGTGGTGCGATGATGAAAATCATTGGATTAAGCTGGCTACACACAACCCCGAAACTGGAGGCTTGGGCAAATTTCCACTTTGGCCGGAGGTTTTAAAACATTCGGCTTTGATGGGAGAAAAAAAAAAAATCAATTAGAAAAAAAGCCTGGCCATGTATAGCGAATAGGACAAACTGGCAATAAATGTCTCCACATTTATTGCCAGTTTGGAGGAGTACCAGTTACGTGTCGACAAGGCCCGAATATTATGTTGTGAAAGTGTGTTTTGCATTTTTCTCAAAATGGTGCTATCCATAAAAAACAAAACACAAAACAAGATTTCAACCTTGGGTTTTTGTCACATTGTTTCTCTATGTCTAACAAGCACCAAAAAACAAAACCAGAAAATTTCACAAAGAACAGAAGGACATTTCCTTTACTAAGCATGTTCACCAATAGCCGAGATCCCGTTTGGAGTTAGCATGGCAACACAGCATCATGATTGGAAACATTTGCATGAAGAAACACGACTGCTAGCCTCTAAGGAAGGCCATGTTTATTTGATGATGTTACATTAGGGTTTTCTTTACAAATTCGTCCTCACTTGTCTCCCAAGTCATTAAGAAACAAACAAACCAAATTCTGCCAAGCAGATGTTCTTGAAGTCACTGTTACATTACCCCCGAGTCTGTTGGCAAACCCTTACATAGAAACAGGATTTTTAAACATAGACTCACGTTCGAATTGACATTCTACATTTATTTCTATATGAATAGCACAGCCCGTCAGTCGTTTCAGCCTGTAAACCCTTTCTGTTATGACTGAAATATCTCGGCAAAGTCGAGATAGATGGCCTTCGCTGATGAGTCCAGATACCCGTGGTGCCCCGAGGAATGCAATAAATGAATGCTGCGCCTAAGCGCGGTCCCGCAGAGCTGCTGGCCGGCTTGTTGGATGCTTAGTTGGGCTTGTTTATGGCCACATGTTGGGCGCTGCACTCATCACTGCAGCATACAGGAGACGTAAATGGAAACACTTTTATGTCATGGAAAAACATGGTCAGTCACGCAGTTGGGGTTCGGTAAGGTTAGGGATTTGGTTGAGGATTAGGCTTGGTTAAGGTTAGGGTCAGTTCGGTTTCATTAGATTTTGAGATGGGTATTAGAGGCAAGCCTTATTGAAGTAATATTGTAACCGCTATTTCTTATTTGTTACAATATAAAAGAATCAAACAGTAATGATGGTTCAGAAATTATTTTTCAACTTGTAGCTCATGTAATTTGCTTTTTTCGAGCTAATTTGCTCTCTAACTGCAACACTCTTCCATCTTGTAGGAGGAGGGAGCAACCCATTTACTTTGTGATTGTTTTATTGCGGAGTTAAATCGAACAATGTTACAAATAGAAGGGAGAGGACCTTTATCACATTCCGCCGTTGTTAGTCTGCACAGAGCAATGCTAGTAGCATTTCTCAAAGCTAGATAAGAATGTTAAATGGTGCTGGCTTTTTCCTGTCTTATTTACAATGATTTAATTAGAGCTGCTTTAATTTTCATTGAAGCTAAAACTGATTCCAAAGTCAGTATCTTTCATAGTCTTAAAGTCTCTTACGTTAGTGCTGATGGTTTGCACAACTCTTGTGACTTCAGCTTGTTTACATTTTTTATAAAGCTGTTATTAATCAATCAATATGTATAAAAGCTGTTATAACTCACTTCTATAAGCTGTTTTATCAGTCAATCAGTACAAGATATGCAAGCACATTATTACATTTGGATTTCAGTAGCTTTTTGAATTTATTAATTTCATGTTAATTTGTTCATTTCCACAATAATATTACATGGAGTCCAAAGTGACTGACTTCAATTTGACCAATTTGATACGGCGTATTCCTGGTTGGGAAACGCTGCATTAAAAGACCATCGCATAGTAAGAGCTGGCTCCGTTGTGTTGAACAAAAAATTAATGTTCACATAAAAGCAAAAAAAAAAAAAGTTTCTCCAATGTCTTTCTTTCAAGGTTAAATACAATCATTTCCAGCCGCTGCTTTTTGGAGAGAGTTCTTGTAATAGAAAAGTATTTGGCAAATATAATATCATGAGTCACTGCCAATCTTGAAATCATGGTATGTAAATAGAAAATGTCTATAGATTGGCAATTATGGTCATTGAAATGTCTGTGACCAAATCATTAATTTGACAGGTAACGAGAGGTGGCACAGAAACATTTGGGGCGAACCATTCTAGTACAGGGGGTGGGGAGATCACAGTTTTTACAATAGTGGAATTGAATTACCTACTGAACATATTATTATACATAAAACATAGAAAAAAAACAATAATTATTTTTCAATGGATTTTTGAATGTTTTATTTAAAATCTTGAGTACCGTCTGAAGTTCCTTAAAGTACCCCCAAGGGTTCGAGTACCCCCATTTGAGAACCACTGCCCTAAATAACCATTTAAAGAACAATCTGTTGTCCTTCTACTTTAAGATTTAAGACCACTCTTTTATAACTGCACCATTTTCACATCTTGTTTAAAGAAGAAACAACAGCTTGAATAATCATAAATTGTTCTTAATTTACAAAGCTGTCATAAGTTGAAAAACTTCTCGAGGAATTTCTGTAACCGAGTGTATAATTTAGATCCTTGAGATTAATCAGCACTTTGAGAGAGCAAAAAAAAAAAAAAAAAACTTTCAGTAGATGTAAACTAATTTTAGTTCCATCGCACAGAGGGTGGAAATATCTTAAATATTTATAGTGCTTGTCAGGAAGGTGATGCAGCCACTGTAATTTTCATAGCCGCTGTGCCGTGTATGTTGTTTGGCGAAGCATTATGTCCGGCGTTCAATATGTTCTCTGTGCGCTTTTAGCGACCTCAAACACAACAGTGGACACATTCTCACACATAAACATCGAGTGGCGGCATTTTCTCATTTGAAGGCGTAATTTGTGAGATTGCTACGCCAAGGGCAACGTGCATTGTTTTGGAGCCGAGCGGTTATTGCAGCAGTGGTGGCGGCAGCGGCAGTGTTTGTTGGCTCTAATTTTTGGCAGCAAGATTACTCATTTGTCTTATGCCTTAAACTTTAATTTTCGACGATGTTTTTTATTTGTGCCAGAAACGTCTCTCGGGGGAAGATAAAGCACAGACTTCCAAGAGCTGTCATTTCATGAACTTTTGGTAGAAACTTAATATTTCTCTTATTTTTGTTAAAGTGGAGTTAAAGGATGCGCGGTTTAACCTCGTTTAGCTCGGCATTCGCAAACCGTCGGGCGAGTGATGACTGAGAAAAATGATGGTCTTAATGATGAGACAGCATCAGCATTTTGGGTTGCGTCAAGGTCAAAATTAACGGCCGTCATTTGCTGGCAAGCCATCCATTTTCAATTGAGTGCAATTGACCACGCTTTGTTCATAAAAAACCTTTTTAGACCTCGTTTATGTGAAGGTTTACTTGTCTTCCTGTTTTACTACGCTTGGTAGGTACTTGGAAATTGGAAATCTCACCAAGCTTCGGTTGTGAGAATTAGGTTTTCGAGGGCATGCTTCATACATTCGGTCATTTGAAATTGCTGCCAATTTGAACAATTTATGTATCTCAAGATAACACAACAAGATGCTATAAGCTAACTGCAGATTCACATGTGTAACAGGTCAAAAGTATGGATGCATCCTATGAACGGTCAATTTAAAATTTGTTTTTTTTTGTTTGTTTGCTTGTTTAACATCATTTGAGGAAGGTTGATCTATTAGCCACATAGTCAGCCACCAACTTTTGACCCGCAGATATATAATTTTATATCGGCCGTATTCTAACCTACAATAATTACTATAACGGGACAATCTAGAGGGCAAAAGTTGGCTGTTAGCAGCCAATGTGTGTTGGATCTAACAGCAGCTCTGTTAGCTGAGTTTCTTATGGCATTATTTTCAAAAAGAGAAGCGAGCAACCCGAACCAACGTCCGAGTCCATCCTTTCACACACAGTAATATTACCAAAATGGAGAGGATCATTTAAAGGTTATGATGTCTCTAGCTGATTCAATTTAGAGTGGCAAGCTGTGTGCACCGGTTAAAGTACACAGAAAGGTATTTCATTTGACTTGTTTATTGATTGTAGTACTTTGGCGTATACTCACAATCATTAACGTGGTGGAACATGGATGGTGCGCAACTTCGAGTATTTATAGCAAAATGAACTCGAGCTACATCTTGTGGAAAACAAACAACTGCTTTGAGTGCATTCAGTGTTATAGTGCATTCACTCCCTGCTCACAGCGGAAAATTTGAAACTCATTTAATTTAGCAAGCAATAAATGTACAATTTACAGATATGAAGACAAGAAATATGAAGAATTGACAATGATGAGATTCATTCTCTTTTGCTATAGTTTTTACATTGTCACCAAACTGTTGGTGCGTCCTATACACGATAACATAAAAACTACCTGAATTTGACCCTAAAGTTAAGGGTAGGTCCTATACACAGATGCATCCTATATTTCACCCAAAGCTTTTCTGTTACTATTAGGATTAAAATGACAATTTTTATGTATGTATTCCTTTTATCTTTATAATGTACGTTTGTGTACATGCTGTGGTGGACGATTGCATGGTGACGTCATACACACATGCACATTCTCTGACACTTCCATTCCATTTTGTTCGATGTCATGTGATCTACCAAAATCTACCAAAATGTGGAGAACTGGCCCATAAACAAGCACATTAACTGGTATAGGAGCTGTAATGTACCCTGATTTGTGAGGAGAATAATGAGGAATATAATATTTCAGTGTTGAGACCAAGCAATAATGTTTGGCAGTGATGGCGAGTAGATTTATTTGTATCATTCCTGGTTAACAGGTTAGTTGGCACAAAGACAAAATCAAAGCGTGGTGAATCTTACCAAACAATACCAAAACCATGACCTTGAAAGAGCACCAACTTGTTTGCGTTAAAGAAAAAAAAATGTCAGTGGCATCCGTAATCAACACATATGCTAAGTTATTTTCCCAAGATAGCGTTCCAGTTTCTTCATGCTATAAAGTCAATCTGTTGATTGATGACATCGTCAGACAAGACATCTGGCTGATGCTGTGCTATAAATAATTTTCATCCAAAGGCATCAATGCACCATTTTTCCAGCTTCCTCCAACTTTGTCCACAAATGTAGCATCCTATTTACCGCTGATGCTTCCGAGCTCGTAACAATTAGCTGGATTAGTCCAACATCTGGTATTCCTCTGAGGCAGTGGCGTGCGACATCAAGGTGTTAAGCACATCAATTGGATATTTTATAATGATTTGATGCAAATTCTCTATGTCCTCTGATGTAGTTTCTAAGTGGCATGCCAGCAGGACATGAAAGATGGAGCAGGCATTTGATCAGTACAAAAAGATATACTTGTTACATGGATTTACAGAATTTATAGGAGCATCCATCGGAATACTCAGAGAAATTGCAATATTGTGACATCTGCTAAGGCTTTGTCCTCCAGAGTTTGCTGCCAGTGAAACGAAACATTTCAAACTCAGGTAAAGTGACGTAATGCGGTATATTAGCTGGAATCGAGTAACTCGAATGATAGAGCGGGAGACAGTTGTTTAACAGCACGACTGGGACATAATACTTTTTAGCAATATGAATGACAAAAATGTCACTTTAACTCATTCGATCCCAAAGACGTATTTACATGTCTTTTTAGTCCAGAATTTCAATCGGAGATACTAATTTGCAATTTTTTTCTTAAATTCAGTAAAATAGCTTTCCGTATAATTAAATAGATGGATAAACAAAGCTATATATTAATAAATTAATTATACAGGACTGAATGTATAAGATTATCGAAATATGTCTTGAGATTGAATGAGTTAACATGATTAAAATATGTGCATACAGACCCAATGTACAGAAGAGGCCCAAAGGAAAAATATTTTGCCTAACACAAAATAACAACCTACCGTGATTTCTCTAACCAGTCACCCACCCGCAAAGATCTCTGTTGCAAAGACAAATTCCAACACGTTCTTCCTCACAATTCCAGCCTCGATGTTAGAGGCGCTGCTGAACGATTTCTGCCATCTAGTGGTTAACACTAGCATTGCATTTTACAGTACATAGTTTTCGAGAATCATCTCTCAGTCTATCTCATGGTTGTCCATACCCGGTCCTCAAGGGTCGCTATACTGCATATTTTCGCTAGTTACGTCCTCCAGGACACCTGATTCAATTGATTAGGATAAGTGTCACGCTTCTTCTGAGCTGATCATTTGAATCAGGTGTGTTGGAGGCCCTCGAGGACCGAGTTTGGAAGCCCCTGATCTATATATAGATTCCCAAAATGTGTCAAGGAATAGCACACACTTGCTCATGTGATAACTAAACCATGTTCAACGTTGACATGCTGCCTCCCTCTGGGTGAAATTTCAGCTCCCGAGTGTCTTCTTTCAATGCTTTCCCTTTGATGTGAAATGCATTTGATGTAAAGATGAAAGGATCGGACAAATACCGCACAAGGGTGTTTGTGCTGCTAATCCGATTTGATGATTGCGATAGTCCTTCGCAGGGGGTTATGCAGCAAAACATTTAGCACAAAATGCAAATTAGCAGGTTTATTAACACCATTAATGAAACATGATTGGTGGTTAAATACAGTTGATGAGAGCATTGTAATAACATCATGTTTCATATTTCAAGTGAGCAGGACTGTTTTGTAAGAAATAAAAAAAATAGTCCGGGGAAAAAAAAAAAAATGCTTACCTTTTCGATAAAATGCATGCGAACTAACAAGCAGAGATGTAACAAGTAAAAAATGACCTTGGCGGCAGCAATAAAACAAGGTTTGGGGATCTTTAATTAGCCTTTTGTACAAAACAATACACTTTATGGGGGCCTACAGACCAAAGCCTTGATGCAATACACAGCCTCAGCCTTCATTGCTGCTTTCATTACTGCTCATTCAACACACTTGCCGTGTCCGAGGATCAATACTTCTTCACCTTGTAGTTGCAGAAACTAGATTAAATGCACCTCCAAGGGTCATAATGAGATCTGCCTGTGCCCAGTTTTTGCAAACCTTTGAGTACAATGTTTGACCTGACCTGCTCTCTCACGCTCAGTTGTATCTACAAAATATCCAGTGTGTGCATATGTGTATGTGCTATATACGTTTTCACAAAATCAGGCTTATGTCTCTGAAAATGATCATTTAAATATTGATATATTCTAAATCTGAAATCCCTTTAAAATGCCATTCATTACATGGAGGTAGCTAAAAACATGATGAAGTTATTTGAATGTTGCCAAGATTTAAATCCCAATTAGAAGCTTTGGCTGCTGGGAAATGAAAGCCAAGACCTTAAGGAGGTTGTTGTTCTAATTCCGAAAAGTCATATTTTCGTCAATAATTCAAAATTCATCCCCTAGACATATACTGTATTTTTTGGACCTAAGCTGCAACTTTTTTCTCATGATTTGATCCCTGCAGGTTTTTTTTTTGTTTGTACTGTGTCAGCCAACAGGAGACAATTCACTGGTAAAGCAAATGTGTATGTATGTTCAATATGTCAATTTATGCAATAACTATGAAATAGAACGAATATATGAATCAATGGCTGTGCTCAAAAATAAGTTTAAAAATATAGTATTAAAAACATAAAAAATAAGTCGCAATTGAACAAGATCCTATATAAATGTGACATTTAATTTATATATATATATATATATATATATATATATATATATATATATATATGAATAAAATCAAATCAGTCTAAGGTGATCCAATAAGACTTCATTTGATGAAACACTGTGTGCACTGCTGTTTTGGTTAGCAACATAATGTAAATCCATTTGCTTTGCCTGCTATTGAACAATAGCAACTAAGTTGACAGAGGTAATTGCAGTCGCTATTATTTTTCTTTGTTAACAGATAGGAAGAGGGAGGCATCAATTTACAGAAGGATTTTATTTTCCTTAAGTGGCTTGGACATGACATCTATAATTTGAGCGGTGGACCTCCATATTGCGTATTACTTTATTTTTGTATGATTTAGGTTGACTATTGGTATTCCAATCATAGTGCATGTACTCTACATTGTATATGCTTTTCTGCAATCCATAACTAGAAGTCTATACGGCTTCATTTACATACTCACTGGCTGAATTTAATAAGCTGCTTGTTGGCAAGTTGGGCTGATTTGACAAATCCGAGCACAAATTTAATTACAAAGATGCGACACAACCAATTTGCCACGTTTGTATACTGCATGTGGGTGTGCATAATTTACTTATGGAACTGACATGTTGTGAAATGAATCAAAAAAGGATGTAGAATGCTGTTGGTCTGTATAGAAACACATACCACTAAGGTGCAACAACAATGCTTATAAAGTGAACATTTGTAGGCATGTTGCAGCCGCACTGCCTTAAATTCAATGCCAATCACAGGGAATTAAGTCATCCCGTGCCGCTTAATCATGTTTGCACTTGTTGGGAGGGAACCACAATGCAAAATCTGTGTCCTGAGGTGTAATCCTGATTGACTTCTACAGACGGTAATTTTGTTTATTTATTGTGGTAACTGAGAAGCCATTGTCGGAATTAGAGATGCCACCTCCGGCCCCCCAAAAAAATCTAAGTAGCACCAGACTTTTTACTTTGGCTTTGAGTGCTACTTAAACTTTGATTTTATTTGCCCTTGCTGGTGGAGGATTAGCACACTTTACTTCCAAAGCATAGCAACATTGAGCGGGGGGGTGGGGGTGGGCGGTGGGGGGGGGGGCAGTTATGAGAGCTTACAGCCACTAGCTGCTTTATTATAAAATCCAAAAAATGAAGTTTGACATGAACAACCTTAGAGAGCATGTGTAAGATGTAATTGCAAGTATTTTCGGAGGTACAAGTATATTCAAACGTATTTGCAAGTACATTCATATGTGCCTATATTGTACTTATAACGTGAAAACATTAAAATGTACTTAAGATGCATTTGAATATATTTTTAAAATGTTACAACAATGGTATGCTCATCACTCTGTAGCATCTTTGGGAAAAAAAAAAATGTTGTTTTTAGCATTGAGCCAACATTTACATTTGGGTGTATTTGTAAGTAGGTTTGTATGTATTTACAGTTCTGTTGGGATGTATTTGCGAATATGTTTGAATGTATTTGCAAATATGTTTGAATGTATTTGCAGGTATGTTCAAATAAATTTTTAAGTACGTTAGTATGTATTTGAAAATATATTCAAACTTATATAAAATACATTGGAAAATACTGGCAAAATATTAAAATATTTTAAAAAATGATCATACTTACAAATCCATTTGAAGATGTTTGCAAAAAAAAATAATTGAACATACATAAAAGAACATAAAGACTGGGGTATGCTCATCAACCCCCTTTTAGCATAAAAGGTAATTATGCTTTTTTTTTTTAGAATTTCGCTTTAAAAGAATGTTTTCATTTGTAGTTTTCCAAGTAGCTTTGAATATATTTAAAAATACATTAAACATTTGTAAACATGATTAAATGTACATGCAAGTTTGTTCAAATGTTCATCAAATATTCACCAACAAGATTTTTTTTCGCGTAGCAAGACAATTTTCAAGCTGTTCAAAATGTCGCTTAAATTAGATGCCTTTATCGACACGCAAATGTCCATCTGTGGGATAGCGGTTAAAACACCACACTTGATTTCACCCTTGCCGGGCCCAATTTTTGTATTTTTTTTTTTTCCCCATCATCGTATGCCGCTCAGAATGTTTGTTGGATGATGCAATTTGCGTTATGACTCTGTAGGGACTACAGTATATTCATAAAGGCACTGCATGAGGGTGTCTCTATTCAACAATATAGTTAACGGATTGAGCATACAAAATTAGAATGAGGCTGTACAGATATAGAGTATCAATAAATTCCCAAGTTATCTAGCACAATGTCATAATAATGTCCTATTGAGCGTGTATGTGAATGAAGAACTGCAAACTTACAACAGCGAGCACGGCAATGTGTTTCATTATTCATGAAAATGAAAATGGAAGGCCAAGCTGTACGGTTGATGTTTTTGTTCGGAAGTTTCAGGATGTAGAAAATTCACCATACGGCACAATTCTCACCTCATGTTTATGCAAATACCAGGTAGAAACAATTTAAAACTGGAGTTAATTCTCGAACAACAGCGACCATTTTAATGGCCCTAAAGGTGATCCTGGGAGTTACAATTAGCATATTGTTGTTGTTTTTTTTCTAATATATATTTGTTTCAGTGCAATTTCATTAGTAAAAAATTGAGTATTTTTTTCTTAATCTTTTTATTCAGTTTGTTAATCAACACCAACATTATCATGCAAACCGCTAACCACCTACATCACACAGATGTACACTGGAGAAAAAAAAAAAAATCTTAATTCATCCACTGCTCCTGATCAAAATGTGTGGAAGCCAGTATTACTTTTCTACTGTTATTAATTACTTGAGATAGTTGGCCAACACTGTTCACTGCGTGTCTTCAGGACTACCAAAATAGGTTGGATGCCAGACAAATGATCACACTGTTCAGTAGAAGGTGTTATTAGACATGGCACATGTATGCTGCAGGGGGACGAGCAGAACATTAAAAAGCAGCAAGTGATCGTCACCAGGCTAGAACCAACCTGCATGGAGCCTCACCTCGCAGCTAGCAATCTCCACAAGCTCCCAGGGGTAAGCAACCACTCCCTCAGCCGAGAAAAGAATGCACAATGTACTGATTATTGTGCATTATTATTGTGTACTGAACTCCTGATTATTTTCAACCAGTAAATGCAAACAGTACAATTTATATACAGTACATCAAAATTATTCAGTGTGGGCTTCTGACTGGATCTCTTTCTAGTCCGATTTGACAAAGATTCTTTTTCTCATGTATTTTATATTTTAGGTTCTTTCTTCATGCATTTTTTGGTTTACAATGACTCTAAAAAGTATGTTTACTAGGTTTAAACGTGTTTTTACAGTCGAGTGTGGGAAGGGTTAGAGGGGATGTAGAAGTATATTTTTTAAAGACTGAAAAATATACTCTAAGAAACACAGGGGTCAAAAATGAATTGGTTATAAAAGAGACTGAACCAGCTTTTTAATTTATTTAACTCAGTGCTTGTCAAATAGGTTTTTGGGTTATTTATTTATTTATTGCTTCGTGCAAAACATCCCAAAATATTAAGGCAAATGAATCCTAAAATTAGGTTGTTTTGTTTTTGATCCACAATGGTTTCAATTTTAACCCAACTGGATTTAAAGCTCATTTGGGTCAAAAAAGGACTGGCTCAAATCGCAGTTATTAATTTAACCCCGAATGCTGATTCAAATGAATAATATCGATCAAAATTAGCCCATTGTTAAAAATGACCAAATGTTATTGGATCAACAAAACAACAGGTCCATTTGACACAACTTCCTACAAAACATCCCACATTTTGCAGTTCTTTATTAGAAAACAACCCATTCTTTGTGTCAAATTGGCCCTTTTGGCACATAGTTGGGTCATTTTCAATCAATCGTTTTTAGAGTACTGGGTCAAAAGGGGATTGACTAATCTTTGAGTTATTTACTTAACCCAAGCTAATTCAAATAAATCACTAAATCCTTATTTTTCACCCAACGGTTTTTAGAGTGTACATACCATGAAAAACAGTTTCTTACGGTTTCAACCATATCATCAGAATGCAAATCAACAGAACATTTCTCCGCAAAGTCATTACGCCATATGAATTGTCTAGTTCTGGAGTATCGCTGGTACATCAAATGTGCAGGTGACATCAAAAACTAAACTGGCATGCATGTTAGGGAATTATCAGTCTTTTATGCAGATATAGCTGAAAAGGGGTCGTTTTAAAAGGCGCAATTACACACAGGAGTTAAAAAAAAATCTAAAGGAAAACCATCTTTGAAGCTCATATTTCCGTACCTTTAAAAAGTATGACAGTGTACATTTCATGATTTTATCTTCTCATGTCAGATCAATACTGCCCAGCAAGTAAAAATCTTTTGATCAACGGCAAGTTTAGCATCCCACCCGGTGACAGTCATTCTCGGTGTGCTATCAAAGCAAAAACTTTAATGCTTATCATATCTAACCCTCTCAAAAGTTGTTTTTTTTTTTTTTTTTTAATTTTTATTTTTAGTGAGCACATGTTGAGAGCTAGAGGTCGCCAGAGATGAGTCGAATTTGATGCTGACAGCAGCGGTTCTGACCCCGTTGTCTTAATTACTACGCTACGGTAACTCCCCCGTGTAAACTAAATGATGAATATTTGTTGTCTGAAAAAGTTGCCGTCTACCTGTTGGGACTGTTGTGACTTACTGGTTCTTTACGCAAATGTATTGAAATAAATGATGCAACAGAGGCCTTGCGGTGCAATAAGAATCAATAAGTAAACAGAGCTTGGCTCAACAAGCTGTGCTGTCATTGAAATACAGTGAGAAAAATAGCATAAATAAGAAATGCAGGCACCATTATGTATTACTTTATTAATTTACGATTATAATAGATGGGCTTTGAGAAGAGATAACTTTGACCATGACATAAGAAACCGCATTCAAAATGTAATGATGTATGGTAGAACGGTGTAAAATACCATTTAACAAATGCAGCATTGCTAGGTGACCTCCAAATAATATGAAAAATGTGAATACGTTCTTGGAAACAAACTCTGAAGGTGAACTACATACGCAATTTCCTCGTACACAATACAAACGAGGATGTTGACGACAGTGTAAAGAAAGTATTTTTTATTAAGAGGTGAACGGTGTTACCAAAAAATGAGCGCAAAAAGCAAGACAACACCAAGGCATCCTCAATAATTTATCAAATACAAAATAAACTAGAATTAATGTTATTGTTATTATTATTAGTATTAACTAGGGATAGTACCTATATTAGATACAGATGCCCATTAAAATGGAATTCCTTTCAGTATTTGTATCGAAATTGAAAATCTAATGAACTATGAACTACTTTGACTTTTTATCTTAAAGGAAAAGGTTTTGAAGGGATAAATATATATATATATATATATATATATATATATATATATATATATATATATATATATATATATATATATATATATATATATATATATATATATATATATATTTAAAGCACTTGTATCAGATTACACACGATTGATATTGTTATAGTGATTCCACATTCTCACAAATGCATTTTGGAAACTCTTCCATGATGCCATGAATTGTGTAAAACCAATAAACAAGCTTATGAAATTGTAAAATAATTGTGATTATTTTTTATTAAAAGTGATGTCCAAATTATTGTGTAGCATAATTTAGTGTTTAGTCATTAACTGTGGTCGCTAACAAAGCAACGATTCAACTGAAGAATTCATTTGACTTTTTTGCAAAGCAAACAGAATCCTAAAATTGGGAGCATGCCTTTTGGAGCTGGCTTTGCAAAGCACAGCAACACAATAAAAAATCACCTCAGTTTGCTGATCTCACTAGTGTGGTTGTTGCAGAAGAGGTGTGGGCCCTGCACTATTGATTGGACAAATGCACAAAAAAAAAGAAGAATGGAAGTGAGTAATGGGAATTTTCACACTTATGGCAGCATGCGGAGCACCCCTGGGTGTCTCGTGTCAACACCCAACTTCCATTAAAAAGAAAAAAAAAATGAGAATGAGTCAGTGTTTGCATCCAGAGGGTGGAAAGTCACATCAGCCAATGCACGGATGAACATGACTGCGTTCAATGGAGCCATTTTATTCTGTTATCAGAGACCAAATACAAATTTCCAATTTATTTTCCCAGATGCCTTTTTGTTAGTCATATGTAGTCCTCAAACAAACTTTTGCTAATCTATGACCACCGCCCACAAACGAAACGTGACCTATCAAACTTGAGAGACAGCTCAGCTTGAACATCTTGAGATCAAAGCGGAAAACATGATTTTTTTTTTACCCTAGCCTTGAACAACTGTGGTGTAATTTTTCAGTATTTTTGCTAGTCTGTCATTTACCGTGGACCTCTTTCATCGTCGTCAGTCCGTTCACACTAATATTTAAAAAACCCTAAAAAACTAGTCATAAGTGCAGTCCGGCCGCTCCTTCCACTAAATCTTATTGACACGTCCATGATCACTTCCATCACTCTCTGCCAAAAAATGCAACCTCCACCATCACTTTCGCCACCCCCCACCCCTCTCGAAAAAACATTTATACCCCTGCCATCCAATTTAAAATAACCTAAACCGTACTCACTATAGCTTGGTCTAAAACAAAAGCAAAAGGCCAAACCTTAAAGTCTTCACTTCATAACTTAAATGACAAGCTCATAATATAAACTAAATCCACACCACAATGCCTAGCGTACGGGCAACAGAATCTAAGCTGTATATTAGTACAACGTATAGCCTAGGCACTCGACTGCAATAAGTAATCATGCCCACTAAGGAGCAGAAAAATAATTCTGGTTTAAGCAGCCCTCTCTCAGATGAATTCTGATTTTTTTTTTCTTTAAATGCCATTTACAGTAATGGAAACATACCATTAAATGCACATGTGAGCACATATTTCCTCTCACATACACTCAAGTAAAACCAAGGTTTTGCTGAGTTTAATTTACTATATAATGTTCTTTTCTTTACAATGTATGTACTTGTAAATTGCATTTCCTGACCAAGAGCTACAGTAGAACTCCTTTACAACAAAATCATATTTGCAGACAGAAATTTTTCCCAACAGGGGACTTTTCATGATAGCAAATCTATGTCTCGGTTGTAAACATAAAATGTTTTGTGCAATCTACAAGCTGACTGAAGTTAAAAAAAAAAAAAAATGCTCATGCAGATTTCGTTGTAGAGGAATTTTACTGTAGAGAGCGTCACCCCATACACTTTGTGATGTGCCCATTGATTGAGTAAATTATGTATTATTATGCTGAATCTTAGTCATCCTAAGTTCCAGACAGAAGTCTGAAGTTCCACAGACGCAGCGTTATCACTCAAAGCTAATCACTAAATGTTCAGCGTTAACATTCATCTTGTCTCCGTGCATGCACACAATACAAATGTGGATTTTGAGGACTGAGCGTTCTCCCAGGTAGTTAGAAATATTGATTGTACTAATTACAGTAATCCACCATTAATATTCTTTTAGCTCACTTCTCTGGTTGTGCCTTTGTAATGATACATGCAATATGCGTATTATTTTATATAGACGAGCCAAGAGCCTCCTGTCAGAACGGCACCTGTGGATAAAATTTAATAACGCTCAATACATCAAAAAAAGATGTGCACCTCGACGCACTTCAAGTGAATACCATTTTGTCATTGAGATTCAATTGAGACATGCAGTACAAAGACAAAGAGGATCAAACTAAGACTTCAATCATTTGAGCCGACGGGAAATGATACAGCCAAGAAGTGCAAATGTAATTAAAATGCGTACAATTATACCTCCAATTCTAGTAGTGTGTGTTTTGTGATGGTAGCACATGATGTGCAATGTATTTGACATTGAATACATGCTCCATTACCCAGAAAAGCAGTGGCAAATTTATTAATATACATCCTTCATCGTTTCTCCTGATAAATTAGGAAGTTTGTATGGCCATTTGGCACGTCTGTTGGGAATTTTACACATCTTGGACGCACCTGACAATTTGGTGACTGAAAGTAGACTATGATCATCTTGGAGCAAGGCTAACAAGAGGCAAAAAGGTTAATACATGGACTATATTTTCTTTAATTCTCATTGTGGGCCCTCCTCATCGGCACACCTTTTATTTTCCATGCACGTCAGTTTTTCGGAGACATTGCTAATGACTCCCCTATTACACTCCCATAATAACTGTGCCGTCGTGTGGCATTTTCACAAAACCTTTCCGCTTTTTTTGTCTTTCAGAAAACACGATGGCTTCCGATTGCAAGCATGTTAAAAAGGTCACTCATCCAAATAAAGGCCAACAATGCCAAAGAATTTCCCCATACGTAAACACTCGACTCAACGCATGGGGTTTGCGGCACACGTGGAGACCAGCTTGACGTAATACAAGCTTTGGCCTTTAATTAAATAGCACAGAATTGATTTTTCTATCCTGTTTTTTTTTCTTTCTAAATGGGTCTGCAATAGTAAGTTAGTGTCATTGTGACAACTTTCTGAATGTGATTAGATTTTAAGTGAGCAAGCAGTCCCTCCAAGTTCAAAGAATCAGTTTATTTTTATGTACAGTATTCAAATAATCTTTAGTTGCAGAACTAATTTTTTTGTACACATTTGTGTATTATGAAGATTCATTACCTTTTTTCAGGACGTTTGCCATTTTTTTTTACTTTAATTTCCTTTCTTTGTGAACTTGAATTTGTAAAAGAGGGTTTCTGCCCTTACGTCATAATCACATGCCCCTGCAGGTAAATGAGCCGTGTGATGCACTAAAAAAAAAAAAAAACACACAAAAAAAAAGATCCAGGTGCTGGTTATGATTGGATAATCAGGTTGCCTGTGTGAAAAATGTAACATCTGTAATGTGGGGCCATAGTGAAGTCAATGATGTGGTAATAAATACATTTATTTGTGAAATGGCTTTCAAAATAAGCAGGTGATGAGGTATAACGCTATTTGTATTTATTTTTAATGGATGCTGCAGTGCAGAAAATAGGGAAGTTGGAATTTCTGAAATGCAGGTGAACAGACAAAGGAATGGGACAAAAATGGTGGCCAACCATCTTTTGTTTATTTATTATTACTCGCAGCCACCAAGTGAAATATTTATACAGGGGCCCCATGCCTCACAGTACAGATTTTTGTTATTGTAAATGTGAAATGTGTTGAAATTTTATGCATTATGGTGCTTAGTTCACTTGAATATATATTTTTGATATGGTTTTATTTAAATTTTATTTAAATGTTATGTCGTCTTTTGTTTTTTGGAATCTAGTTTCCGAGTCTAATTTTCTGAGTCTAGTTATCCAGATCTGTTTTCTAATGTCTACGCTGTAGTTATGTTTGATGTTTGTGTATACTGTAAATAGTTTCTCCTTTCATAATTCAAGGTGCTGAGCTTCTGGTCCACATGAGAGTAGAAACCTCAGTTGCAATGAAGTTGGTGTGTTGTGTCGAAGGTAAATAAAAACAGATCACAATCAGTTGAAAACACTACAAGGTCAAGTTATTTTTTCCAACTTTATTATTTTTTTTGTTCATACACAAACACACACTTATCATTGTATTGTCAGTCTGCTCTTGATCCACCCCGTGAATCATGTTTTTTTTCTTTTCCTCCACTCCAGAGGCTCTCTGTCTCAGGTTTGTCCTCCCCCTCTGCTCTCCTTAATGCACGTCCTCTCGTGCTCTTCTCGCTCCACTGGTCTCTTCTGCCTCCCTCTTCAGCTCTCAGCTCTTCATTTCCTGGAGCTACACCAGCCAATCTGGCTCCTCTGCGTTTAGTAACTGTTGTGTCCTCCTCTTCAAGATCTGCCCCTGTGTTTTTTTTATTCTTTACTTTTTAATCCGCGCTCGGGGCGTCCTTGGGGCCGACATGGCGCTGGGGAGGGAGAATTAATGTGATGTTTAGATATGAGCGTATCGTCCATCATTGTGAACTATTTCTAGGATGCGGCAGCACTTTCTCTTTCCTCTGTTGCCCATCCCTGTGGGCGGGTCCTTTTAGCCACTCAAAAGACAAATGATGTCATAAATTTAACAACGTCGTCTAACACCGTCAAAAAAAAAAAGAAAAAAAAATGCTTACTTATGTTTGCTGCTCAGCTTTACTTAATTAATTATTCAGTATGGCAAGGAAACCTCCTAAAATGGAATATCTTAAAAAGTAATCCAAATTGGGATTAAAAAAAAAAAAATAAATGCCTCAAAAGTGAAATGAATGTGTGACGTCAGAAAAGCTCATGAGAACTCACTTCAGTGACCATCTGAAGCTCCAACCAATTCTTCCTACTTGAGCTATGAGCCCATCCTGTCATGCTTTCGATGTTAATTTAAAGGCTAGTTAAAAAAAAAAAGAAGCACAAAATGAATAGGTGGACATCACTAACTGTTCTAATGAATTTGGAAGCATATCTTAAAATTACAAAAGACATTAATTTGTAAATTTTACAGGCCAATAGATTCGAATCTCCTTGTGGATTTTTTTAAAACATTTTTGTAGATATTTTCTTCGTTGCATATAGAGAAACAATGTGCAGAAAACCCGAGGTCGAAATCTCATTGAGTTTTTTTTCAGATATTTTTAACTCTATATCTCCGGGAAACCCCATTATGAGAAAAACACAAAACAAACTCTTGCTTAATAATTGTTTTTATTCTTTCATTCACTCTTCTCCATTTTTGTTTTTTCATCCTTTTCTTCCTCCCCCTGTAAAATAAGCATTTTCACCAATTGGTCCCCTCCTTTACTCATATTTCCATTAAAAAAAAAACATTTACAAAACATCAATGCAAACAAAAATAAAGCAATTGTTGGTGACCCGATAAAAACTGAACAGGAACACAATTGAGCCCACATCCACAGTTTGAGAACCCCAGCGAGAAAATGAAACGGTTTCTCGCCGAAGGTTATTTGCCGTAATAACGCTACTGTACAGCTTAATCTATGACGCCAATTAACACATGTTTTATCGGCAAGACAATAACCACGCGGAATGTAAGGGTAGCGTGTAAATTTAATCTGCAGACAGTGAAAAGAATGCAGAAGCAGAAAAGCGAGCGGGGACTCTGACAGCTTAAATAGGCCGCTCAATTGTTCAAGTGTTGAAATGCAAGCTCAGCAGAATGCTCCACCTGAATGGCGAGGACAACAGCACGACAAACAAAAATGCAGACGCCGACGTTTCTTCTTCTTTTCAAAGCTTTTTATCGGGCTGGAACAATGTTAGCCAGAATGAATTATTTACGTTTGGGGTTGGATTTTAGCTGCAAAGCTCAGCCAACCATTTTTTTTTTTAAGAAAAACTCTGCAAAGCTCATTCATCAATTTACTGTTATTAGATTATAGGAATGCTTTTATGTACATGTAAAGTAAAATCTGGAAAACGGGTGGTAGTCTACAGATTGTCTTTTGCTCATATTAATATTGAGAGGGTCCTTTTCTTATCTGGGGTAACTTCAGTCCCCTCTTTCTCCTGAGAAATCCTTCCTTGGATCCTTCACCATTTATGTTTGCCCAGGCATTGAAAAGTCTTTTCATTTGAAAATGCTGGCATCACAATAGCTGACCGGTGTGTTCTCTGTTGGTTTTAGGTACCCTGAGGCTTTTCCTACCATTCAACTTCCTCCATCATCGCACCTATTAGATCTACAATCGAGCAAGACACCTTTTATATCCATAGGAGCCTGGCTGCATTCCACCACCGTTACTTGAGCCCAAGGGGATTGATTCCATCTGTCCCGTATTCTCATGGGCCTGTGCTTAATGAAGATGCATAATGATGGCGGTTCCTCAATGCAAGCTCTTTTTCAAGCCATTAAATCTCAATGCGTCTTCTGTAAATGCTATGCTTGACATCTCGTTAGTACCCATTTCGCATGACAAAAAGTTTAAAGGGAATCACTGAACAGGATCCCTCAGGTATTGCTCTAAGGTTCTGATTCACGGTTGAGTCCGATACAAATCTGAAACTTCCGCCCCTTCCTCTGGGTGAACTTGCTTTGGATGACGAGTTGTATACCTGCCATCAAGAGTCAAAAGTTAGCTTCCATATTTTCAGAAAAGAACCTCTCTCACTTGGTGGTATAATAAAGTACTACTTTCATACTGTAGATTATTTAGGGATCATTCCTGTATGTAATAGGCCTTATAGAATACGGATCTGCTACCTGAGACATTCTGAGAACAAAACTACTGTCTGATCGATGTTGTGCCTGTAGACCTCAATGGGTGAAAATAGTGACGGATGCCAAGCTGTGCTAATGATGTCAGAATGGTGTATACGCTTTTTCGACTGCTGAGTGAGGTCAGTCCCACTGAGCAGCACCCCGTGGTTTTAAGGTAAGTCTGTCTGCTGACATACTTTAGGCAAGTGATGAACAATTTTGGAGGTATACTAATGGTGTGAATGAGGTCCAGTGAAGGAAAAAAAATGGATCATTTCTCACTTTTATCCTCAAAATTGATCGTGAAGTCAAAATTCCGATCCTCAAAATTCAGACTTGAAAGTGAGATTCCTGACTATTCTTTGAATTTAACTCGTGTGCAGTATTATGACCAATCGTTTGATATTTGCATCAAAGAAAGAAAACACCAGGGAGCTGAAATTTCACCCAGATGGTGCCAAAATGTCCAAGTTCAATGTAGCACACCCACTTGTTATAATTCTTAGGAGTGTACCATCCCTTGGATAAAATACTGCAAGAATGATGTGGAAGAAAATTACCCAAAAATGGTGCAAATAGTACACAAGGGTTAAATTTATATAGCGCTTATTTTCCATTTTTAACCATCTCGGAAATTTGGAACCAAATCTTTGTTTTCTTAGAAATTTACTTTCTAAAAATGTAAGCCGTTCAGAATCAATAGACCAGTTTCTAGGTTCGTATAAAAAGCAGTACAAGGATTGCACTCTGAGAAAACATGGAAAAGTGTTGGTAAAATGTTCCAGGCTGTCCATCAAAAAATAGTTTCATTCCATTGCACACAAAAGCCATTGGCCACTCCATCTCAAATGTCGGAAGCAGTAGGAACCGATTAAAGCCTCCACTCTGCTAACTGCAAATGCAAATGAGGTTCTCCGAAGACAAATTGGCCTCCCAGAAAGAGGGTCCCGTGTCCCTAGTTGGTCGTCTTTCTGGCGGCAAGTCCAATAGAGAGTAAAACGTCCCCGCTGTGATTAATAAAATGTGACTGATGATCTGCATCGGAATCAGCTCTGATCTGTATTTAAATGGAAACAGCGAAAGTTCTACTATCTTTCTCAATCATGTCTGCAAATCAAGGCCAAGCTAAAAAACCTCAGATATACTGTAAGGAGAATAGCATTTCTTGTGAACTTGCTTTTAAAACTTTAATCAGTTTGAAAACTGGATTAGAATTTTGTTCCGGAACCATCTTACACAATGCACATCTGTTTCTCAGGTCTGGAAACAAAGTAATGGTGGCGAGCTAACTATACTGTCATGTAAGGTCCTTAATGAGGACAATGCAGAGCAAAATCATTCATGTTAATTTGGGCATACACAAGGTGCAACTGCGTGGGTAGTCATGCATTTTAATTAAGCTGACACCGTACTCTTGCGTAGCGGTGTGTGTTCAAGTGTGGAAAATATGGCACTGGCAAGGTCTTCGGAAGCGGGGCCCTACTTGGCCCTGCGAAAGGATCACAAATTATTGAGCACGTCTGTAGAGAATTAACGTGTGCACTGTCTCGTTGCGATTCATTTGGAAATGTAATTAAGCGTAATCAGCACCTAACGTCCACAAGCCGTAGAAGAACAGTTGGCTACTGGATAAACTGAATTATCAGTACAAATTTGGATTTGTTTATTTTACATGGTCTTAATCCAAATCCAGTTATATGTACACACATTCCAATTCTGTAGAGGTTGGGTAAAATGTAAATGAACAAAAATTGAATTTGATAATTATTTTCAATCTTTGTTAAGCGAATTACACAAGATACATTAAAACAAAATAATACTCATTTAAAATTGTATGTGGTGTGCCTGAGAATGTCAGACAGATTAAGATATTTTAACACGCATACAACATCAGCATTCTTGTCCCTATAGAGCAAGCATCTGGTTAAGCTACCTCCTGGAGATGTCCCTAGCATGTCCCACTGGGGCCACAGGGGAACAGTAAGATGGGAGCACTTAGGGAAACCCTGAAGGAAATGGATGAAGTGGCTAGGGGACAAGGAATTCTGGGCTCTCCTGCTTGAGCTGCTGCCCCTGTGTGGTGTATAATGGATGGAAGGATCAACTTCAGCAGTCAACTCTAGTTCATGCGTTGATTTCCCATGAGCCGCATCCTGTCTGTTTTTGATGTCTCCCTCACATCAACATCAGATTCAAGTTATTAGGCTTCCACAGAACTTGCTGCTGAGCTGATCTTGCAAACCTAGGTTCTTGTTAGCGGGAGAAATAAAAAATAGCCGGGATATGGCTCTTGAGGAACTAGCGTTCCCTTTCCTTGATTTAGTTGTTGAAAGAATATCATCAAAAAATAAGAATAAAACCTCTCCATATCCTCACTCTTAAACCCCTGTCCCACTGAGTGTGTGTGTTGGCGAGTGTCCGAGAAGGAAACAACTCTTTTGACTCCTCGGGGTTCTTCTAAGGTCACAAACATTGGAAAAACGTAGGGAAAAATCCCGAGCAGACACTCGCCAACGTTGGCCACCCACGTTGGGTTAAGGGCTTTAACCTGCCTCTTTTCCTTTGTAGTTAACAAGGTAAGCATTTTGGCATTCTTCTAACAAGGGGGAAGACAGACACACTCAATCTCCCTCAAATAGCCCACTGAGAGTAACATCTCATTCTGCAATATTGTTCAACAGATGTTCCCTTATTCAAGATTTATGACGAGGGACCCAGACTATTTGGAGAGCCACACAACAGGGAGACCGAGGTAGATTGGAGCTTTTAGCTTTCTGATTACATCAACAAAAACGGATGAGAGTCATTACATGAGAAGAGTCAAAGGAATCTTCGTGATTATCCAAGTACAACAATCAAATTTGGCTGAAGACAGGGTCATGAAGGATTCGGTAGGGAATTTTTTATAATCCTTTTAAATGCTTTGAATCGAACATTTTAGTATACTTGAAAGAACATATATGCCTATCACTAAGAGCATTAAATGGACTGGGAGCGTCTAGACTGCAGTTTTGGTTACTTTTCCCTTTTACCAAAGTCATTTAATTTGTAATAGATGTATATTTTGCATATTATGTGCAGGCAGTAATTGCATTCAGTACAAGTTGTTCAGGTCAGTGTAATTTGTAAGGTTTATGTGGATACTAATGAAAGCACATTAAATGTTAATGTTGTTTTTTTTTCCCCCCATGTTGTGGAGGTCAACAATGGTGTTTATTTTTTTTCAGACTCCATTATAATGCAGCAAAAACACTTCAACTCCTGACATATAAAGGGTGAATTCATTTTCTATTTAACCCTATGCATTAGTATTCACAGACAGTCTATGGTCTCAGACTACACAACCTTGCCCTTCCAGATTTTTAAATCACCCAGCAAATTGTTTTAATGTCACTGTACATTTTAATAAATATGTTCATTTGAGAAAACCAATATTGCAGAGCAAAAGTCAAAGAAGCCTACCAACACAAAAATGATTCATTCAGTTCACAGAGTTCACTGTAGAGTGCTTACGGATGGCCGTCGAAAATAAATGAGATTTTCAAAGCACGTGTAGGTGGAATATTTTTGAGATGTGCAAGTGCTGTAAGCTAAATTTTACATCTCACCCTTGACTTGAGCGAAGAAACTGAAAAAAAAAAGTACTGTGTATATCCATCCAATTGCTGAAGCAGTGTGCGTGCGACAAACAAATACTGTAGATGTTTGTGTGTGGTGTGCAAGAAGCTTTCGATCTGCTGGGTATTTTCATAAGCACAGCCGATGCAGAAATCGGCAATGTCACCCAACAAACAACAATCGTAGGGATGCGCAAACACAAAAAACAAACACACAATTTATGTTGGCATTGATTGCTCCCCATTAAGCCTGAGGATGCAGCCACTTTGTTTAGCAACTAATTATGGTGGATGGCATCCAAGATGAACCAAAGAACTTCTCTCCCTGACTGAAACTCTTGTGTTAGTGCACTGATGTCTCTTGATAAAGAACAAAAATACCGATTAGTAATTACATGACATATTGGCTTGAGCAATTAACAGAATGTTTGCTAAGAAATCCTAATGACAGACAAAAATATGGAGGGTAACACCTCCAACTGCGATGATTCATTCCAACCGTAATTAATTTTAATTTACTTTTTGACCCTAAAAGAACCACACCGAACCTGAATAATATCATTTAATCCTACTTGGGATCCACATCTTAAAAGATAACAGTCTTCCAAATGTCTGAATTTGTTCATGAAAATTGACAATAAAATCTGAGAACTGAAAAAAAAACCCACACATATTTAACATTATAAAGGTATTTAACAATTTGACATGAAACTATTTGATTTAAATAATAAATGACTGTAAATGAAAAGCAATACCCATCTGCTTTTATTATTAAAATTGTTATTATTTCATTTTTGTTATAGGTTTGTGCAGTGGTTTGTTTTTTTCTATGAAGCCATTTTCGTATGCTTGGCGATATGGATTTAAAAAAATCTTTGATCAAGAAAGAGGTAATTTTATGCCATGATAATGAATGTACCACAAGATATTTTCACTTTATTGTAAAAATAGTCAACACACTGATTGCTTGCATGTTTTTCACTCTATTTACACATAACCATAAACAAACCTGTATGAAATAGGAAATGCATCAAGTAGTTTGGCTATATAAAGATCATCAAATGTTAAGAAGAAAAATACAGTATGTGCAGCGGTCAACATATGGTATTTTTTGCACAAATGTAGAAAATCTAAAATCAGAGGCATAAAAAGCACTAATGTAGAAAACTAAAATCAGAGGCATGAAAATCACAGTCCAGACAAATTGATTAAATAAATAAATTAACAAACTATTTAATAAATAAATAAATAAAGATGAGGGCTACCAGAATTTCATTTTGAGAACATAATTGTGATCTGAAAAGTCAAACTCAAGACTATATTGTGAAAACGAATCACATTAGCATTCAATTTACTACCTCCATCCATTTTGTGAATCACTCCTCCTCAATATTAATGCACTTTTATCGCGTCGACCACTTCTGTCAGCTGACAGAGGACGCCGAAACAATCATTTCCCAATTAGCTGTGTGTAGCATTATTTTGTACCATTTTCTCTCTAAGCATTTATTACATTTCCTGCTATTTTACTGTTTAAATGTTGATATGCTCCACATTAACGGGTTTCCAGCGTGAAGCGTACTCAGTCACCCAAGGACTTACTGATTTCGTAAGGTTTGCCACTTTTTGAGTGACTGCATGGAAAAATAATAGTATAACATTTTAAGAAGAATGTTTCTCGCTGTTTGATTGTGTAGAATGCAGGATCCCATCTTCCACAGTCCATATTATATTCAGAAGATTGAAAAAATCAAGGCTGAAAAGCAACAATGAATCACCTTCTATCTTTCAGGCGGCACTGCATTAAAAACCAACATCAATATGTAAAGTATATACGTGAGCTCAGAAACACCTCCAAAAAACCATTTTCTGAAAATTACAAATATTATGCGAAGCAAAAGCCATACATCGACAACCAAAAACGCCGACGCCTTCTTTAAGCCCGAAGTCATTTGAAATGGACCAAGGCAAAGTGGAAACGTGTGCTGTGGTCTGATGAGTCCTCATTTCAAATAGTTTTTGAAATCTGCCCTCCGTTGAGAATGCGTGGCGCTTCATGAACCCCAAAATATGACAACGGAGATGTGAAGAACTGAAATTGTAGATCAAGCAGGAATGGGAAATAATTCCAATGAGAAATCCTCAACAATTGGTGTCCTCAGTTCACAAACACTTATTGAGCGTTCCCAGTAGGAAAGATGATGTAACACAGAGGTGAATATGCTCCTGTCCCAAATTCATTTTAATGAGCTGCGCGAATTCCAAACAAGTGAATCTTTGCAAAAACAAATAAATGATAAAATGTATCAATTGAACTGCATATAGAATGAAGAATTTTTGCAAATCTTTGTTTTCTGTTTTTATTATCATTTTATACATGTCCTAACTTCATTGGAATTAGGGTTATTAATGGGAGCCGAGGCTTGTTGCTAAGCTAGCTGCTGACTACTCGTTTGCAGTGCAGCCTCTTGGGACTCTGCCTCTGTTGAGTTGAAGATGCAACTTTTTCCATCTCAGCGGCCGCTGATTTTCCTTCTTTCTTGTTTGTGTGTGCGTCTGTTAACATAAAGCATTATTACGTAACCGCTTATACGTAAATGTTGCGACAGCATGAATTCATTTGCAAAATTTGTTTCTAACTCTTTGTTTTCTCTTGGGTAATGCATGTAAAAATAACACTAGCATTATAATACTGCGGAACGTATGGAATGTTGTTTAAAATACTGGATATGACGATGGAGATAATGGGAAATAAAAGACATCACTCACTCATGATGTCTTGCCTTGATATGCAAAAAACGTACCTAGAATACATAAAGAATTAGGATTCTCACTATAAACACGGAACCTCTCGAAGTTGGACAAGGACTAATAGGAAACAGAAGAAGGATGAAAACTTTAAGGAATGCTGTGGAATAATGTGTCCAATCACGGTCTGTGCGTTTTAAACCTTCTGTGGGTTTACCGTGGTACGGCCAAAGCTCCCAAAGCTAATGACCTCCATGCTTCACTGTCAGACAGGCTGGGAAAATATGACCGGTGCAGCTGACCGTCTCAGCTCCAAGAGAGATTTACCACCCGAGATGGGTTGGGACTGAGTGGGACAAGAGAGAACAGGTGGTTCTCGCTGTGGGCGCTTTTACCTGCAAACAAATACTGCAGGGACCAAACATGACATGCTCTTCGCATATGGGACGTTTCGAGTGGCAAAATGCACCATCTGCTACACTGTAACTAGAATAACACTCCATTTTCTTTTAATTATCCCTGTCATTGTTTTTTTTTTTCAATTAGGTTATTTTCAAATATCGCTTCTATAAAATGTTGCACATTCCTGATATGTAACAAAACACACTATGCTCTAAAATACGGAAGCATGGAGCTGCCAATGTGGAGTTTAAAAAAAATACTCTGCCAAAATTGTTTCGACTGACTTGCAAATATGTTTGGCTGTATTTAAAACATTTAAGTGTGTTTGGATGAATATGTTTGAAACTATTTACAAACGCTGAAACATACTTCCTTCCCCCTTTTGTCTTCTTTGCATTACAGTACTGCACATGTTTCATTAGACCTGTGGGTTAAATACAAAGCAATCATAAATAAAAATAAGTGGTAGTAATAAATATAGATCAAGGGTAAATAATGTTTCATTTATGATTTATTATTAACATATGGATTTTATAAGCGAAAAAAAAAGTATTCTTTCAATTCCAAAGACAGATTTTCACATTTTTCAAGCATCCAGACATTTAATTCCAGGTACTTATTGATGCATTTTTGCATTAATTTGAAAGATTGTCTAAAAATGTGTGGTACTAAATGAAGTAATCGATTACTTTACTAACATAAGCAATTATTTACTTTATTATTTAGGTACTTAGTTTGGGTAATAAAGTACTAATCAATCACTTTATGTGCTGATCGATTACTTTAGTAGCGAATGAAATATTTTAATCATAAATACCTAAGGTTATTGATTACTTGTTTTTGATTACAAAACCAAGCAACCATGAATACATTGAATCGATTAAGATGGTTAAACGAAGAACAACAAAAGAGAAGTTTTATGAAGTAAAGGCTGAGAAGATCATTGCTGCATAATGGGCACTCTGGAGTATAATCCAGCAATTTCTGTTGGACTTTCATAGATGTGGAATAAAAAAAAAATAAATCTGGTAAGAATCTCTGTGCAGGAAGTATCTATTACTTTACTGTGAAAAATAACCTGCAAAGACGGTCGCCTCCAACTGAACTAAATTCATTTAGTCGCATCTCCGCTTATTAGAAATGTGTCCCGAGTCTGTGTGATTTATAGTCAGATGGTGGGCCAGAAAATGGTAAATGCACTGATGTGTGTTGCGCCAGCTAAGGCGCCACCTGCTCACCAGCATGTCCACGAAGAATCGCCGCAATCTATTACCAGCTCTCTGAGGAGCACAGCTTGCTGTGTCGCCGCATGCCCAGTGGCTAACTTGGAAACCAGCCGACCGACTGCAAAAACATCCCTGACACTCAGTACACTGCAAAATAAAAAACAAAAATTAAAAAAAAAAAAAAAAAAAATCAACATATTCATGTTTGATGTGGTTTTTCAATCTGGTTCATATCTAAAAACGTTTTTTTAGGTTTTGATTTAAGAGGAGATATACTGTATATCAAGAAAAATAGTGAGGTAAAGCTGCATTAGATAGGGTCATGAACAAGGTACCTTCTAATTTTCAATGCGTCTGAGTATTCGCACAAACTCCCTGAGCAGCCTTGATGATATCCAACCATTTTTAAATATACGCGAGAACCGGTAATATGCTTCTGAGTACCGTATTTTCCGCACAATAAGGCGCACCTAAAAGCCTTAATTTTTTTTAAAAGATGATGGGGCACCTTATAATCAAGTGCGCCTTATATATGATCAATATTGAGATTGGGATTCGTAGATGGGGAATGAAGTGATAAAGTAAGCTTTACCTGATTCTTGTGTGTGTTTACAGTTGAACAAGGTTGGTCATATTGACGTTGAGTTATTATACTGAGAGTTTAGAGTTATTATTTCAGTTACTATTTTTATTAATTTGAGTATTACTATATTGTGATAGAAAAAGTTTTAAAATATGTCATTAATTGAGGGTGCGCCTTATAATCCTGTGCGCCATATATATGGAAAAAGTTTTAAAATATGTCATTAATTGAGGGTGCGACTGATAATCCGTTGCGTCTTATAGTGCGGAAAATATGGCACTTATCCCGTCATTTATGAGGGGATAGCTATGGTAACAAGCGTTGTCCAGAACCAATACGGGAGAACAATGCATCTATGACATGTTACCAAACACATCACAACTATTTAGGTTTGTTGTTGTTTGAGAACTCTTGTGTTTGGTCTCAAGAGGAATCCGCTCACTTGGTTTCCCTAAGCTGTAGTTTGTTTTACTGTTTGATACGCTAGTATTTGGATTTGGAGTGCTTTCGCTCAGAATTTCAACGGCAACGTGGTTATTCTTTGCACGGTCGGAGTGTAGCAGTATATTTTCGGCAGGTGTTTTCGAACGTGACCTCTGGACCTAGCATGACCATGGTTCCATATATGGATCCATTCTTGCATGACGTTGACATGTTTTTGACTGAGGCATCAGCACACATTTATCTCGCACAGTATGGTCATGTTTGCAAAGTGCTCTCCAATTGCACCTGCCAACATTTTCCACAAGATGCTAAAGTTTACTCATATGAGCACAGGTTATGCACGCCTTCCTCTTTAATGCGAAGGAGGGATTCTCACGCCGTCCCACCAAATTCTACCATGTCAAGGAAAATACCGAAAGGTAGAAAACTCCATGGAGGTAAGCTGCGCTTTGTACATGAAAATTGGGCCAATTGAGCGAACGGGAAACATACACAAGCTCCAATTGAGACTGATCCTTTGTTATAAATGAGACCCACGTTAATGTTGTACGATATTCTGCTTTTCCTTTGATGGTACACTGGTTGCTTTTGCATTAAAAGCACAGACACCACAGGAGGCGCCAACAGAGTCTGGATTTCTTTGTCTGGTTATTGTTTGCTACTTTTGCTTTGCAGAAGGCACTTTTACTCGCTAACATCTAACATTTTCCTTTTGATTGGTCAGCACCATGAATTTTTATACAATGAGTCCAAGATGAGAAAAAAACTGAAAAATAATAGATGCATATGTTTCATGCTGACCATTATTCTTGTGTTAACTTGCAGTTAATTTCAAGTTCCTCTATTGTTGAGGGGAAAAATGCTTGTTTATAGCAATCAATTTCAGTGTAGCAGGTAAATTCTGCCTAACATTTCAACAAAACTGCATAGTTGAAAAGATCTGTCATAACTATTACTGCAGGTTTCTTTGAAAGCAAGACACACAACCATTCACATTCTTTGCATAATGTTCCAACATTTTAAATACTGGTTTTAAATATTGGTCACAGAATTTATATCAAAAAAGAGAAAACCTAAAGAATACAAATATATATATATATATATATATATATAAATATATATATATATATATATATATATATATATATATATATATATATATATATATATATATATATATATATATATATATATATATATATATTAGGAACCATTGTCAGAAAAAAAAAACATCAGCAGCTGTCTGCAGGAAAGAAAATAATATAAAATCAGCACCATCTCCAGACATCAGCTCTATCTAAAGTTTATGCTTTGCACCAGAGGACACATTTGCAGTCGCAGGTCATCTAACATAGTGCCTTTCAATAGCGGGGACTTTTAAGTAAATGGTGGAAGGAGCACCTTTTTAAAAAAAAATAATGAATAGTAAAAATATCGGAACGTCAAGGAAGTTAATTGTCTTGAAAGCTTTTTCTGGGTGAATGTACTGTTTGTCAAAACTACATCATTTCCAGGAACGATTACTCCTTTCTAGGTACAGTAAAATTTAAAAAAAAAAAAGCAAGACGGAAAGCAGGTTTTTGATGATGTAGTTACCACACTTGTTTCACAACAAGAAAAACTTTTATCATCTTGGGTGATTTCTCTAAAGTGGCTGTGATTTCGTTAAATAGAGACTGGAAGAAAAAAAAATAAAGGAAAAGGTTCAGTAAATGTTTGAAGAGTAGCAAAGGATAATAGAAGCTTTTGAATTGAAGATGCTTCTGCTCTGGTTTTTGACTACATTATTTCTTATTCATGGAAGGAACATAAAATATGTTTTGGATGCTATGCCTTGATTAATTGAAACTAAACACTCCATAGTGCAGTATGTTGAATATCACTCTCAAATAATGTGCAAAGCAAAACAAAGACAGTTACCCCCACCAGCTAGCTTCACGCTAACACATAATCATATATGAATAATCAATTGACTCGGTGCTGTAAATTTTTAAAATGAGAAAATTCGATAGTACAGAGTTTGAATTGGCTAGTACTAAAAAATGTATATCCCTGGTTGTAGCACTCTTTTATACACTACCTTCACTACATAGTAACTATGGTAATATGGCTCCGTGCTGGGTGACCACTTCTTTATGACACATTCAGTTAAGTTCCCCTCAATGCTAAGGACACCTACAGTACTGTGAAAAATCAAATCTTCACCTGGCCAGATTAACTGAAAAATGCGAGGAGGGGGTTATCAATATCCTGGAGCGAGCTTCCAAGAATGTGGGTTCAGATGTGACATTTCTCTCGTTCTTTTTTAAAAAAAAATTTCTAATAAATAGAGCGTGCTTGCCTCATCCTTTTGATGTGTGTTGTACACCCTGTAATTGATTCCGCTCACTCCCATCATGCTTTTGCCTGCAATTTGCTCCGCAATATGCCGCCCTGAACTTTTGGAACCCCGTAGCATAATGGGAAAGCTGTGCGGCCTGCCGAGTGAAAATTATCACCTGTTTTTTTTTTTTTTTTTGTGCTTCTGGCAGCAGGACATGAAGCAAATGAAAGGAATTATTTGAAAAGGTAGCAAGAGAGACTGTTATGTGGCAATAAAACTTTTCTTTAATACTAAGTCTCGCAAAAGCTCGTTTGAGTCACAGAGATGTAATGAGTGAATTTGCGTGATGGTGCCATTACACAGCATGGGAAATGTCAGTAAAAATGGTGACTATTTTTCACCCACATGCACCTCCGAATTTTGTGTTGGCTAAAGCTCCAGCTACAGTCATTCACATGTGAATGGCAATCTTCAATCACTCATATTTTAGGTAAAAAGATTAACTAGTTCAGTTTAAAGTACTTGCAATGGCATGAACTAAAAATAGTTTCAAATCATTGTTGTGTTTTTGATATTATTATAATCAGCACATATTACTCTTTGTAATCTCATCAACTATGTTGAACAACTATGTAGGTAGGCAGTTGTTCTCAAACTTTTCATTGACCCCTTTTAGAAAGTAAATTTTCCACCTACCCCCATTGCAAATGTTTGCAAAAGCACAAAAAAAACGGTCCAGCCAAACATAAGAGTCCTTTTTATTCAGCAACGTATTCAATTTGACATCAAGTATATTTGTTACTGATCTGTACTGCGGTACAAAGTTTAGAAAATAAAAAATTACAAATTGCTTATAACTTATAACTTATATGCTTATAGCTTATAACAAAACAAACCGGCTCACTTTTCTCCCGAAAGGTTGCAACCAATTAATTAGTAAAAGAAAAAAAAAAAAAGCATTATCTTTACTGGCTTCATCACCTCATTAGCAAGCAATTGTCGACACAAAACACACTTTGACAAATTTAAAAATGATTACATCTTTTAAAATATATTAAACTCAATAAGTCATGAACACTTTCACAAGTTAATACATATATATATATATATATATATATATATATATATATATATATATATATATATATATATATATATATATATATATATATATATATATATATATATATATATATAACACACACACACACACACACACACATATATATATATATATATATATATATATATATATATATATATATATATATATATATATATATATATATATATATATATATATATATATATATATTATATATATATAATTCCTAACCCAACGTTCTGTCCTTTCTAGATGTTACAATGGCATCAATGCACTATCAACAGCGGCCAGAAGCAGTGCAAAAAACAAAGGCAAAGTCAAACAAGGTACAAATCTGTAACTAGGAAAAGATCAACTAAATCAATTCCAAAACATTCAAATTATTTCACGGACCCCCTGCAGTCAGGCCACAGACCCCACTTGAGAACCGCTGATCTATAGCAGTAGGCAGTTTCAAGTGCAGAGGTGAATTTGGACCCAAAAGCAGAAAGGACACCGGAGTAGAAAAGTAAAAAGTCTTTCCAAACAAAAATCCTAACATAATCCTAGATCCAAATCCTAAAACATACCTCATCTTAAAACTAGACTCGGAAGGTGGACTTGGAAGCTGGACCCAGAAACTAGACTCAGAAACTGCACTCAGATACTAGACTCTGAAGCAAAATAGAGAAGACAGTTGGACACGACAGCTTGAAGACTTGACATTCTGACAATGTGGAACGAGAACCTAGCGTTTAAATACTGTTCGACGTTAGTCCTATATGACAGTAAAGCAAACTAAAGGAGCTCAGCAACTGCGTTCCAACAGATACATCAAGGAACAAACCAGTCACAACAGTAAATAAACATCCCTATACAGTACGCCAACAGTGAAAAATATATAAAAATGTCAAAGGTGACAGATGACTACTATGAAAAAGGTGGTAAATACACAATCATAGCAACTGCATAGCAACTATTACAACAGAGTGCTTGTTTTTTCACACTTAGCTAATGCTCTTTTCCACATTAGGTATTCCTCTAGAATTTTTTTTTAGTGTATACTGTAGGCATGTATATGAATTCTAAGTGTACTTGGATTATGAATGTATTCATTTGCTATTTTAGTTATTTAGCTATTTAGCTATTTTAGTCTGCTCTGCATGGATCTAAGTGATCTCTTTATTTACCCCCCTTTTTTTTTTTATATGTAGCATAAATTTAGCAGAAGTGATTCTACTAGGGAGGTCTGCACCTTCTTTTGGTTGAGCCGGCCTTTTTCGTACCGCAGCATCTCTCGCCGACGACCCGCAGAAAAGTGTTCTTGCATCATTTCAATAAATGGGGCCTTCAGTGAGGAGGTTGACTTTGAATCGGATGGAGGTGAGAGCAATGAAAAAGGGCAGGAGATAAGAGAGGGTAAAAAAGAATGACGAGCAGGAGGAGCAGGTGTAAAGACGAGGACATCCACTGAAAGCTCCCAGTGTATATCAGCTCCAATCAAAAGGTCTTCCAGTCTTTTCGCGCGTTCTTTCTTTCCTTCCCCCTTTTGTCTTCTTTGCATTACAGTACTGTTTCTCTTCTCTATGGTCAACTGTGACTCACTCACTTTGAATGTGTGCTGCAGAGGCGCTCAGGAAGCCACTCCGGAGGGGCTGTGTGTGCATGGACCTCTGCTGCCACCCAGAGGACAAAAAGGAATTACATGCTTAGTCAACGTGTCCAAATCGAGTGTCAATGACATTATAATAACCCAATACAGGGCATCTGTTAAACAATGTGTCCAATATTAGTAAAATAAAGAAGCATATTTCAAATAGAAAGCATCGAGTGAATGTGTTTCAAGGCAACAAGCTTGATGAAATTACAATGGGAATTGCATGTTCATACAATTATTAGATTATGCAAGCATACATCAAAAATAAACAAAAGCAGGGGCGGAGCTGCATAAGGGCCAGGAGTTGCTTGTTATTTTACAACCCACACATAGAAGGATTTTTTTCAATACCTGTGATTTTTCTGTCATTTTTTTCATGCATGCAGTATTCCTAGACTTATTGATGCCTGCCTATTATTTATACTAGCCACTTACTTACATTTGTTTTCATATATGAAAATCAAATTAATTAATTTCATAGAAGCTTAACTGTGCGTGTCAACTCTGGCCACTCATTGGGGTGTTGTGGGATACTGTCAAACCCATAAACATTTCTGGCTATGCCCCTGATTTATAGTGAGAAAAGATAGCCAGTATTACACTTAGTGTAAAGGAATGTAGTGTTGGAGAAGAAGAGTTCCAAAAAGCTTTTTTTGGTTTGAGCTCCTTGACAAAAATTACATTTTAATGTGCTCACTGGGTTTTACCGAGAAAGCGGTCAACGCTGGCAAATCCCATTATCAACTGCAATTCCGTGTTTTGCTCATTGCGTTGGTGAAAACTCTCTGTCATCCAGGGACATTGTGAATACTGTACACTGAATAAAATTCTCAAACGGGGTTAGGTTGGTCAGCAGAAACAGATACTCGTAATTGTGTGTCATAGCAAGAGGGATGTTATGCTGTTACACAATGGAACCAAGTAGGAGCATGTATAAATTAAAAAAAGAGAGGGACAAGCATAGATCCATGGGGTATACCACATAGAAATATTACAATTCCTGATTAGTGGTAATAGAGACAAATTGAAAATGATCTATTGATGAGATCAGAAGCGATGGAGAGATGGACACCCCAGATTTTTTTCCAGACTTGAGCCATGCCCTTTGTTTGGGGCATGACCAAAGACTGTTTTTATTTTTTTCTCCTTCATCATCCCAACCATATAAACTTATCTCCAGTAAGGTCTTTGAATGCTCTGCCTTAGCACACACCAAAATGGGTCTTGCAATCTGTTTCCCCTTGTCAGTCACCTGTGTGTTTCTTAGACAGTTCAAGCTCGTTTTTTCAAGTCAAAATTTCATACTTTATACTTGTGCAGGTCCAATGATAATACAGGCTATCTCTCTCTCTCTCTCTCTCTCTCTCTCTCTCTCTCTCTCTCTCTCTCACTCTCTATCTACTCATCCATCCATCCACCCTTGTACTTGTGCCACACCCTTATATATCAGTGAATGTACAAAACATAATCTGGTTGTGATTTCACTGTCATGACAAGACTGCTGAAGGACACCATCAGTGTGGTTTGCTTTTTCTTTTGCCTTTTTGGTGTTCGATCCGTTTACAAAAAAAAAGAAGAATGATACCCACAAGGACACGAATGATGATAATCATAGCACAGGAAATTAAATGTACCGTGCAAAGGGAAAGCATTGGCTGCTCTGTATAACTTGAGAAGTTGACAATATCAAGAGCCAAACACGTTCCCCGTTACGTTCCTGTCAGGGATTGTCAAAAAGGCTGAGTAAAACTATTTCTTTTTGTTTTGAAAAACAGCATCTACTCTGTTAATCAGGGGTGGGCAGTCTGTCGGGACAACAAGTATTACAAATATGCAATAATGATTTCACTGGGAATGACTCAGAGACCTAAAGCCATGCGTCCTGTTAAGACGGTTAACCCTTGAAGCGTGTTGGATCTTTTAATTTCATTCCATCTCATCATACTCAACCACCATTATTACATCTCATCAAACTGTTGATTGCTTATTCTAAAGTTTTGTTTTTCTGGTAATGTTGAAACACTTTCCTCTATGTTTGGCATAAATGGCGATTTAAAGAATCTGAATGAGGGAAAACCCTGAATGACATAAATGAATAAATAGTGAGATTTTCATGCATTTTAGTTTGCTCTCTAATTTTCTATCCTCACCCTAACGTTTCTAATGTTTTTATATATGTAGTTTTTCTTTTTTTTTTTAATTTCATTAACCCTTTTCTGGCCACAGCTGCCACTTTGAATAAACAGGCAAAATGTCTAAAAGCCTCTGTAACAGTCATTGCTGAAATTCTAATGAAAATCTAAAAAGCCTTGTTTGTTTCAGACTCAAAACTAGAAAAACACTTGACTAATAAAGGCCGTTTTTGTCCCTTTAAACTTTCGGCCGAAAGCAGCCGCTGTGCCCAGTAAAGTGTAAAAGGGCAGAATTTTCCATCTCACTGCGAACATACAAATTGAATTCAGGATGACCAAACAAACTTTTGCGGGGACGGCTGCTGTATGTGCACTGTATTTTTTTGCTCCAAAAATGAGCTAATAAGCTAACTTTATCAATGTTAAACTCACTAGCAATTGAAACCGGACTCACTGCTGTATTGCTAATTGAGGTATTAGACCCCACCCCCGCCATGTGAGGGGTCTCACATGAGATAAAAATCTCTGTTTATCCTGCTTTAGATAATAAACACAGTTACCTCTCTAACTGTCTAATGAGGCGAAGCATACGCTGCTCTCGTAATCCACCCTTTGCTTCGCTGCATAAACAAATTGCGTCGTCTCCCCGGAATACACCGAAGGCCTTACGTTTTAATTTGCAGATGTAGACGCAAATCACGCGAGATAAACCTTTAAAATAATTACAAAGCTGTTAAGCCCTTCAGCTTTCGACGCGCTGAGTTGGGCTGACCACTGGGATGGGGGATTTACAGACCTTCTGCTGACAAATGTAGCGTGAGAACAAAGGGGCACACTGTGAAGTCTGTTTTGAAATATTTTTTTGCTGTAAAGCGCTTACTACAAAAAGCGACTTTATTGGAATGCGCCATTGCACGCACATGCGACAGACAATAAAAGCGTGCGCTTTCTTGATTGTTTTTTTTTTCAGGTTATCAATTCAATAGCTCCTCGCTGACAGCTGCAAGATGCAACTCCCACGCCTCAAATATTGCCCTGGAAACTTATTACGATATTTTCAACATCTGTGGCAGCAGATAAAACCTTGATCGCGCAAAGGCAGCTCACTAATGTCATAACTCGAAGGTAGAGAGCCGCCCGATATGCCGTCGATTGTGACGAAAGAGTCATAGCTCGATGATCTTATTTGAGGAGCTCCTGTTGTCTATTTCTTTTATTTAATCTGCCGGTATCACAGTCCACTCTTATCCAACTGGACGGGCTGGATTTAATGAAAAAGCAACACGGAGATACAAGCGAGAGATAGAAAGAAGGAGCTGTGTTATATGTAGTTGTCCCTTTGATATCTTCTCTGAAACAAGCGCTCCTCAGGGGGCTGATCATGTGAGGGACGGTGTCAAGGGTGAGCCTTGATTGGTTTTAAATGGACTGTGACAGCATATCACCGAGATGAGTCTCGTTAATGGGATAGGGTGAATAACATAAGGAGCTAGAAATTGTATGCGGAGAGCTGATGCTGCACTCAAATGTTGTAATTGAAATGTAGGCCATATTGAATGTGTTTGAAAGGTCTTTACAAAACAGCTCCATTTATTTAGGAAAGTTCTCATGGGAAAATGTGACGTGCAGGAATTTTTTGAAACCTTTTTAGAATGTTTTCAATTGGTCTTGGAATGGTGAATTTCAGGTGAATGCATCAATCGATTATTTTGATAATTTTTTTCATACAAAATTTTAATTCTTCATATAGTGGGTGTTTATGAAATGCCTTGTTTAGAGCCAATCAGAGTCAGATTGCCACTTTGTGAGGTGCCCATTGGGTTACTGGAATTCCTATTTTTCACCTATTTGCCCATTCCAGAGCGCATCCCAGAATGCTTTGATCATCTATGTAAAAGTGATTTATTTAAATCATATTTGAAAAGCAAAATAACACATGGAACTCTTACTACTTAATTTAGGCTCGTACAATGAATGTGTTGAGCAAGTTTGTGTGCAGTATGCATTTTATTTCGTGAAACCATGACACCTAAATGTTTTTTTTTCCTCTCGAGTAGTAATTAAATGAATAGCATTTTTAATAAACAAAAATGTGGAATGACTAATTAGCATTAAATTGCTGGGAGGAACATTAAGGACAAACAGATTTTTTTTTTCCTGACTGCTGTTTTAATTGCAAATTCACCATGCTATTTGGCTCATAAGTTTTAAAACATGACTGATATTAATGCCTCACCAGGCATGAACTTAATCAACAATTAACAGTGCCCTAATTGCATCAAAATAGTCCACTCTATTTTTTACTTGAAAATATTCAGCAGTGCATTCCTAATAATCAACAAAATTTTGCAGCTAATGAATTCATTGTCATGCCCATCACCTAAACATAACTGCTAAACGCATATCCTGCAAACAAAACTCAACTAAAGTAAGAAAAAGACAAAGTACTTCGATAACAAAGCACAGGACCAAAACAAAAAAAAAACAAAAATAAATGACCTGCATGAAAAGAGGCTTGACTCGTGGCTGATGAACAGGCGCCCATATGGCAAAATAAAAGAGGTCATGGCGAGGAGAATAAGGCCAGTCGTGCGTGGCAGATGCAAGATTAAAGGAAGAATAAACAGGCAAAGCGAGCATGAAATGGCACCAGGAATATTGCGGCAGTAATGGAAGTTGAGGTAAGATATACAAAAGTTGAGGAGCGATGCCAGCAATGTGTTGATGAGAATGTTAACTGGTAGCCCGTGCTTATTTGAATAACGTGAGCAAGAAAAGTCAGCTGATGCATATTAACATCCATGATTTCACAATGTTTCATTTGAATTGTGCGCGGAACTTAAAGGGACACGAGACGATGTTTTGCTTTTTCAACGACAATCTTTTTGTCCTGTGATCAAGCTGTTAATTTTTTCCAATTGAAGCTCCTTTTTAAAAATATTTTAAACTCTCAGGAACCTGCCTTCAAGAAGCCCCAGAGGTCTCTAAACACCGGTACTGGCCCGTAGATCAACTGGTACCGTTTTATGTGTTATCCGAATCAGAAAGCTATTTTATTTAGAAAAAAAACGTTTTTGAAAACTCGCCAGATACTCTTGGATTTGTTAGGGGGACTTGAATCAACATGTGAGATTTTAACAGAGTTTCTACAAGTTTCAGAAGTTTTAATTTTATGCTTTAAAACCTTTTATTTTGAAAACTCGCCGGATTCTCTTGGATTTGTTACGGGCCCTTGAGTCCGCATGTGAGATTTAAACAGAGTTTCTACAAGTTTCAGAAGATTTAATTGTATGCTTTCAATGCAACTTAAAACAAATTCAATCCAACTGCATATACTTGTTTGATATTGGTGATAGGAACACTACATGTGGCTTTACAAATTAAGAGCAAATTAACTGGAACATCAAAAAACTCATGTGCTCCAGCCTTTTATTTTATTGATTTTTTTGGTAAATTACAACTAGAATAAGCTGAGAGGAGTACAAAAAAGGAAGTTCAACATTATCTCAAATTTGGTTAGGGCATGTTTTCCATTACACTGTATGTCAAAAACGAGTTGCTCACCCAAGATTGGGATGGTGCCTCCAGGAGCCGGCATGCACGTTCTAGCGATACCAGATGCAGTCTGTGCAAAAGATCAAACCGACAGTTCATCAAATCCTCCCGAGCTGGACATTCATAAAACATGCCTTCCTTATCTTTTGAGTAATAAATCACGTAATGCATTTTTTATCATTTAACCAGTATTGAGGGCATCTCGAGGCAAAGGGGGTCTCCATTTTTTTTTTTTTTTTAGGAGCATGGATTCTACCCCACAAATAGTTGTGGCTAGAATCCGACTTTTTCCATTCAGTGCACTTCCACTTCCAAAACACGATCACGGTGACTTGTGTCGCTCTAAATTTTCCACCCCGGCTAATCATTTTACCTCGGACCATTAAAGATAAGTGCGTTACGGCCCCCTTTTTAATTCAAGTGGCGCGCACGGCCTGCTCGCACGCACACTCTTAACAATTGAAGACATTTCCCCTTTCACTGCCTTCTTGTTATCGCCGGTAAACTGCCCACCTTGTTATTGCCTCCATGTATTTCCAATTATTTTATATGTGAAGGAGGGCAAAGGGACAAGCGGAATGGAGAGGAGCACGGGCTGCATGGAGGCATTTTTGTAATGCCATGGGCAGGTTATAACAAAGATAAATAGCGTGACACCTTAATGGAGCCGCGCTGTTATCCTTTATGAATAAAGTGAGATTGCTTCATAAAAAGTGTCGTTAGTGATTAAAGAGAGAGCTGAACCTCTTGCATTGATTTTGCATGTAAAAAAAATAAGAGTGACTCTTGTATTTACAGCTGTTAAAGCTACAACAAATATAAAATAAATATAAAAGTTGGATGTTCTGTGGGTTAATACCTTGCAATAGACCGCTGTTGACATTAAATCAAAGCAACGGAAAATCAACCCGAAATACATTTTTACTGTAAGCACAAACTGAAATGAATAAACAAATCGAAAGTGGGTATGCATGTGTGCCTTATACAGAAAAAGCTGTTGAGATTTTTTCAATGCAAAGTCATCGCTTAACTTGAGGTTAAAGTTCAAGTAGAGTCGAAAATGGCAGAAAATAAACTAGGTAATTAAGTACTTGAGTATAATCTCAAGTAATTGATAATCTTAGTATTTATAATTTATTATGTCTATATGTTTGTATATATGCAATTGTTTTATATATATATATATATATATATATATATATATATATATATATATATATATATATATATATATATATACATATATATACATATATATATATATATATATATATATATTATATATATATATATATATATATATATATATATATATATATATATATATATATATATATATATATATATATATATATATATATATATATATTGTTTCTGGAGGGGACATCAAAAGTGAAAGGGGTTATTCACTTTCAAAAAATTTTACAGTTGATTATCGATTATTTCATTGATTAATGAAGTTAAATTTCATTTTGGCATTATTTCGTGCAAAAAACAACAACTTAACACACTAAACAACAATTAAGCAAAGTCACAAGAATAGTTGATGTATTCATCAAACGTTTTTTTTTTTTTTTTTAAGTACAAGCAAATGTTTGTCAATGTTGTACTTTGAGTAGACATAAAAGATTATAAGTCAGCCTCCAAAAAAAATTCAGAAGTTAGTTTAAATTCTATTGAGAGGCTGAAACCATAAGATTTGGACAACTTTAATTTCAAGGATTACGCTAACCAATTACTCGATTATCAAAATAGTTGTTCATTAATTTGATAATCAATTTCTTATCATTGCGATAGCTCTTGTTCTGAAATTCATCCAAGCTCATATGATAGTGCTTTGATCAAACAAACAAAAATGTTGATTATAACACGAGAAAATGAAATGTATTAAAACTAGAGCAAATTAATAATGAATGAACCATTGCCAACATATTGTTGCCTTTGCTCATTATTTTCCTACACAAAAGCATGTTCACACGAGGTCAAGCCCTATGGCTCAAACTCTCCGGCTCGCTTATTTGACTCGTAATTATTTCTTAGTATCCAAAGCTGACCATGACTATAAACACAAGCCAAGGCTATTTGATTCGGAATCGCTCTCAACAGACAATAATGTCGATCAATTGTACTAAGGGTGCAGAGGCTAAATATTGTCGGAATACTGATGCTTCAATCATAGCCATTATGAGGCATTTTGGAGTGGCGCCAGGCATAAAAGCATGCAGCCTAACAAACTGTGCTCAATTTGCCAACTCATTAGCCTAATTTGATCATCTTTTTTTTCATAACTTGGCTGCATGCAGATGGGGGTGAGCCTTAGCATTCACTTTGGGTTCCTCACTTTAGCATTAACATGTTGGCACATTAGTGATCTGTCTCCAAGGCTAATTGTTGGAAATGTTCATTCTGGATGAAACATCTAGTCACTTTAACATCATCTATTTTAACGTTAATTAACTATATGCACTTACATCCCTTTGCTTTATCAGTACCTAGGATTTAAGATTACTCTCAGTTTTGTTTTATGTGAAAAAAAAATCTGGAAGCATAGATGAAGCATACAAAACTCATGTTAGCCAGTACATTAAACATTAACAATGATGTGGGCTAGCTGCTAATGTTAGCCCCACTTAAACCATCTATTTTTGAAACATATGTCTCTAACCTAGCCAGCTGAGCTTGAATTTGAATATTAACATTGAAATTGTGAAATGCACTGGCCTCTTTTGCCTATAAATATGGTTTTGTAACCACTCGCGATAGAACAAAGCTTTACCATTCCGCCATTTTGAAACCAGTGAGGCTGACCAGTAGCAGACCAGCTCCTCATGAGGAGACGCCGACCAATAGCAGACCAGCATTGTAGTCTCACGTTGCAGGGATGGCAACAGAAAATAAGTGCAATTACCTAAAAACACCTGCAGATGGAGACAAAACAACACAAACAGCAAACCCCCTAGGGTCATGACAGTTGTTTTTGTCGCAAAGCAGAGAAAATGCTTCAAAGAGGGGGCGAAAAATCCATATTCCATTTCGCAACATGAAAATAACATAAGCCAGGAGATATATCTATATCTATCTATCTATCTATCTATCTATCTATCTATCTATCTATCTATCTATCTATCTATCTATCTATCTATCTATCTATCTATCTATCTATATATATATATATATATATATATATATATATATATATATATATATATATATATATATCTCCCAAATATGAAGCTTGTTTTTTTTTCATTTCAACATACTTTCTTGAAACAGATTCCTGCACTATTTAGCTCAAAACAGAGTTTATGGTATCTTTTTAAGTTTCCGAAGGACCACAAACATTGAAAAATTGAACTGCAAATGGTTTGACCGAAGACATACAGTCCCTTAGTTTGCTTCTTGACGTCAGAACTAACCCCCATTGGGATTCAACAGACACGCTTTCATGCACATCCGCCCACACTGTCCATCCACACACCCACTGCGCCCTCCGTTTCTTACTCTCTCGGCTAAAGAGTTTTGCCAGAGGTCCCTGCAGCACAGTAAAGCCATCACACCTTTTGACAGAGATAGACAGGATTGTTTTCCGACACTCTTCTGGATTCACGCTGCGAGAGGTGCGGGGGGTATGCGGATCGATACCCCTCACAAGTGCGGGCGGCTTAGGGTCTTGTAGATTGTCAGCACTCATATACTGGAGAGTCTGTAGGAGTAAAAAGAAATAAATAAATGTGTCGTTTTTGCAATTGTTACAGTGGCTAAAGGCAAGGTTTGTTCGTTCATTTCAAAGTTGGTACATTCCTGTTTAGACTTATATACATCAAGGCTATGGAGCACTAGAAGAAGTTGAACTGACTTTGCCACTCAACAATAACACATACAGAAAAGGGAGAAGTTTACAGGTTTCACACAAAACTCAAGCAATCTAATAGCCAAAAGCAGATAGAAAAAAAAATATATTTTGTCCATACCTCATCAAAAATATTTTACACCAAAGGAAAAGCGTTGAAGGAAGACACTAGCGAGCTGAAATTTCACCCAGATGATGACACCATGTCAAAGTTCAACATGGCACAACCGTTTAGCTATCACACTATTAGCAGTGTGTCTTACCTGGGCTAAAATACTGCGAGAATTACATGAAGGAAAATGACGCAAAAATGATCAAAATACTGCACAAGTGTTGAGTACAATAGAATTCTTTTTGGAATATACAGTACATCCGGAAATTGTTGACAGCAAAAACGTCCTTGGGTGACTTTAAATCTGAGGTGGATTTAGTCACCCAAACATGTCCGCAATCCAATGTTATTCTAACCAGTGTTGCGTTCGATTTTTTAGTCATCGTAATACCACACAAAGAAATTCTTATTCTGTTCACTTTCCCAGCAGACTACATTCCATAATTGAGCAAACAATTAAGTAGGCAGTTAAAAAACAAACAAACAAACAAACAAACAGCAATAAGGCAATATGACCCGGAGGCATGATTAATTATCCCAAACTGTCAAAAACCTTTTTGTTTGTAAACTCACTCACAAAATAACAAGGAACTTATAAATGTGTAGACTTGTGTTACACTTATTTCTCAGCAGTAGTCCTGGGTTAATTCGACTCATTTGTGGTCAAGCAAAAGTTTCAGATTTTTTTGTGTGTAAACCCATTAACTAACAAATCTTGTGATTTCTTGTTTCCCCCCTCAAAAATAGCAATAAAATATGTATGTCATTTCAACCCAGGTTTTGCTTATTTATCAGAAAAGCCGCAAAACATCTGTTCTGAGTTTTCATTGGCGGCATGGTGACAAATTCTTTTGGTGTGAATGGCTTGCTATTTAAGAACTCCCAAGCAAAAAGAAACCCATAAACAATAATTAAAAATAAATAAAACCACCATCTTCCCCCCTACTGTAAGCTGTCTGCGCAATGTCTTTTTCATTGTTCATATAAAATGAAGGATGTACAAGGGCCATCCTTGTTTTGTTACAATTATCCCCCAGTCGTTTCATTCTGATGACATAGCCTCGTTCTAATACGCATTTCCAATTGAAATGAGTCCACCGAGTGATTGAGTCAATCACCGGCGTGACTCCCAGCCATCTGTATCGCAGTGTGACGTCAAGCGCAAAATTTTGCTTGAACAAAAGAGAAAGTCATTGCGATCTGGGCCATCTGCTGCCTTCTGCTACCTGTTCCCAAATTTCAACTAGCTGTTGCGCTACTGCTTTGCTATAATTGCTGGTGTAAGGTGGAGACTTTTTAAAACCATTTTTTTCAGCTGAGTGGTGTTTTGCAAATACTGTATGACATTATTTTTGGTAACTGCATGCATTTTCAAGTATTGTATTCAACAATTCTCCTTTCAAAGTCCATGCAGAAACAGCAATGCAGAAATGTCATATTCACCATTGAGAAGCTAAAATTCTGAGCATTTGGACAGCTTCAAATGTAAATAAAAAAATGTAACTAAACTGATTAACTCTGCTGATCATGACCAACATTTTCACATTTGCACTTTTTCCCTTTATTTACTCAAATTTTAACCGTTTCCGTCGTAGTATGATACATAACACTGGTGTCATCATTTTTTACCAAAAAATCCATGTTGTAATCTTATATTTATAAATGATGTAATTTGTTGACGATGGCATTCTGTGGCCCAGTCAATCAAAACAAAGCAACAACAAATGTTTACATGCAATGCAAGGAAGTTGTGCAAATTGACCTGGATGTCATTGTACGCTCCACCTAAAGTCATAGTTTGTTTGAAAAAAAATAGAAAAGAAGAAATTACATTCATAAATTAAGCAAAAATGTGTTAAATGTGACACCTCTTCAACTGCAAGAAACACTAACATTTATGATAAGAATTAACAAAATAACTGCTTTAATTGAGCCACTATATGCATTCTGTGTACTGAAAAAAAATGTTGTTTTTTATTTTTATTTATTTAACAACATATTAATTGTTGCTTTCTTCTTTTCGCAGGAAATTTGCATACAATTTACAGCTATTGAAAAAACAAATGTTGCTCAGTCATTATAGATTTTTAAATCAATTAAAGGCAATCAATATTTTTTCCCCAAGAAATCATGGGCATCGCCCTGAAAAAAAATCCATAATGGTCAGCCCTATAAAAATAATTTATCGATTTGTTAATCAATCAGATGTCCATTAGTTGCAGCAACTCTAATTTACACATTTGGTTGCAGGTATCGTGGCTTTTTTTTCTCAGGTTATTGTGTTGTTTACCTTTTCTCGACAAATTTGTTAAACTCTTACACTGGCTACTTTTGCTTGCATAAAGCAGGTCGATTCGTATTGTATCATGCGTCACACAAACGTCAGATCAAAGCAAAAGGCACCTCAAGTGCCGGCAATGAAGAAACGCGTAAGTGCTGCAAGTACAGGCTTAAGACTTCTTAAACAAGCCTTGCATATTGCAGAAGCACATTAAGTACGGACACAACACTCCACGCAAGTATATATTGTATAACGCCCAAAATAGCACAATTTCAGACGTAAAATGTCTCAGAGAAGCGTCACAAGGCACAGTATAAGCGCCAGTCTACTGAAGCTAATGAATGATAATTACCCTTTTTCATATAGTGTACTTTTCTTTCCAATTGGCTAATCAGACACAATGTTCTCGCAGATGCTTTGAACATGGGGGGCATATGCTAAAGTGCAAGTCAAGTCACGTTTTTTCTTTGCTGTAATTTGTTCAATAGTTCCCACTTTTCTAAACATGGTTTTCTGAATAATATTGTGTTTGTGAAATATGAGTTAAGCTGCAAAGGTTTGTTTAAGCCGCAAAATCCACCCCTTTTTACTTACTTACTGAAAACGACATCACAGTCGCTCTGGGCGCAGGTGACGCCCAATCACGGCTCACCTGATTTTCGGTCATGTGACGTTCACAAGCCGAGCTACAAGGCTGTAAAATACCGTGAGTGTCAGTTCTCGTATTTACTACTTCACATAATATCCCGGACATAGAAAGACCCGTCTGACTCCCAACACAGGACTAATGCAGTTGTTAATTATTTGAAGTGGTTTCCATTCCATTTGTATGGCACTCTCAGCCATTCAAAACAAGATTGCCATGTCCAAGTCCAATTACGTCTTCAATTTGAAACTACTTTCATTCGGACTGACATTTTGTCCCTCACTTACATGCAGCTCTAATGAAAAGATACGCTAAAATTAATTGGATAATGGAGTTGATCGAGAGAGGAAAAGCAATAATTGCTTTGGAATTGGAGCTTCTTCCCAACAATCTCGTTCACAGAATAGGACGTTTGGAAGAGCATCAATGTTTTTACCAAGGCCAAAAAAAAAAGCGATGTGCAAGCAAGCTGACATCACTGACAAACAATTACATCTCTCTCTTCAGGAATTTTTCCTTTTGAGAGAATTTACGGATAGTTATGGCTTTTAAAAGAGATAGTAGGTTAAATCACTCCAATATAGAAACTCTGAAAGACCTCTGCTATGGCACCATCAAAGCTCTCAACATTTTTTTCTTGACCAAAATACCCGCTTAATATTCTTCATGTCTAAAACAATATGCTTAGGCAAAAAACTGTTAATGCCCTGCGTGACAGTAAAACATGCTGGAATTGCGTAGAGAAGGCAAACTTCAAAATAAACCCTAAGTTACTAAATCATACATGGATGAGAATGGCCAACACAATAATAATCAGAAAGGCATGTTTAGAAAACTGGGGACTATGGAATGTGTCACAGCGAAGAAAATAAACATTTAAATCTGTATACTTTGATGAATGATCACTTTAAAGAAAGACCTACTGGTTTCTATAAAGCATTTTCCTGAAAATTTCATTAAATTAATGATATGTATTTTCCTTCTGATTCATCTTTTTCAGACAATGATAATAAAACTGTGACCCGTTCAAGTATCGGATTCCGTACCTTGAAATAAGGCCTGGTATCAGGTGAATATCAATACTCATGTATCCCTTATCATAAGTGATACTGTGTTACTTATGAGTGGAAATTGTATTATTTCCCTGGAATTGCTATAAAACTATAAAAGGCAACTTTTAATGTCAAAAATCGGTCCATCAATGGACAGCAGTGGGTTTTGTTCCTCTTTTATTTTGTTGAAAACAGCTCTCTGGCCTACTACTTAGGGAACTATAATAATTGACAATGTTTTATGTAATTTGAAACAGTCAAATGTCATAGGTCAAATTACCCTTAACATTTGTCTGTGTACTATATTCGACACCACACAGTAAACTACTATACCGTAACTGAAGGTTAAATTAAGTGCACGTGAATGATCTCAAATTAGTTTTGCTTTTTAAGCTATAAAAAATAAAGTGTGCCTCACGTCTGACTTTCACAAATGCCATTTCAAAATGTTCCCTGTGAGCACATACTCAGCACACACACAATCACAACCATACCCCCCCAATCCCAACAAAGGCAAACTGCTGCCGAACCACCACGTTTGGCCTTTTTACTATTCCAAGCACAACACGGTTTGGACACAATCTCCCAGAGAGCTATTGATCTGGACTGTACTCTATCAATCTTCACGAGTGTGACCAAGTTTGACCACGAGGACTACCGTCGAGAGGCATGGAAAATGAACCCCTTGTGTTTCCCGGACAATTCAAATCTATTTGTAGCCTTAGATAAGGTGCTGCATGAAAAAAGAATATAAAACGCATTTAGTCACCTCTGCATACACTCGGGTGGGATAGGGCAGAACATATGGGAGTAATACATACACACTAAATGTAGATATAATATCCCTTATATTCAATAGCTGTGATGTATTTTGATGAAATGAGGCATATGTCGGGATATTAGTTTGAGTAATTGACAAAAATATGTTTTTTTTCCAGAAATACACATTTTTTGGATTTATACAAAAAGAACCTCTTTAAGGCCTCACCTTTAATTTCCCAGCAGCCACACAGCTCAGATTTCAATCGAAGTACAGTATATAAAAAAACACCAAGAAATGTCTATCTATATATATATATATATATATATATATATATATATATATATATATATATATATATATATATATATATATATATATATATATATATATATATATATATATATATATATATATATGTATACCAACTCAAGTGATATCATAACATATTGATGTCAGGGAGGAATTGTTTGTGCATGTTTTAGCCTGCTAGCAATGATTGATTTTAAATGGTTAAGTAATTACTCAATGAAGGCCATCCAGGCAGTTTATCAACGCCTTCGACGTTAGTTAGCTGTCGGCCTCTTATGCTGTGCTTAAGAGTTTGCAAATTTGGATACTCTACCGGAGAAAACCTCATTTGTAAGTTTAGCGCTAGCTCGCTAAAATGACATGGGTGAGACGGATTGTTTTAAGAGGTTACTAAAAGCAAAAAAAAAAAAAAAAAAAAACACTGGCATTAGTTTGTGTATGTCGAGGAGTGTTGGAGATTAAAGTAAGTGGTTATAAATTAAAAATTAAACCCTTTCTATAGGTCGATGTGATTATGTTCGAGCGTTAGTTGTTCGGTCTTTGTACACTACGTAGATTTCCAAAAGTTGAGTGTGATGGCTTGGTGAAGTGCTTTAAACAAAAATATAGTACAGATAAAGTGCACCCCTTTTTTAATCATGATGAAATTGGATTGCCGATTTGTTGTCTAAGATGAGCTTTTCAGTAAAATTTTCAGGGTTCAGTTTTTTAATGTCAAGTAAATAGGGAGTGTAGACTTGGGTTATGAGTTCAGCCCTACTGAATTGATAATGTGGGGTCAAAGATGAATGATCATCAGGATAGGTCATCAAAAACAGTGTGTAAGCGCCTGTTAAATACTACTTTCAGTTTTAATTTAAAATTATATTCCCATATTTATAAAATATTCTGCTCTTTTAATGCTTTTGTCTTAAACCTGTGATATAAACCCATTTTCTGCCCAATGGTGGAACAAAGTCTTCACTTAATTCAAAAATCCCCCGATACTCCAGCTTTGAATTTTCTTTGAAATCATCGTAAATATTTATCAGTGACCCTCGCCCAACTGAGGAATCTGTCACAATTGAATTGTGCAATATCACAGCACACGACAATGTATTATTCTCAGGTGTATCACTGGGTATTAAAGAGCAAAATCATATTGTTTTGTCAGCTCTCTGAGGGACCATTCATATGCAAATCAGCCCTGCCTATTCTTTGGCTCGTGCAAAAGAACCTTAGGTTCATACACAAACGGATAAAAACAGTATGCACTCGTGTCTTCCACCAGGGAGATGAACATGCAATGGTCCAGTATTCCCAACGTCGTCTTCTTTTAAAGAAATTGTCTGGTGAGAGATAACTTATAAAGCAAGTCACTCCCCTCTGAACCTGGACTTTTTGATTGTTAGCTATTCCTGCCATGTACCAGCCATTGTCAAAGCTTTTATTCTTGTCGTACCCGCTTTCATCGGCCGAGAGCTGTCATATCTGTACCGGGCTCCTTGATAACGGAGAAAAATATTGTTTCAATATTGTCTGATACGTTTTGCAAATAACATGCTGCAGGGTTGTCTGCATTTAATATGACAAATATTGCTAATTATTTGTAGCCCATGGAGAGATGGCAGCAAATATGTTTTAATTTATTGCTTTGATATGGAACAATGACGCTTAGAGGAGAAATTTTGTCACAGGTCCAAGATGGACAAACATATAAATATGGCCAGCTGGTGTCAAAAAAAGAAAATTATTCGCATTTTGTAGATGTATACTTGATTCCCTTGAAAATGTTATATAATACACGGAGGTATCTCAAATGAGTTCTAGTATTTTGAATGTTGCTGCATTGAAATCCTTACTTTTGAGAAAAACCCATTTAAAGTTTCTGCACATACCACGCAGCTTTAAAATTTCCGTAGCAACCAGTAACTTAAAAAAAGAGACATTGTCTTCAAACATTCTGGAATTTGTGAAAGAAAACTGGAGAGTAAATTCCAATAGAAGGTAATTACATTTTCTGAGATTTTCAGCCTTTAAAAACTGAGGAAAGATGACCTCTCAGCAGATGAAGTTGGAAAAAATGTTCAACTTTGAAAATCCCTTTAAGCTTATAATTGATCTTTTGAGGCATCATCTGCCAAAAATGGCTTGTTCTATAATTGCTACTTATGCGAGTGTTGTACATGAAAGGTTAGGGTTAGTCATATTATCTCAATGGGATATTTGTTTTTAGACTTTAGTGTCTTACCATTATTTGCCATTTGGAGTGGCCAATGACTATGCAATATCTATGCTTTATCACAGCAATTTTATCATAATTGCATTTGGCTGTAAAAAGAAACAGGAAATGCATTGCTCGTTTTACACATTTTAACATTTTAGTAAACTGTTTGATTTTTTTAGGGTAACAATATAGTGTATTTTGGACCTTTATTAGTTGCTATATGCATTTATGTGTAGCATTTGTGTAATTATGTTTTAGGCTTATTTGGCAACAGCTTAACAGGACATGCTAGCTAGCTAGTCGAGTAAAAACATGCTAGCAGTACATCATTTACTGTTTTTTAATACTCTTTGACTTCAATTATAACCTTATGGCTTCTTGGAAATAAAATAGAGACCTTAAGCAGGGTATTTTTAGAGAAATCTTAAAATCAATATTTTTGTCCATACGCTCAATATTTGTCATTTGCGCAAAACGTTATCCACCGACTTGTGGATCCTTTTGCCAGAGCAGGAAATATAATTTCAATAAATCACCTCACATCAAGATTTAAGATACACAGGACAATCAGGGCACCTTGAAAGTGCCCAAGAAATGTGCGTAAGAAACTGATCAATAATCAGTATCAATAATGGAATCGGAATAACAAATTTTTGGATCGATTCTAATTCCTAGTAGTAGCATGCAACCATATCACCATCATCGGGAAGGCATGTATAAAGTGTTTGATTGGGTTGTCATTGAGTAATTTAGTAAAAGAGAATGACTAGTCTACTAGCTTATGCCAGCTCAACAGCGTGCTGTCAGTTTCACTCACAAAAGAACAGTTTGTCAGTTCCATTAAGCCGAGAAACAGAAAAGTCAATCAATTGGCCGCTCTTTCAATTAATCAGTTTATTTGTTGAAATGTAAATTGTGGCTGACATTCTGCCTCCCTTGAAATCAATTTATCATCTTAGCAATGGCAATATGAACAGTGGTAGAAGGCTAAAAGCATCATTCAATTCATTTAACCTGTTTTCACATTCGCTCTGCCGTAGTTGAATGACATGGAATGGCTTGTGAGGCTAGCTGAGAGAGTTCCAATTTTGTCATGCTGAAATAGCCGTGACATTATGAAGGTAAAAGACAGATGCTATTTGGGTTGACCCATTTGGGGCCAATGCTGTGCAAAATTTTGAGGGACCAGCCTATTAATTCATTTATAATATAGACTGATAACTGAAACAATAAACATCGGTGGCAGATCATCGTGGTACCCAGAAGTGGTCAGGAATAATGTATGAAATATTTAACCAAACATTAAAGGAAGAGCATTAACAGAAGACAGTAGGGAGCTGAAATTTCACCCAGATGGTGACAACAAGTTAAAGTTCAACATGTTACAACCACTTTGATTATCACACTATCAGGAGTGTGCCATCCCTCAGCTAATACTTTGCAAGAATAATGTGGAAGAAAATGACCAAATAAATGTCAAAATTCCAGGCGACTTTTTTGTTCTTTTTCTGGCAGTCTAGCATTGATCCGTTTTCATATATGCACATGAATAAAATATGTTGCTAGGTTGCAGTGAAATGATGTCAGAGGAAACAGTGCAGAGCGCGTCCTGCACTTGTCGCGTGCACGGGCATCCTGAACCCGAACGTTGGTGTGTCGATACATTTGCTCTGACATTTAAGATCGCCTCTTTGTTATTATTATAATGATTGAACATTTTCAACATGATATCCAATTTGGCGGGTTCAAATGAAGCTGCCTCGAGTCATTTGGCTCCAGTCAGACTTATCTCCTCCTGTTTTGCTGTATTTTTCTCTCTCTCTCTTTTGTTCAGCGACCTTCTTCACAAGTAAACACGCTCCACTGAAGTCTGCCTTGCAGTGATGGTTTTAAATGCAGAACAACGTTGCCCCCTGTTGGTAACTTATGAGAACAGAGTTTAAAAAAAACTGCCCCAGCATGGCCAAGAGAGGTTGGCTGCTGAGGCTCATTCTGGAAAGCACCCCTTGTCTGCGTTTGAAGAGGCCTTGTGCAGTCGGCCTGAACGCAGTCAAGCAGAATATTGCTTTGCTTTGCTGAGGCTGTCAGCGGGTGACAGCTGACCCAGCAGATCACAGCCCAATGATGGAGGGGGGGATAAGAGCAGGGGATGGGGTCACCTGGAGGTAGACTTTCTATTACGAGCAGGGGCGTCGCTGAGACCAATCAATGAGGTGGAACGGCCCCCCGCCCCTTTTCCACTGCAGCACCACGCAGGTATATGCTTTACAGATACTGTTGATAGACAGATAGACAAATGAATTACTCATCCAGAAGGGAAAATAAGAAAAGACAAGGGATTTTTGCTGTAAAAAAAAAGAACAGAATCCCCTATATATATATATATATATATATATATATATATATATAAATATATATATATATATATATATATATATATATATATATATATATATATATATATATATATATATATATATATATATATATTTTTTTTTTTTTTTTTTTTTTTTTTTTTTTTTTTTCCCCCAAAATCATTCATATCTTGTCACATTTTCATTTTTTTGTATGTTCCATGATGTGTGGTAATTAAATTGATGTTCTTGTTCATTTTGTTTTCAGTTTAAAGGCCTCCAAAAGTAGCTGGATGTCTGAACCTACGGGGACCACTCTTCAACTAGTAAGTTTACAATTTTGGTCATGATTAGTGGACTAATATTGCCAGCCCTAATGTATATATGCACATATATATGTATACATATATACTGTATTAATATAAGATCATTAAAGTATACATATACATATATGATTGAATAATAAATAGCAAACACATTTAAATATGTATAGATAAAAAAAATCATGTATTTGTCCGCAAGATAAAAAAAATATTTATGTTTGTAACATGTTAATATGATTTTTCATTTCATAAAACATCATGCAAAGATTACATAAAAGTTCAGAGAGCACACATACAGTATTTAGCACTGTTTGTGTGTAATAGAGTTGCTGATTAAAAAGCCTTTGTATAGTATACATCCAGTAGTCCCTTACATGCATGACTGAAATGAAAAGTTTTGCTCTGCATGTGACTGATAATGAGTCATTCATTTGAACTATGTGTTTTAGAGCATATAAAGCAATGAGGGTCCAGGGTCTCTAAGGCACAAAAGCTTTGGCAAGCATAGCCAAGTTTTATTGTCATTGAATCATTGCTGATTCAAAGTCAGAATTGTTTTGGGGCAGTGGTAATATTTTGGTCATTGCTGTGTTGGCATACAGTCCCTCATCTAGTTAGCTATCTGCAGTAATTTCAATGTTTTTTCTCAAATTCAAATATTTACTTAATGTAATTATGGTTGTATTAGTGAAACATGCTCTGACTTCAGTTACATTGTTGTCCCGTCATGGAAAAAAAGCAACAACAAAGAAAAATGCTTGGTTTTCCGTCCTTGAACTTTTTTGTGTGCTCTGTTAAGATAGACATGTTTATATTGTGGGCAATTTCTGGGGGAGAATCCTCAAAATGTGCACACTTTGATTAAATGCTTGGACAACATTAAATAGCTTAGAGGAATTTTGTGTCTCCAATCTGCCGTGGACAGAGTTCCAAATTTCCTTCAATGGAGACTTCTCATGCAAAGCCATATAATAGTCCGTGATGCTGGGAATTGGTGCTTTTTTTCCCCTCATATTTCAAAGAACATCAACCCAACATGATTGAACTTTGGAGCCAAGTTATTGTTATTTCCACATTGATTTAATTTGGGTAAATTCCAAAGTAGGGTTTGGTAAAAGTACAATTCATTGAAAATGGCTGATTTAAACAAAAATTCTCAGACATTAGGTCTTGAAGTCATTTTCACGCAGCCTGTTATGATAAATATGTCCAACAAACTTGACAATGATGATGGGTGAAAATGGGGATGGAACTTTGTGGATGAGAATGCAGAGGAAAAGTTTTGAGAGAGTCCTCTTCGGGACCCTTAAAATTCATGTATTATTTCACAGTCCTAACTGTCCTGAGGGCAACCGTAACGGCAATGAAAATGAGGCTGACCTCTTTGCATTAATATTATATGTAACAACATCTCAGAGGTGTCTTGAGCACTCACACTATTTAAATCAAAGTACTGATTTCATCCAAAAGCCTACATCAGTTTAAAATTTTTGTTGTGGAGGCTCCCTGTTTGTGCCTTGGTGGGCGTGTCCCAGATGGGCGTCATCGTTGTCCAGCATGGCTGGCGTGAACAAGTGCCTTGGAAACCCGCTGATAAAACAGCTCGTTAGAGCTAAGTTGGAGCCAGGGATATTAGGACAGTTGTTCTGAAATGATAGTACAAGAAGCTCTGGGGGAACATTAAGGTACTTAGGAGGGTACCTGAGATTTTAACAGGGTTTCTGCAGCTATCAGCACAGTTAATTTGTCGTGACAGGATAGGTACTTTTTTCTTTTCAAATTAAGAGCAAGTTTACTGGAGCGTTAATCAACGTAATGCTATACTGTTATAATGTGATTACTTTGCAAAAAGTTTGCCATCATTTTGTTAAGTTTTACACAGTTGCATAAAAATACCCCCTGAGATACCACTACTAAGGTGGTTCTTTAATTTTATTTTTTTTTCCACAACCAAAAATGTTGTTTTGTTTTTTTTTTTTTTCTGGTTCTCGGGTTGGGACATAATGTGTTGTCACTGTTATAAAATACTGTACTCTATTTTGAAACATGGAACAGTGAAAGAAAAAAATACCTGCACACAAAATAGTTTCCCACTATTTATCTAATAATAACAAAAGAGAAAGTGCACCCTTCCTGTTATGTTTTTTGTTTGTTTTTTTTCTAGATCTAATGAAGAGCATGCCAGAAGCTGGTGTTTTGTTGGTTTTTTTGGGCTGGCACAAAACTATGCATTTACCAAAGATCTTCACTAGTGACCACTTTTTATCAATCAAGAATTCAAGTATGGTTAGTACTGTCCATGGAGGCTGAAAAATGTAATCAGAAAAATACATTCTCAGGTAAAGTAATGATACCTGAATAAATCTACTCAAGTATTTGTCTCTTACTTCCCCCCACTGCTACAAATCTTTCTATATTGTATAATGCTTCACTATTGGACCAAAGTGTTTTAATAACCTCGTTCACGATTAAGTTAATGAAGTCACCTTTCTTAATATAAATTCACAATAATCAGATTGTGTTTATCTGATGCTGGGATGGGAAAATAAATGTGCAGTCGACTTATTAAGTTGCTGCATTATCAGTTGCTTTAATTGCAACGGCCATCCACATAATTAGTTGGCCTTCGTTCTACAGCGGTCAGTGTGTGGGAGGACGGTGTCATCGAGAGCTGCAAATGAGAGCCCGGGTCGCGCTGATGAGGCGTCGGCGGTGGGGGTCGATGAAGGGGGAGGCTTGATGGGCGTGCTCCGTGACCGAAATAAAGCGATATGCTAGCTTTTCCAATAATCTGTGCCGCAATTATAATGACTCATTTCAGACCTTTTTATTTCATTAATATCTCCTATAGGTCAAAATTACGCTGACACTTGCGCTAATAACACATGAGGAACCTATAAGCTTAAGATTGCAGTAAAATGGGCGTCTGGAGCCATATTTACTGGTTACGCATACAGGTTGGAAAAGACTTCCAGCTACCATTAAATGCACTCTAAATAAGTACAGTTACAGTAGACACATAATCAAGCGTATTAAAAGCAAAGTGTGGAAATTGCTTCTTGCTTCAATCCAGTAAATATTTTAGGTGTTGCCTCGCTATACAGAATCTTTCAAACACATCATGATTCTACCTCAGAAGTCTGATCATGGGGGGGGGGGGGGGGGGGGGGGGGGGGGGGGGGCAGTGGTGTCCAAAATACCACATAGCAGTTTTTATGCATTGAAAATGCAATTAAAACCTTCACAGAATAAAAAATTTGGAACAGAAAAATAAGTAAAATAAATAGAACGTATGTTGTTATGTCCCCTCATACAGAAGATTAAATAAAACGATAGCATGGCAAAATAGTGATATGGCAGGGCGCTAATGAACCACATGAGGGAAGGCCTCCCATGGGGAGGTCAACCGCCCCGAGAGGTGTCAGCACAGAGAACACCGCCACCCAAGAGACCAGAACAGACAGACGTTTCCCAGTGTGGAAGCCGCCCGAGATGGCACTGGCACTAGAATATATATATCGCACACACACATATAATTTGAACATAACGCGAAGAGCAAGGCCAGAGTGATGAGAATAAGGCCGCATACTCCTGACCTTGCCCGGCTGTCCCGGTGCTACCTTCTGTCGCCGACAGGACTAACGGATGGCCGGCTCAGCGGGCCAGGATGCGCACGCTAAACCTGGCTTGACAAGAGGATGACGGAAGATATGGCGAGCAGAGGGGTCCAAGCGGGGGGAGGGGAGGGTCACCCAGAGGTAGATCTTGTTCCATTCGGCGTCACTATCAATGACGAGCAGCGTGGCCTTGGATGACAACAGTCCGTGACACCGTCGTGCCGTAAATCTGATTCACGGCGCCGCTGCGGCGGCCATAAACATGTTCCTTGCCTCCTGAATTGTGAAAATACAAATTCTGACCTGCCTTGAACCCAATACAATACAGTTTGCTATTATAAATGATTATTGTTGTATAGTTTTGAAACAGTGAATGATCAAAAATAAAAAACTGATTTCTTCTTATTTGTTGTTGGAGGAACAAACCATTTTTGTATGTGCAGTTCTTACATCTTGATATAATTGCCAAAAGAGAGATTACATAGCTACACACAGGCCAAGTAAATAAGGGAAAATAGAGGAAATATTTCAAAGATTTTTTATTATGGTCAATAATTCAAAACCTGCAGTTTAAACAAGGTTGCATACCTGTAGGTTTATTTCTTACCCTTAAATATTATCATCAAATTCTGGTATGTGGAGGATGATGTAAGACTCCATTTTTTATTGTGACTGTCAACAACAAAACAATTTTACTGTACATAAATGAAAGGTCTTCACTTCTCTTATCTCCCCATTTCTAACTAAGGTTCATGACCATAAAGTTACATTATTTTCATAGCATTTTAACAACCAGAGGAAATGCATTCGTCGGTTACGAAAGCGGTTTCTCGGTACAGCTCTCCAGAGACAACATATATAGCCTACGGTGGGCCTATGTTTTTTTAAAAACGGATAACACATAGGCCTACAATACTCATGCAATTATGGGTGTGATGTATGTATGTAAAATGTCAAGTCAAGTTTATGTAAATGTTGATATAATATCCCTTATATTCAATAGCTGTGATGTATTTTGATGAAATGAGGCATATGTCGGGGATATTAGTTTGAGTAATTGACAAAAATATGTTTTTTTTTCCAGAAATACACATTTTTTGGATTTATACAAAAAGAACCTCTTTAAGGCCTCACCTTTAATTTCCCAGCAGCCACACAGCTCAGATTTCAATCAAAGTACAGTATATAAAAAAACACCAAGACATAACTGTGTTGAACCATTAAAATGTCTTTAAAATGTTTTGATTTATGTGAATGAACGCATTTAATGAGTTCCTGTTTTTTTAAAATACTTTAGAAAATGTAAGTAAATCACTGAAGTGGATGAGTAAATGCTTAAACGTTAAAAGACCTATATATATATACACACACACACACACAACGGTCAGTCAAACCATAAAAAGCAAATTACCGTCAAAACAATAGCAGTGTTTGGCTAGGATGAAGTGCTATCAGATAATTTCACAACAATGATACCTGATAAGACTTTCCCCTGAAAGAAGCTAAAGGTCATCCCCCTCAGTCGCTGCGCTGCTGAAAATCTGTTTAACATCTCCGTCTCAGGTGAAGCTTGTTGTCCCTCAAAATCAATTTGGACACATTTGGAAAGCCGCCGCCGCCGTCTCGTTTGGGTCAAAGCAATTTCCACAGCCATAAATCTCAAATAACCAAGTAAGGAACCTTTTTAAAAAGCTCTCAGTCAGCTAATAAAAATGCAGCTCTTCCTCGTTTTGCTCCCTTGTTTTAGTTGCAGCTTGCCGACAGCCATTGATCCCACGTGATGATGTCTTGTTACTGTTTGGCCATTCAAGAGAGCGAGAGAGAGAGAGAGACGCAGCTCAATGAAATCTATCAGCCAAACTGTGGCATCCACTTTCAGACGGTGGCCAGTGTCAGCACTTCCTGGGGATCTTCAAGCGGAAACAGCAACAAAACTTTTGCCCTTTAGGCTAATCTTTGAAGCTAGTTGCTCCATTAGCGAATCGCTGAAGCATTTCAAATACCGCGGAAGGTAAATAAATGTCAGGGTGACGATTTAGAGTGTCGACGATAACCGCAAACATGCTGACCACATACTTTACGGGCAGAGGGCATCATTAAGATGAGCTGTGTGCATTTCGGTTGAAGTTTGTTGAAACAGCAGCAAAACCTCAACACACAATGTGTAGTGGGCAGATTTGGGCTGGGGGGTAAAAGTTGACCAAGTTGGGTCAGTGCACTAATAATCCTCAATTTATATTTGCCTTCAAGCTCTACATAAACTGCATTTGCACCACCGTTTTCTACACAGACCTTTCTTGCAGACGTACACGATGTTGCAATGGCGGCAAGAGAGAAGGACTCACCGAAAAACAGTGATTATCACAAGTTAATTAATAATAATATTTTTCAAGTAAAAAAGAGAGACAGAAATAATGCTAAATTGCCCTGATTTTTTGTCTTGGTGCACCCTCTAGTGGCCTAATGGCATATCTTCAATCCAACTCATGTTCAATCTTGGTAGACTATTAAAAAAAAACAACGATGAACGAGCCCTAGTACCGTTTAGTCTCTTAAAAGTGCTATTTTTTTAAATTTCATCTTTAAAAAAATGATTATTTTCTGTTATAATGACAAACATACAACAAAAGCGCTGTTAAAATATATGTCCGCATTATTTTGTCACAATCAACAACAATTACATAAAACGAAAGTGCATCATTTATAAAACACAAACAGATACCAGTGTTTCAAATGAAAAAATATCCCAAGTTTAATACATTACACTTTATTATTGGCGATTTAAAGATACCTGTGTTTGTATTACCCCACATGGAACACATTGAGAAAGGAACAGGAAGTGTAACCGCCTTGCAGTCGAGCCACGCATGCTTTCTCTGCTTCCAGCTGCATTTAAACAGCCTCTCCCAGGCTCTTCAGACCAAGCCAAAGCAATAACTAATGTCAATGCTGTTATTATAGCATAATAATTCACGCAGTTCAAACTGTTGCTTACGGCTGCATCCTTCTTCTTTTCCAAAAACGGGGACATACTACTGTGTTTATGTAGCATTTTCATAGAAAGGAGTGATCAGTACCAAGAAGTAAGTCACACAATGTGGAGTTTAATTTTATAGTCATTTTATAACATTACAGTCAGTGAGGGGGGGCATTCGGCCAACCCGAGGTAGGCGAGGGAGGGAACATTCTGCCGCTCAAACTAAGGCACACAACATTAAGCTTCATAAATAGGTGTCATATTATTCCTCACTTTCTTCATTTGTTCTGAAAGATGTTTTGTAATTATTTAACAGTCGGTGTTTGCTCAGGGTGTGATAAGAAGGAACCGTAATCTTGAATGTATTTTTGTTGGAAGAGGAGACATCTGAAGATACAAGAAGATAAGGAATGAACTGGTTGAAGCAGTACTGTTTAGAGAGAGGAAGATCCCTGACCAGTCAGGTGGGTGGAATGTCCCCAACCAGTTGGTAATGTTGAGTTAATTGTTTGCTGTCATCTTGATTTTGTAAGTTTGAAAACCACACTTTGCTTGAGAAAGCCGATAAAGCCCATGGAGAGGCTCTTTTTACAACAGGTTGGTCTGAAAGCCAATACCTTTCTCTCCTTGCAAAAGACAAGTTTTGACTTGACTTAGGTTCTTTGTCTCCAGTCTCTCATGTTGATAACTTTGAGCTTTTTTTTTTTTTTTGTTGTTTATACACAACATATTTCCTTTGTTGTTCTGCAAGTGTGAGGGTGTCGACAGTTTAGAAACATTGTTACCTGAACTGGAATGTCAACTTTTGACGCTTTCGCTGTATTGCATTGACCAGCTTGCCCCCCCCCCCCCCCCCCCCCCCCCCCCCACACACACACACACACACACACACACACACACACAAAACTAGTCTACAAACCACCAAACTAAGCAATTTCCAACATCTGTTATATTTTTCATTATGACTTTACATGGCTTTAGTACCAAAACAGGCAAAAATAAACAATATAATCATTAATCGTATTTTCACCAGTTTTCATTTTACATACTCAACGGCCTTTGCTGCCAGACAGAAAGGAAAAAAAAAAAACAACTTTAGCTCATCGTTAGCTACCAAGCGAAGCCAAACCCCTAACAAAGCCGAGCTAAGTCGCATCCCTAGTCTTGGATTGACGCAAATAAGAACCCCTTTACGCCCCTTCTGAAAATGCTGTCCTCAGACTTTCTTTGTTTTGGTTTTCTACATTAAGATATCAACAGATGTGATTCTGTTAAGTTTTTAACATTGTTGCCAAATAACCGACGTTTAAGTGTATCTTCACTTATTTCTCCTTCTGGTTCTCAGTATTTTCTGGGGTGCTCTTCAGCACCACGCTCCTCTCACAGGTAGTGGTACAGTGACAAAAAACTGGAAGAAAGTGCCTGTCAGTGAACATGTTTCCGATTCACTGAGCTAGTTTAGTGTAGTGTAAACAGAACGAGCTCCTACGCACAGTCAAATCATTAGAGCACTAGACTTGATGAAGCAGCATGTGGTTGTTTGTTCTTGTATGTGGCGGCTCAATCGTATGAATATACGTGACGGCAGCTGCCATGTTAATCACAATACTTTGTGTACAGCACTCTGTGTGTCTGCTCATGTCTCTCATGGAATGAACTAGAAATACGACTCTTGCCGTTTCCCAGTGGGCGGTAGCTGTTGCATCAATTATTCCGTATAAAGTGAAAGACGTGAAAGAAATAGCTTTCCGTAAAACGTGTTTTTCCTGACACCTTTGGAGTGGATAGTATGTTCGCACTAGACTAGAGACGTAACAAATATGATGAACACGTTTATAAAAAGGTTGTTTGTGAGCAGGCAACATAGCGATGTCATGCCGTGAAACAAAAAAAACGAACAAAAACTGCGAGACGTATTTTTAAAATGAATTCCAGAGGCTTACATCGCTTGCAATTGCCTTTAAAATGCACGCACATCACATTGTGTTGTTCCAAGAGAGATGAGGGTGACGATGATGATGCTTTTATAGATTGTCTCATTCTCATTCACTGGTGCAGTCAGCCAAAGTGAATTACTCCTCGGTGGAGTGAATATTCCGTAATTGCAACTGGGATCTCTCAGGTGAAACATTTTGAGTTGCAACAGCGGGATTAATTTAACTTTCATGCTCGTCCAAAAAGTTTGAGGAGCGTTGTGTTGAATCTACACAAAAATTGTTGTTTGACTGAAGGTGATATAAAGGTAACGTTTTAATATTCACAACTGTCACACCTGTAGAAAAATGTCAACATTTTAACAAAGAACAAGCCCATCAATGCCGTCCCTCTACAATAAAATTGTCAATATTTGGGGGGATTGGGTAATTAGGTAGGTAATTTTGTTGCAGATTGTCATCAACGTTGATTCCATCTGTACACTATAATTACATTTTTGGCAGCGAGGTAAAACGTTGTCTTCTCTGTCATTAGGTTCAGAATATGGTCATGTGACATTTACAAGTTGAGCTGTGATCGGTCATTACCTGACCCATGAACAACTGTAATGTCCTTTTCAGTCGACAGCAAGTAGCAAAATGGTGGCCCGCGGAAACAGATAATAATTTTGCTGCCAAATCCACACTCCACAAATACATTATCAATTACAATTTAATGTGATTTAGAAAAAAAATGTTGACAGCAATTCAAAAGATTTATAACTCCGGCACTCTTTGACAATGAGAGCAATTACATTTCACATGATAATGCAATACAGTAATCCCTTTCTTTGGTCGTTAATAAGGACCAAAAACCCCTCGCGAAAAGGGAATAATGCAAATAATAATGATAATAATAATGATAATAATGATAATAATAATAATAATAGTAAATAAATGCATGTGCGTGTGGGTATCTGATTTTTTTGGTAATGTGAAAAGTATTTATACTTTACATATTTAAGACACATATTACTGCAGTACACATAATTTCTCAAATCTTAAGTCGTTAAACCTCATACAATAACTGAACTGTTATCCCTTCTTGTTTCCATCCCTTGGCTGTATTCTCATGGAGAGCCGAGGTTGGCTATGTATTATTGCCGCCAGGAAGCCGAATTAATCAAATGAATGAATGAATGAATAAATAAATAAATCAATCAAATAAATTTCATTTTAATGCAAAAGATAAGGATTGTTCCGTTTTCTGCAGACCTTGCTGATAGTCTGATCAGTTGCAGACAGGAGACATGCAAAACCTAGGACACGCGTGCCCAAACTTGGTCTTCAAGGGTCAGTATCTTCCATGTTTTCCAAGTTTCTTGCCCCCACACACCTGATTTAAATGATCGGTATGGTTACCAGGCTTCTGCTGATCTTGCGATGAGCTGATCATTTGGATCAGGTGCGTCCAGGCAAGCAATCTGGAAACCATGCTGGACACCGTCCCTTGAGGACCATGACTGAAGACCCCTGGTGTAGTGTTAATTCAAAGGAGCAGCAAGACTTCACGCTCGAATTTATTAGGGTTGAAACTTTTTCAAATGATTTCCGGTTTCGACGGTCGGTAGTGACAACAAAGCCCGGGTGACGTGCCAAGGAGGCGGCAGGAGGTTATGATGATTCGTCCCCCACCTCTCCATCTCACCTGTGCTGCCGCCTCCTGGACGGCCGCGCATCGCCGTGTGCAAAGCGAGCTCGCGTCTGGCACTTCGCTCCCTCTCATAAGCGCACGGCCACTCGGCGAGGCGCTGTCAAAGCCGCACAACCGCGCACAAGGAGCCGGGGGGGTGGGCCAAATGGCGAGCACCGCGCCGCTGCTGCTGCTGCTCTTCCGCGTGCTCCTCGCGGGGCTCGCGCCGACCACCGCGGGCGCCGCCGACGAGGGGGCGCCCGGCGGCGGAGAAGCTCGCTCCGCGGGGACTCCGTGCGAACTCAAGAGCGTCACGGTCTCCACGCTGCCGGTGCTCCGGGAGAACGAGTTCAGCTTCACCGGCGTGGGAGCCTCCGGAAGCTCGGTCGGAGGAGGGGGCGCCACCGCCGGAGCAGGTGGCGCCGCTGGAGGAGGACCGGCAGGAGGAGGTGGGGAATCGCGGCTCCTGCTATTCGTCAGGACGGATCTACCTGGGCGGATTTCCGTAATGGATGATCTCGACAACACGGCTCTGCCTTACTTCGCGCTGGGTAAGAACCACTCTGGTGTTGTTTTGCTGTTGTTACCTGGATGCACTTATTGACTTTTGCATAAATGACACAAATGCAGCGTCCAAAGCCACTATTGTGATTCGTCTCACATTACTCTTCCCTCATTCTATAAAAAGTGCAATTTGTCAGTTCTCGCTATTACCTTGCCAAGGTTTTATTAACGATAAACATCATGATATGCAGGAGATTCACTCAGGTGTGTGCATGGCTTGATTAAAAATGTGAACCGTCATCGTCAAATTTCAAGTTGAGAAAAGCTCGTTTTCGTTTGTTTCGATTTTAAATTTGTAATAGTAGGACTGTACAGTGTTCCCTCGCTACATCGTGCTTGGATTATTGCGGCTTCATTCTTGCGCGTTATTGCGTGTGTCAAACACTACGACGTGGATGTTCAAAAATGACCATATCTATTACATCTTTACCTTGGTATTTTTCATTATTTTATATTTTTATTTCATGAACTCAGACTACCCCAAGATAATTGATTTTATGCATTTGTTAGCAGAAAAAAACTAGCAAAAAAAAAAAAAGTTCTATCACTACTTTTGTGGATTTCCATTACAGCGTCATGTTTTATTTTTTGAGAACGTAACCCCCTTTATGAACCAGGGAACAATGTTTAGGGGATGTTGAAAATAAAATACCCGTATGTTACAAGAACATTGTCATAACATCTGAAAAACAAGCAATCTTACAAAGATAAATTAGTATGTTTTGATTCTGAAAAAACATACTAGTAAGATAACCAAATAATCTTGTCACTACAGTTTTCGAGCCACCATTTCCACCTGGGAAACGGTCCTACAATAAAGCTGCTGTGTAACTTTTGTTTTTTTTTTGGAAGTTGGGCAATGACACATTTCCATTTCCCTCAGATTTGCACAGAATTTGATTTGTGCAAAAGTAAACTGGTAATGGAAACACACACATCTTTCAAATACTGTAAACATTGTTTTGAGGTGGTTTTAGAGACCTGTCCAAAAAATAAGCTTTTCACAAAAAACTAGTACACTTTTTTTTCATTAGTCATGTGACCCCATCTGGTTTAATCCGTGATAAATCACTTAACTAATTTTCCTCTTGTTTTGGGATTTGGCACAGAATTTAGTAAAAATTAAGCTCTTCTAACAACGCCTTAGAGATTATTTTTAAACCACAATGAACATTATCTCCCATTTCTGTATATTTAACAAAACGTCTTCTATGGTTCTGTAGAATAAAAAATCCTAATTGTTTTTTGATGTCAATTTGCCTACTAGAGATAGAAAGTAAATATTTAGCCACGGGAGTTGGGACACACTTTTTTTCTCCTGTTTTTCATTTCCTTCGTACCACATCGAAAATTATGTACTGTAGTGTAATGGAAATGCAACCAATGCTACTTAAGCATATCAGCAACTCTGACATCTCTTTTTGCTGTTCCCTACTTCATATTTTATATTTTGTCATTACTTTCGGTCCTTGCACAGAAAAAAAGGTGTTACGTTAATTAAACCTTATTACCCAGATATGGGCAGACCCCAGTAATTTTCTTCCAATTGTAAAAAGCTAATGAAACAAATTTTATGCATTTTTAACAGAAAATAATGTTTTCTGGAGAAATTTTGCTTACGACAGATTAAAACCTTCATGTTGTGTTCAATATGAAGTCTATGTTTATTCTCACATCGCCAACTCCTTCTTAACATTATTCTTGAAATTTTAAGAGATTATTCTCTTTTTATCATTAACAATGTCATTCCAGAGTTGTCACCATACTGTTTTGATGCTAAGACAACACAAATTTTGCTTTTTCCTCAACTCCAAATCCAATGAAAAGTGATTTCCCTCACTAGACGCGTTTTAAGTTACAATCTCATTTTTTCTTCCTCTGTGCTGCTCTCCACATGTTGTAGCTGGAATACGATTACATTTCACGCACACTCTCGCCCTCTCTGTGCCCCAATCAAGGGATGCAATTTGGTCCTGCAAATATGCATGAAATTGATATTTTACTCTCATACCAGTACACGCATACACATGGTACAATGGCTGGTGTTACTTCCACTCAAAAAGATGCTTAGCACAAGTTTGCATCACTGTCAAGCAATAAGAAAAAACACACATGCAGAGCTGAGGGAACGAATGTAAACGGCACCCTACACCTCGGTTGACAGGTTGTGGAGGTGTTCCACTTTTAAAATGATCTTGGGTGTAAAGATTCGCTGAGTTATCCTCATATTAGAGGATCTAGCGGGGAAGACAGAGCTCTGCTGTCTAACAACAGTTTTGCTTGGAGGGAATGGGGGCGGGGTCTTTATTGTTTATTTCCTCCAAGGAAACGAGAGCTCACAGGAATACATTTGTGTATTCCAGTAAAATTGTTAGATAGCATGGTGTTAGCTTTTACTTGGATTGTAAGTAAGTGGGAAAACCTTAGCCAGATACAAAGCAAGTTCTGTTCTGTAGCGCAATGTTAATTGATTTATCTCTCAAGGAGCATTTCGAATTTACTATTCAAACGATGTCCGCTTTACTTTGTAGAGAGCTTAGACAGGGCTAGCATCTCCAACACCTAGTTGGCATTTACATTTGCCTGCCCTGCAGTGGTACTCCAACCGTGACCCTATGATTCCAAAGCCCAAGTCCTTACTGAAGAGCTCCTGTCACATTTTGCTCATTTTGTCAGTGAAGAACAAATCCTAAGGCTGAATATGTTTTAGCCTTGGTTAGTATTGTATGACTTTTAATTATGTGACTTCAACACAATCACACAACAGAATATGACATCTCACCACTTGATGGTGAAAAGCGGCTCAAATAAATAGAGGCTGCTCTGAGAACACCATGGCTTTAAAATTGAACTTTTTTTTAAAGACTATATTTAGCCTGCTATGTTATTTTAATCTCTTCCCTTGGTCTTAATTTTCCTTCAGAGCTGCTGCAGGGAAGCTAAAAGGCAGGCAGGATGGTGAAGGGCTGTAAGCGCTAAGATAGTAAATTACTTTTCTGTTCTCATCGGCTAGTGAAGAAGAGGCGCTTCTCTGTGCTCTCAGGCAGCCAGCTAGCAAATTTACAGCTCAAGTGGGTCTGCTAGATTAGCCTAGCATCCGTCCATTCATCAATGGCTAAGTACTGAAAAACAGTGATACCTCCAAATGTCAAATGCCTTCATACTTAAGTCGGCCTGCGTTTACAGCAAGTTTCCTTTGATAAGAAGTAGAACAGCGTTATTTAGGTCACTGAGAAGAACGCTACAACTGCTACATTACAGCATCTTTGTATCTTTCCAGTCATCTTTCAATTTATACATATTAATACAAAATAATCAATAAAAATACAATTCAGTAGTTCTTTCGCTATTTAGGACACCTTAAAATGTATATAGTTTTTATGCAATTACCTTCTGTGTAGTGAGTGAATACAACATATGTTAGCTTGCTGCTATGTTAGCTTAGCCTCCCATCCATCCAAACATACAACCATCTATTGATTAGATAGCAACTGATGAGATCCAAGGATGAAGCTATAGGTTAAGTTAGCTTCTTCTTCTTCTATCTAGCTGGCTACCATAAATTGTGACATTGGCGATCTATCTCCATTGATCCATGCATCATTCATGTATCCCATGAGTGTCAAACTAATTTCAGCTCAGGGACCTCAGAGAAAAATGTGTTCTCGAGTGGGCCAGACTTGTAAAGTAATGCTACAGTATATAACCTTAAAAGAATTAGTGTCACTTATACATAGAATTTTTGCTATACATGCCACCACTTTCCGCCAGTGAATAGCAGCGATCATTTGCAAATATATTGTTGTTAGATATTTATATAAAAAAGAAAGATAATGTCATTTTCTTTTTGCTCCCCTGTATATCCCAATATGTTTTTTTCTTAGATTTATTGAAAGGGCTTTTTTATAATTATCTACATATTCTTTTTTTCTCATCTATTCATGATTACATATTTTGTATGGAACTCAAAATAAGATGAACTAATAAATAAATAATATAACAAAAGACACATTCGGCGAAAGGCAAATGCCCTGATCAAAATGTGTGGTTGTGCAAATTGCGAATTCACGAAGAAGTCATGATGTCACATTAAATACGGATGCGCCGTGTGCTAACTGCTGAGCTGTAGTTGAAGAAATTTTAAAAATAATTGTAAGACGGTTTATTGTATATCATAATATAATACATTCTCTGGTTATAGCCCAGATGGTGCCCTGGCCTAGTGTTGTTATTATTTTTAATATTTCAGAAAATCATTTTGCACGCCGGATTAAATCTTCTTGCAGGCCATATCTGGTCTGCAGGCCGTACATATGACACATCTGATCTATACAGATAGCAACTAGGACTACTGTAATTAATTTTACCATGCTAACTGCTACTAAATATTTATATTGCCTTGGTTATCATCTTGTAAATTCATTTTTAATCTTACTTTCTCTGAAATACGGCCTTTGAACACTACTCTGACACAAACACACAGCTCTCATCACATCTTTAGCTGCTTTGCACCTAATGCACTTTAAAACCCCACAAAAACTTTATGTACGTGTTCATGAGTGTTTATGTGCAGATGCCAAGGAGCCATATTCACTCTATTAATGTCTTTTTCTGGGAGCATGCCAGGTCGTCAACATCAGTTTGAGGAGCTTTGAGTAGTACAAAAAATATTCTTTTTGAGATGTGATATAGCTTAATGGAAGAAAAAAAAACAAAAACACATTCACAGCATTGTCAACATGTTCCCATTTTTACATGCAATGGAAAAATTGGGACCTACAAATAGATGTCTATCAAGTAAGAAATTGTTTTCCCATTGATATTATTAACATGACAGTATATGTTTTTTTGTTTTGTTTTTTCCACATTTGAAGTCTGCTATTTTACGTGTAGTACTTCAAGCTGCAGTTGAAGGAATATTTTGCGTGTTAGTGCTGCTCCTTTTGGATGCAATTCTTCTTGATAAACCATATGCTATACATCCCTCTCAGCACCACAGTTACACCTTTTTTTTCCCAGGTGACCATCGATGAAGCCTTTACAGTGGCCCATGCTCTCCCGTTAGCTTCTATTGCAAGATGTCAAAGTCCATTCCTCGAGGATGTTTTTGATGCTTCCGGCTAGACCAAATGATTAGGCTATTTTTCAAGCTCCTGCAGAGCTTGCTGATGAGCTAATCATTTGAATCAGGTGTTCTGGAGAGAGGAATCTGGAAAACACAAAGGACTCTGACCTTCGAGGACTGGACCTTGACATGTGGTCTTGTGGTATCGGCGCAATTGTCGGAAAAATACTAGCCTTTGGCCAAGAAGGGCGTTCTAAGTTTACAGAAATGTCGTTACGTTTTTAAGAGGTTGCGGTATACTGTATCATTTTGAGGTCGGTGCTTATTAGCCAAATGCTGCGTAAACCACAAGAAAAGTGTTGTCTTGCATCTCCTCCATTATTGAAGCTACCATCGAGGTTGAGGGAAGAATTGAACGGTTGAGTAGGGACCGCGAGTACTCTTCCTGTTGTGGTCTGTCTGCTCTGCTTTGATTTATGACCACAAGTGTCTCGGAAAATGGATGAACTGTGTTGAAGAAAGATATTGGGCTCCCCCCACCTTTCATTCTTCTTTCCTTGTTATCATGCATGTAAGGCACTCGGTCTATTTGGACTGCCACGCCCAAATGGTGCATTTAGGCACTTTGGTAGTGTTGATTCATATTTTTTCAGATTCGTTTTTTCTCTCTAAGTGCCGCATAATTGCACACAGAGGGAGCAACATGAGATAAAACTCGGCAGGCTGTATAATTTTAACAAAGCTTGTTCTCTGAAAATAATGGAGAGGAGCTGTGTGGAAAGATAGCAAGGCGTTTGCGACAGATACTGTATGCTAAACTATAAACAAGGGCTCACTTGATTTATGAATCATTGTAAAAAAACATTTTATAATTGGTATTCCTAAAACGCAGTCTTGTATTTTGTTTTAGAGCGAGCGAGAGAGCTGTTTTTTAATTTACTTTTATTTATGTATTTATTTTCATTTTGCAAGCTAAACGTTAGTGAAAAAAAATCGGTTTTATATATTTTGTTTAAAAATAAAATTGTTTTTATGATCAAGAAAAATTAGAGAATTATGTTGGTTTAGATAAGAAAAAAAAAAAAAAGCTTTAGACCAGTAGATGCTGACACTGGATGCTTGACACTCATTTATGATTACATAGATAAGTACATATTAAATAAATCTGACTTGGCCAGACTGAATTTAAAAATGTTAATAATGACAAGTTATTGATCAAACAAACACATCTTAAGTGAGCATTTCACAAACTTGAGTTCCGTCAGGTAATCTCACTCTTTCACAAGCATAGCGGTCATAAAAGGAGCCGTCATGCGTGAAATGTAATGTTTCTTCTTGAATTGCTAGAGGGTACCCATTTACCACAAGTGATACATGTTGTTGTTGTTGTTGATCTTCTTGGTTTCAGTCATATATGTACAACACTGGAAATCACTGCATTTTTTAATCTTTAATCCAATGTTAGTAAATGTCTTTCCTGTGTAAAAAAAATAATTTAAAAAAATCATAAAAAAGTACAATTTATTTGACCATCGAATAAATTTATATTTTCTTTTTATTTCTCCCGGATAAAAATACCTCCAGATATTGGCTAAACCCCAAAAATTCTACAGTATCTGAAATTTTATGATATAAGTTGTTTGTTTGTCACGTTGATAGTGAACAGGCAAAAGAGAAGCAAGAAATGATATAAAACGATGCACAAACTACTTGCCAGAGCTTTACGACACAAATCCATTTTTTATTTCCAGGTGATTACCTTTCTTGATTTGATTTTTTGATTTAAAACATTTCAAAACATATTTCCTCCATCAAACATTTCGTTGTCCTCCAAATTTTCACCTTTGCTCTTTGCTGAAGTCTTTTACAACATCACACTTTTACCACACGTTCTTCTGTCTGGAACGTCAGGAGCCGTCTTTCTCACTCTCTCATTCCCATGTCACATGTTTACTTGTCAGAATATAAATGGAAACAATATTTTCAAGACACTGGAGATGAAAAGCTGCTGGGATATAAGACAAAAACTGTGCCTTCACTGCTGAAAATGTTGTGTTTTGGGGTGTAGGATCTTAGAGCTCCAAGCTCCCAATCAAAATTCATAAAGTTACTTACATGTACAGTATACACTCCCTGGTGTGTGTGTGCATTGAATATGTAATGTGACACTGATTTATGAGGGCAATTCAGTTGAGTTGCTCTTTTTCCACTGCCAGACCCTCTAATGTGTCCCGGCTATATAATGGAACACCCCAAGTGGCAAATAATGTGTAATGTGTCTCTTAACTCACCTGCAGCACGTTAGGGATACTGTTTGGCTGGCGTCCCATCAAGATGCGCACACAAACAGAGCGGGATACAGTATTGTATCTTTTTACGAAAGAAACGAGTCGGCTCGCTGGCAGTAGTGTTGCTTAATTTAATCAAATCTAACTTTCTTTGTACTGCACTTTTCATTTATAAACATGCAGCATTTTACAAATACAAGTATTTTAGTTAAATGAAAATGGACCCCATTGCCTATTTGTCCCCAAGGACTAGAAGGTGAGAAATGTAAAAGCAGCATGAGTATAAGATGAAAACAAATATTAATAGTGGTTGTAGTACTTTTATGTACTAGGGTATATTATAGAATGTGTGTCTACTTAGGTGTACCAATAGAACTGTATAATATATATATACGGTAAAAGTCCTCTATACATAACCTGCATGGTTATTGTAGATTTGGCAATTTCTTTTTTCAAATTGGGATGTTTTGGTTTTTAAGTCAGATTGTAGATTGCACAACACATTTTTTATGTTTACGTCCAAGACATAAATTTGCTATAGTGAAAAGTCCCCTGTTGTGAAAAATTTCTGGCTGCAAAAATGATTTTGTTGTAGAGAGGTTCTACTGTAATATTATAGTTTATAAACATTGATCATCAATTGTAGGTATGGAGAAATACGACCCATTTATTCCACTTATTTGGTCTACATCAATTCAACCTCAACCATGAGAATGTACTGCCCTTGAATACAGTGAGAAATACACCAATGCCATATTTACCATTTTTACCAATGAATCATAAAATCAGAGTTAGTTGGCCTTTTTTTGGACTTGGCTATTTATATTCTAATGCGTGATTACTCTGCCGTTTTTCAGAAATAAATGTGTCTCTGAAATGTTCTGTCATTGTTTTAATAGATTTATAGATAGTTTTAGTCATCAAAATACCAGTGGTCTTGGTTACTTAGGATCAGGTACAGTACAGGAGTTTATAATGCTTACTGATATCGGTCTTAAAAATAGTAAGGAGCATTCCTATATACAATAAATGCGTACCAATCTAAAGTTTCACCTAATGCATGACAAATGTTCAAGCTAGACTCATTTTTAGTGGCAACATTTTCCGGAATTATCCGACATCATAGGCTTTTAATTTAAAACACTTTAAGGATAATCTTAAAAGAGAGGGCGCATCATCCACCATTGTGGCAATTCTCCCGAGTCGTCAAGACTAAAAGAATTACCCAAATCATATCGCTATCATAATTGCACACGTGACGAACGACATGAAAAGGAAAAAAATGGGGAGTCTTTGTTTGTGTAAGCCGATCACAATGGCATTTAAGACCCATTAAATTCGATTCCCGCCTGGATTTCCTCTGCACCCTGGAAGCGTTCCAGCCTTTGCGCATCCCAGACGCCTCGTTCGGTTTTGAATTGTGCAGTGACACATGCGCTTTTGTGACAAACATTTTGTTTCCCCCCGCGTCCTTACATTTGCACATTTTTCCGAGTTGGTTTTATCTGCAGAGGGACACGCGCTCCATAAGTCTTCTTTGTAGCCTGCCCATTAGTCAGTAGAATAATAACAGTCCCATTCAAATCCATGGCATTTCCGTCGCCGTGTGTGGTTGGTGAGCGCCAGTAAAAAGCATACATAACAACTGCATTGTGCTGATATACCAGAAGAAAATCTTGTTTTTAACCATTTCTCACCTGATTCCGCCATGCAAACGCTTCTCGCGCTTGTTCGTCAAACTGATGTATAAGATTGCAATCACATTAACCACTTCAAATCATTTTGAGTAAGCCGAAGACGAGCATTTCCAGCAAGCCCGGAGCGAGGATTTTTGCCTCACAAGTCGCATACTCATTGTTATGACGCAGCTTTATCCCCCATCTTACCCCGTCTTTGCGTTTGAAGACGCGCAACACACACACACACATTTTTTTTCCAGGTGTTTTGTCTGGCGGTGGATTAAGCTCTGATCTGTCAGCAATTACCCTTAGAAGTAAGAACACAGCCGCGCGTTGCCTCCCCGAGGTTGCGGCTCGCTGATCCGTCTTTAGACTGGTTAAAGGCCCAAGGTGAGCAGTGGATTTGCAGCCCATTATGTTGCCACAGGTATTTATGAAGCAGATGGTTCAGATCGTTATGCATATTTAAGGATGGCTAGAGAGAATAAATTAGATTTGACTTTGACAATGGGAGATTTGCGGAGAAAAGGAGGATGTTGTTTGTGTGTTTTGCCCAAAAAGCGGCTAGTTGCTTTGATAAAGTAGCGGCCAGGAACATTTGAGGTTTTACTTCTGGGGCGCTTACTTTTCTGAGGTGTAACAAACCTTGAAATTGCTCGAGTAGGTGACGGATTGACAGGTCGTCGAGTGTTTTGCTTTGTGGAATTTTTTATCAAATAGTGGCCTTGACTCTGATCCGATGACTTGTTGCCTACAAATAAATATATAAAATAAAGGAAATAAAACAGTTTGTAACTGCAGTTGTTCTGGCCTCGCACAACATGTCCTGCTGAACACTGATACACACACAAGCCAGGACATTGGAAATTGAATTAACCGTTTCTCGTTTTGCCAGTTTTATCATCAGTGTAAGCGTGATACAAACTTTTTTTTAATCCGATAACTGAAATAAATGAAATCATCAACTATATTATGGATAATATGATACCTTACTGTATATAAGTGGTCAAGATAATGGATGAATAAAATCGTATACAGAATAATGCCTAAACTTTCACTCACAATTGGATCTGTAGAAGTTTGACTTTTTTTGTTATGAGCCTGAAACCTTTTTTTAAATTACGTAAATTGATTAAGTAATAGAAAATAGAGCCAATGTTTTTCTGGAACAGCCGCATCCATCCCACCCTAAGATTCAGCGCCATTCACGGATGATTTGATGATTTCAGGAAACTTAACAGATCATAATAAAGTGGTGTGTGTGTTTGCTGTGTGCGCCTTCCACCCATTAGGCCAATTGCAGGATCGCTGTTCCGTAACATAACCGCGATCGGGACAAATGCACAATTAACTCCATAATGAGACAGCTCAACAAACAGTATTAATGGGTTCATTCAGAGAGGCGCTTTTAAGTAATCAGCGATTAGGTTTTAGTCACGTAAATATGGCCGCCAGTATCAGATGGCGACCATTTAATCTCAGGTGAATTAGTGAAGGAGATTCAAAATAGATCTGTGCAATTCTTAACTTTGTCCCTCAAAGCCCATCGCTACGGTAACATTTGTGCGACGCTTCCTAATTTGTTTAATTTATTGACTCATACATCGACGGAATACGCAGCTATTTAAAGGTTTTCATTATCTAAAAGCTTCTTTGCTAATTTACACCATTCATTCAAGACATGTAATCCAAATAGTAACTTTCACTACTTGCGTATAAACTGAACTTTAATCACAAAATGTATTGCATTAAATCTTTTATAACATTCTTTTAAGTATTAATTTTAGCCCAGATCAAAAATATAAAGAAAAAGAAAACAAAATCATATTCCTGGCAACTAGCTTTGGGTTTGCACAACGACAATTTCCAAATCGCATTTTGGCTACGATGTGAGATTCTACTCAAATCATGATCTATGATAAGCTGCTTTAAGCGGAAGTCATCCCAAAGATTTTCTCTCCAATAATATGTTTGAAGCAGCTCCACAAATCTAAATGCACTGTTCTGATTAATATTGTATTTTTGGATTATGAAATAAGAAGCAAAATCCACGCATCCATTTTGCTACTTGCTGTCTACTAAAAATGACATCACAGTTCAATTATTCAGTGCCCAGCTCGGCTTGGGAAGCCTAGAGGGGAATTTAATCCCCCCCCCCCCCCCCCCCCTCAAAAATTCTATGCAAAAATGTGTTTGATGCTACCTCAATAGTCCAAACAAAGCATTCTGAGTAATACTGCCATTTTAATCCATTTTTTAAAAAAAAACATCTGCTCTCAACCGAATACGACATCACAGTTGATCAGAGCTCAGATAACCAATCAGGGCTCAGCTTGTTCAAATGGCATGAACTTCACTCCGAAAACAGGTGAGTCGTGAGTGGTTGCCTCCTGAGCAATTCTGATGTCATTTTCGGGTGACAGACAAAATGGTCGCCCCCTGAGATGGGCGGGAAAAAAAACAACACAGGGTTTAGTCCCTAATATATAGTCCACAAAGACAACAGTATTTATAAACAGTCTCCAGACTATTTTGATCCTGTAGAACATTTTATCAGGGGAAAATCAAAGCAAACTTTGGGGTTAATGTCCCCTTGAAAAACGTCAAAGTAAAGATCATGGAAAGCGGTTCTAGAGGATTATCGGGATATTCAGTAACTCTTGTCCTGAGAGCATGCCAGCAAGACTTCAAATTGCTCACAAAGCCTGAGTTGACATTTCGTTCGGCACGTCCCTTTTCCACAGTGAAACTCTTAGTATATTTGGCTAACCTTAAGGTTAGTTACACTTTTTGGAGATGATGCTATTTTTTTTTTTTTTTTTTAGCCTCACTTAATCCTGAAGTACATTTCATTCCCTCGGTGCCAATTTCCCCATTAGCATTTTTAGAACTTTTGACTTTGAAAGGGAGGGCAACTCAATATTTGATACTCAAGACTAAATAAAAATGTTTGTACAGTATTTGACTCAGTGAAATCTGACAACACAATAATAGAAGATTTCCTCTGCACTCTCACTCCTGCTCATCTAACGGGATCTGCCTCCCTGCCTACTGTGATGAAGTAAGCAACTGGTGGTAGGGATGCTGCAACTCATCCATCAAATTAATTGCATTTATGTGTCATTAATAGAGTTCCTTAATGGATGATATCTGCTTGTGGGAAGGCGCTCTCCTCTTTTGACCTAATTGATATGACGTTCCTTTTTTTTTCCCGGTTTTCCCGCTACCCATGCCGCAAGTGTTTTTGTGCTGTCTCCGAGATTGGCACTTGCTTTGACTACTTAATGCTAACCGTCAGTGGATTTGAAATGCTTCTTAGTTTCCAACCTATTGATCGGCTGCCTGTTAAAGGTTACATAGCTTAAGAAAGTCAACATCTCATATACGAGGATCAAAACAAACCCATTTTAAGTACATTGATTTTTCTTTTGCCGTCTAGATGAAATACGGTTGGAAGTGAGATGCTTCTGCTTTAGTACCATATTCTGTCATCTTCCGTCTTTGTCCTTTGAACTGAGCTGAAATATATCTCTGAATATGGAGTATGCTGTCGAGTGATTTAAGTCACAAAAACCACGTGTCTTGATTTTTACAGTGGGTCTAAGGTTGATTATGTCACTCTTGACACCCTTTTTTTTTCCCATTTAATACCATTTGATTTAACCCAGGCTTCGTTGGAAGTCCAGCTCACATTTTAAGTGTGGTAGCCAATATTCTGTCTTCCTTTTTTGACTTAGATTTGTGTGCTAGTACTAAATGTTAACTGCTGAAATTACATTGAAGTCAGGCTGTGAAGTAAATCTAACTAATTTGATTAATTTGCCATTTTAATAATCAACATTCTGTAAAAATGGCAGAATGCTGGATGGGTGGATTACATGATGAGTTTACAATAATTACTAAGCGGAGACACATGCAGTGAGTGGATGTGAACATTATGAACAGGATTATTAATAATTCTAATCTTCAATTGGATGTTTGTTAGGTTTTAGTTTAAAATAAAAACATGATAATCATGCAAAAGGACAGAAAAACAAATTGTTTCTATTCATTGGCCATATCACCCAGCCCTACATTGAAATATACCATAAAAATAACGTTTAATGTGTTTCGACATTACAAATTAAGTTTAATTGCTTTAATGTCCAAAAGTAATTTGCATCATTGAGCTCAGTGGTTTTCAAAGAATTCAGTTGAGACTAGTAATGAATTACACTTTAAAAAGTAGCTTCATCTTAGTAGTTATACAGCAGGTTCATTGTATGTCTACTTAACCCTTATGCAGTATTTTGTCCAATCCTTTGATCTTTACATCAAAGGCATTTCACATCATAGGGAAAACATTAAAAGATTACTCTAGGGAGCTGAAATTTCACCCAGACGACAAGAACATGTCGAAGTTTAACATGCCATGACCACTTAGTTATCAGACTACCAGGAGTGTAGTGCCATCCCTTGGCTAAAATCCTTTGAGAATGAAATGGAAGAAAATCACTCAAAAATAGGAAAAAACTTCACCAGAGTTGAGACTGTTGTGTAATTACTGTATTTTATTTAGATAATTGTTGTGCCACAAACCATGGCCTACCGTGTTCCGCATCATTTTTAATTGAAAGCACAAATCTGTAGAGCGTGTAATTGTGTAATTGAGCGTGTAACATTTTCAAAGTTTCTAGGTAACAAGAAAACTGTGACCATTAAAACTACGAGAAGACTTTGAAAACCACACAGGAAGACCTGGGCCAGGATTTAAACTGAGGCCTTTTGAAAAATAATCAGTTTTTCGGAAAGTCTTTTAAAAACTGTGGCAAGTGGCATCTGCCTTTGGCCATGTACCTCCTGATCTCGAGTCAGACATTGTCAAAAACTGCCAGAATCGTTACTTGAATTAATATGTATTGACGACAAAAGTAAGGCTTTAGAAAGTTGGGAAAACAATTGATTTATGGTGTTTCCCAGTGTAATCTGTGCATTCGCAACAGCTCTCCATTATTGTGATAATTGTCCATAGACTAATTTGAATTGATCCACTTGTTGTTTTGCATCTCTGTTGCGGTGGAATCAAAAAAGGCCGCTGAGTTTGTTCGACGGGCGGCAGCCATGTGATGCACGAGGGTGCATTTGTTGCTTAAGGTCAGCCGGCCTCTTAATGATGTGTTGTGTGTGCAATTATTGACTCTTCCCATGGGTATCGGCCTTGGCTGTTGTAATAAGCTGTCAGTGAGGCGCAGTCACCCTGTTTGAAGGCGCTTGTAAATGTCCGCAGTTTCACGATAGTGACATTTTATCTCTGTCTGGTTGTGTGAGCAATTAACGCCGTCAAATCTGAGATCGTCTCACCTATAATTGCTGCTTCGTGACGTCAAAAACATCTTTTTTTACATCTTGGATTCATGCAGCTTCTGGATTGCTATTTCGGGACTGACTAGATTTACAAATAAACAATCAATGGGGTTGGTGAGCAATGTGTCACTCTCTGATAATGATTTTTCCGCACTCAATGGCACATCAAAAGTTACACAAATTGGGGGAAGTGATGTTATAGCCTTGAAGTTCTCGATTGATTGCAATGAAACAAGATGTCAACATTCGCCGACGACTTTTTTTTGTCTGCTTCCGCCACTATCCGCTTGAATTAAATAGAATTAAGAGTCAATGCTCGGGTGACTGGATGCATGGCCCCAATTTAATACAATAACGATTGCAGTTCCGCTTGACTGAGCTGATTTTCGTTTTCAGGAATCCACTGTTTTCCAGCTCAAATCTTCTTCAAACACGCTCAGTGGGTTCCCCCAATTTTCAATTTACGGCATATTGTGTGAACTTAATAACACTCGTGCTTTCCAATCAGGCTAATTGGAATTATAGCCACAGAAGACTGCTGTTCGGTTCCTTTTTGTAGCTTGGGAGGATCATGTAATCAACCAAAAGACGATGATACTTTCCCAAGCTCATTATCGTCATTAAGTATGATGAGACATCCTAAATACTATGAAGGTCACATTCTCCATATTTGATGTTAAGAATATTTTCACTGATGTATAAAACCCAAATATTTCCCATAAAATCATGCCCTTAACTTGAGGTAAAACAAGTCCTCGAATAATGCAAGTATCTTGGTTCAATAAAAATGCTTAAGGCATACCGGATACCCGCTTATTCGAGTACACATCAAAAAAGAAATGTCAAAACGACCACAGCAACAAATGTTAATGCTTTGGATAATACAACCAAATTCAATACAAACCTTAGATCACCAAATAAACAGTCACACATACCTTTGTGCGCTTTTATTTTGGAATTATGTTTTTTCAATGTTACATAGCGTAACAACTTCACTTGTCTTTTTACTAACTCCTGCTCTTGACGTCTCATACTGAAATCAAATTCAATTATGTTTCATGCCTCTCAAACACACCATTTAATGAGGCTGACGTTGACATTAGCATACGGCACTTGTTGCCAGTGTTCCCCTGTGGCTTTAGCATTGTTGTAGCTGCCTAAATCACTCTTGTAGCGCTTGCGTGCTCCATATAGACTGTCGCGATAGACGCACATTTTGAGGCTGACAGCTTGACCCGATTATCATGCGTACTGATCACATTTTAACTAACCGTGCTGACTCAAATATGTTTTTCCAGTGTGCAAATGTGTCTCATTGAGCAACATTTATGGGGAAGAATTTGGTGAAAATGCAATGTTTCTGGAGAGGAAAGCAGTGGGCTGCAAAAGCATAGTGGAAATTTAAGTTAAAAAAATGTTGCTCTTCAAACATTTTTTAAGGTTGGTGATTCATAATGAAATGGAAATGCATTGTTTTACGTGTTATTTGATCTCCTGTGCTTAAAATTGTTTTTGACAAAGCAAAATGAATTTTGTGTGACCGAAATGATATTGCACAACTTTTTTTTTTTAAATTCCGGTCGAGATGGGAAGCAAAAAGAAGCAAGTTTAAATAATGTAGTTGCACAAGCGTGCACACCCTCTCATGACTGGCAATGTGGCCATGCTATGAGATAATCACATTCAAACTCACTTGCACTTAGAGTGGGAGTCAGGATATACTTGTCATCATTTAAAGTGCCTCTGAGAAATCTCACATATATTTGAAATAATGCCGTCACCACCATTCTTCATTGTAAGTGTGGTTTTCTTTTGGTGATGACCAGTTGTTGTTAATTTCAAACATACATTTTGGAATTATTGGCCAAAAGGTTAAACCTTGGTTCCAGTGAACAATAACAAATTCTTCACATTTGGGCCAAAGTTGCGGCCAGACAAACAGAGAGTTAACAAAAACAATTGCAATTGTTTTGCTTGTTTTTGCTTGATATTGGTGATGGCTGCTCAACAGACTGCAATACTCCGTTGTCTCCCTTTGCAATGTCAGGTTTGTGTGTATTTTCCCTCATGGCTGGAGGGCTGTTGCATATTTTAGCAATGTGGAGTGCCGACCACTTTTGAGTTGTGAGGTTGTGACAAGGAAGGTTTATTATACTCTTCTTATTCCCCTTTTGTTTTTTTTTCCCCCTTTGTCAAACCAGCTATTTGCTCTGCCTGTGGGAGCTTAATATGTTTTGCCGCAATCCGCATATCAGCTAAAGATGATAGATTGTGCCTTTCAAACACTTACCGAGATGTAAAAAAAAACAAAACAAAAAAAAAAAACACCCAGAGGAGCGTTTTGTATGTTAATCTAACACTTAAGTTTTTAATGAGTTCAAGCGGCCTTTTGTTTTGCTAAAGCAAAAAGCTAAACAAATTCTGCTCTCACTTCTTCATGGGAGAATGTGGCTCAAGATGAACTTTATTCACTTCAAAAAGGCCTTATAGCCTTTACAGGAAAATACCAGGGGGTGGAAAATATCTCAAATTTCATGGAATTTCTGGTATGTTCCACAGTTTGTTCAAAAATCTGTATGGATGTTGTTCACTCTTCTTTTCACACTGGCTACTGGCTATGTCATGAAGTGCAAAATGGAAATTTACAGGTCAACGTGGGCATCGAATGGACTGGTTCTCAAAGGCTATATTTTGAATGAAGGCCTCAATGATGCCGGTTGCAGAGACAGTTTTACAGCACATGCAACATATTTGATCATCTTTTTGTTCCTGTAAAGCTGGAGGTCATCAACAACATTGCTTCTCCATTAACAACAAAATGGAAAATGTCTGCAAATATTTTGAAGCTCGGACATCAAAGGGGGAAAACTCACAAGATCACTTCAGAATAGAATTGCTAATGAAAAATGATGCCTGAAAATGTACTCATCAGTAACACTTGAGAGAGTAAATGAAGACATCACCCAAACTTTCATTCTTCAACATAAAACGCGTTGGCCACTCAGTTGTATGAAGGCAGTTTTATGACTTATAGTTTGATAAAAACAGAATTCAGGAATTCAATCAAATGTTCCTCCAGTCAGAATCAGGCATCAGACAGACATGATCTAATTTTGGGAGAAGCATGATGGTCAAGTCTGATCATCAATTCAAGATTGTCGTTGAAAATATACATGCATTTATTGCTACAACCCACACCATTTAAAACTCACTCGAATTATATCTTCTGTTTTCCTAAGCATGTACAAAGAGGCCTTTATTAAAAAAAAAAAAGGAATGTGCTATAAAATGAGCTAAAAGATTCTGACACCATATATATATATATATATATATATATATATATATAAAAGATTCTGACACCATATATATATATATATATATTACGTTAATATGAAGACAAAATGGAAAATTCAGGTTTTATTTATTGCATTGCTGTTGTTGATTGTATCCTCAAACACAAAACGCACTTATCCGCATACAGATTTGAATCAATGCGCCAGTCAAGTGTATGTGATGGAGATGGAAATCCACTTTGAGAACTATGAACCTGATTGTCGGAGAGTAAAACACATGGGGGACGGCTTCAAATAATAATGCAGAGAGATGAGGAGACAACTTTGGGAATAGTAGAAAAAAAAATGAAGCTTGCTGAATATGTGCTTCACTGCGGGAGGCTCCCTGTTGGCGCTAAGCAAAGTGCACACTGGCGTGCTAACACAAAGTGACGCCTCGCTATGTGGTCAGGGTAAGAGAATGGGATGCAGCTGATCTGTTATGAGTGGATCGTTGCCACAGCTGATGCATTTGACGTGGCACCAGTAGGTCTGAAACAATACAGTTTGCCAAAGTTAAGGTTCATTCTGTACGTATCTTGATTTCAGACTAACCATTCAGTTCCCTAATTGACTTTTTGTTGATGAAACATATATATATATATATATATATATATATATATATATATATATATTGATGAATAGCTGTGTTTAAGGAAGATTATTCCCCCAAACACTTTCAAATGTTAGCATTACACTGCATTCATACTCAGACTTTAGCAGTGGTAGTTCATCCCACTTTTGTGATTATGATGGTTCACCCCAAAAATATAGACGATTTGGCAGTCGTACAGACAAACAGCAACGCTGACTTCCTACTGCGTTGGCATGGATTTAACCTCTCTGCATGGCAAGCAGGATGAGAGCAAGCTCTGGCAAGGATGCCTCCCTGCAATCAAGCTGCTCAATTTCAAGTGTCTGTGCCGCCATTGTTGCGTTCATAGGCAGATTTAGCAAAAATGAATACGATGGTCACCGGATTGTGCGAGTTACAGAATAATATCTCATATTAGGCAGCATGACGGAGACATTGGTGGTCAAACTGTAACTTGACACCTTTGAAAAATGTCCTATTACTGAGAGTCTATTTTTAGAAACTCATTTCCCTTAAATAGTATATTTCTTTCTCACTTCCCTTTTCCTTTTTGGAATCTGAAATACCCCTGTTTTTTTTTTTTTTTTTTTTTTCCCCAGCACTTCTATTCATGATACTGTAAAAGGGCAAACGGTGGATTGGTTTCCACCATTTGCCATATCCTGTTCAGTAGTTTTTGTTCATATAGATTACAGGTTTATTAAAAATAAGAGGAAAAAGTAGCAATCAGTTTATCTGTTGAGGTGACATAATACATTTTAACACTACCTAGGTGTCTAACTGCATCTGGTGATAAAATACCCAGAGAATCAAGAATAACAACGCTATTTTTAAGTTTTTTTTTTTCTTTTTGTAAAAAAAAATAAATACATGCAAAAGGAATCTACTGTAGTTTGATTTGAAAGGAGGAAAAATATCAGTAAAATTTGGTGTACCTGTATTCATAAATATGAACCCATGCAGTTTATATTTACATGAATTGTATTTGTTGACTGGTCGGACTTGAAAGTAAGAAAAATTGTAAGAAAAGTAGCGACATGAACCTGCAGTAGAAAAAGTTATGGTTATAAATGAAAATCTTCGATGTAGTAAAGCCACAATAACCGGACCGTGATCTAGTGATGGAACTTTGTATGAGCAATTGAAAAGGCAACCTTAATAAAATATCACTTTTAAATTATCTCATGCTGATTTACCCATTCAGTTATGTAGGGAGCAGAATGTGTTGCCATTGTATTTTGTAGACCAAAGCACAAATCACAAGTAAATGTCTTGTGATCTATAAAATAAATAACAGTGTACTTTATCATCATTGCTTCGCTCTGCAGATTTAAATCGGTTTTATTATATCGGAACCTTTTAATCCTCACCAGAATTATTCATGCAGGGGGCATCATCACTTTGGGAGAAGAAAATTGAATGAGTAAACCTTTAAAAATAGTTGTAAAACTCCTATAGAAAATCAATCGACAAGAGCTGTAGATGCGAAATTAGATTTGATATTTGACAGTAAAATGAATCCAAGAAGCCAAAAATAATGAAAACTCAAAGGAATAGCCTCACAGATCTTATTACGATTTTCCCACCCTGTAAAGCTAAATTGGATTTCATAGATGCTCACTTACTTAAGGGCCCGATGAATAATGATCGATTCGGTGGGCTAATGAGTTGCAATAAATTGGGCAAAAGACAGGTTGATGCCATAAAAAAAAAAGAAAAAGGAATAGCAAGCTGACATCAAACGAGCATAAGATTTTGAAGCATTGCTTTCTGTCTGCTCCAAAAAAGCATTAGATGAATATAAATGATTGGGGTTTCTGTTGTACAACATCAATTTAAATTCATTGCTTGTCTTTGGCTGGGGAAGCATTCCGTGCCATAGTTCATAGCCTACGTAAAGCGCTAAGATTGACTTGGCTTATCCACTGTTGATGAATTAAGACAGCATACTCGGAAAGGAGTCCTGTCGTTAGTCTGAGAATGACTGGTGATGTCATGTGCAACTATTGTCATCACTTTTTAAAAACAGGTGAGGTAGATTAACTCCTGCCTGTCCTAATTGATATTTGATAAAAAGGAGTGAACATTTTACCCTTTACTTGGACCCTTTTGTCCGATAGTCTAAACATGCAAAAACGGCCTTTATTAGGCACACATTTTTCTATTTTTAAGTCCTATACAGGCAAGAATGTTCAGAATTGACCTCATTCATGAAAGCTATACTTTTACATTTTTTCCCAATCAATCCCAGGTACATATTTATATGTCTTTCTTTTTTTTCTTCAAGTGTTTGATGAAAGATGTTTCTAAAAACGGCTGGTCCTGAATTAAGGACTAACATAGTTGGTAACTATGGGTAATTGGGTGATTTTCATTCACTACAATTGACTACTATAGACATAAAAAATTCATATTAACAAGGCTAGCAGTGAATATGTCAGTGTTGACCAAATCACCACAAATATATTCTTACCACAGCAACCACACAATGCTATTTTTTTGTTTTTAACAGCCTCTTGTGCAGCCATTTTTCTACCAAGCCACAAAATCATCAAGGTTCTCAACAGCTTTTTTGCAAATCTACTTTTCATTTTCATTGTCATTTTTTTCCCACTATCTGTGCATGATGTCTTATAGTATGCGTTGGCGGTGAAATTGGGTTTGTACACTGACGATAAGCCTCTTAGGTAAATACACTCTCACGCCAAGTTGACTTGTGTACCCAGCCCCTCGTATTGTTTAGTGACAATGGGGAGAATAACAACAATGGGGCATTAAGGGAGTGGGATTACAGTCTTTGGAGTGTTATTAGTTTAGTCTTTTTTTTTTTTTTTTAATTCTAGCTAAGGGAATTGACATGGTTTTCAAGACTTAGGGGACATTTAGATTGATGTGGATGAACTGGCCATTGTATCTCAGTTGACTTCAACTCCTTGTTGTTGTTGTTTTTTTTTTTTTTTTTCACTCAACTCAGCAATGCGGCAAGAAACAAAGTGTGAATAGGGCTATTAAGTTTCCTCTCTCCTTCATAAAACCTTATGATTATATTTTATTAGTCATGACCTATGGCCGTAGACACGCTGGACGCATTATCCCGTACCTTAACGATGGTTAGAATACTGTACGTTCAATGAATGAAAACAGTTGTGACTAACATTGGTGGTGGATCTTGTAATCAGGCCTTTTTTTTCCCCCTAATTAAAAATATATTAGCATTTGTTTTTATTTCAATGTCAAAACACAGATCGTTTCATGTTTCAGTTTGTTAGCGGGTACAAAGCGGGATCAGTGTAATTTGTGCTAAACCCATCCACCGCGTCCAACCTCTTTGTTGTGTTTCAGACAGCAGAATTCTGCAGAACATTAGCTAGGAGTGTTCTTTCTCCATGGCAATGAAGGCTAAAATGAAAAGGAAAATATTGAAGTGCTTTGGTTTTCAATCTAGGTCATAACATTGAGATTTTTTTTTTCTTTTTTCCCCAAAACATCCCTTGCCAGACGTCATATATGATTGAAAGTCTTCATCATTTCATAGCCAGCTCCTTTTATATATATTGATTTTTTTTTCTTTTTTTAATTCACTCGGAACCTACACCATCAAGCGCAAATTCCAACTCTTCCTATTACTTTGATAGCACAGCCACTAATGGAAACACATTTTTCACAAACATTTTATTGGATTTCAAATAACCTTGCCCAGTTTGTACTAAGTACCAAGATAAGATAAAATAATCCTTTATTGATCCCCACAGGGGAAATACAAAAGTAGGTCCCTGTGCAAGTTTCAGGTGAAAAAAAAAGAAAATATTGCCCAATTCAAACACAATCTTAGACATCATTATAAGATGTATTAAGTTTGATTCTCTTGCACTTTTGTTTTTGCTGTTGACTTTCTTCAGCTCCCAGAAAACTTGAATGTATGTTAGAATCCTTCCTGTGACTGCTCAAGTCCTTCTGAGTTTACACAGCATTAATCCCTCTTTATTTCGCCTGTTAACTTATATCAGTCCTTCTCAAATAGTGGGGTACATCCCCTTGGGTTGGTGCGAGGCCATGCCAAGTGGGGTGCTGTATGACCCCAAGGGGCAGGCTTGAAAAAAAAAGCATAAAAGTTAACATTTGTTGAAAGTTTATGTGTTGCTTTTTTTTCTTCTGTTAATGACGATATTTTAGTTATCATCTTTTTTTTTTTTAAATAGATAATGATCTTATTTACAGTCACTGTGGCAAGTGAGAGGGGTAAAATGTTTTCTCTTTTCTAGGGCGGCTTTGCAAAAAAAATCATTAAGGATCACTGGTGCATATGCTGTGCAGCATGGTTTTCTCTAGATACTTCCACTTCTTCCATGTCCCAATAACATTCATCAGTGGTTAATTGACAAGGTCTGAATTTAATTTTGAGAGGCGTTTAATCAATATGCGGTTTTAGATTGACTGAAACCACTTCCATGGTTTCGAGGTCCATGGCTCACCCACAATCCTCAGGAAAAAGTGTTACACAAAATGAATGGATGGATGGTGTGATGGGTCAAAATATATGTGGCATTTGTGTTCCTGAGTATATCCCATATCCTCACCAAAAATCTGCTGAGATGGGCTCAAGTTTACTCGTGATCTAGTGTAGCAGGATGAGCGTGATAGGAGGGGAAAAAAAAAAGAATCAATAGATGGATAAATTTTTGAGCAGGTGTTTTGATGTTGCCTTGTGTGTCTATGTTGTGCTTCCGAAAGTTTGAAAAGTTATACTTTTCTAGCTTCTCTTGGAACTGTTTGCTGTCCCTAGTGAAACTCGGCATATCGCCAGGAATGGTCAAAGCGCCTCTGGTGTGAAATTGGTTTTGCTTGCAATTCCA